>NC_086110.1:14884311-15187838 GCF_963921235.1 Mobula hypostoma | reverse complement strand
TCTCATCTTGGACTCTATCTTGTGAAGCACTCCTTGCAATCATATCTTCTCATCGGGTCGAATCCTACAGCCATCTCTCTCGATCTTGTCTTCTCTGCATCTCCCGCCAAAAGACCACAAACCCTATTCAGTGTCGGTCACAAATCTCTCTCTGCCCAGTTCTCTAGATCCTTCTCCCAATTCCATCATCCTGATTGGCTGACACAACATTCCTAAGTTGAACATCATAGCCCCTTACCTTTAGCCAAAACAAAAACATTCTACCAAAGGGAAACACTGCTTTTGCAGAAAGCTACTAGATGAAATACCCCATAGCATTGGCTGTAGAAATCTCAACCAGGGCATTACATTCTCTCCCACTTAAAATAGTCATGTCCTCATGACTTTGAAACTTATCAAACCATTAGTAATAACACAGTATTCAAATGAATTTTGTGATTTCAGGACTCCCAATCCATTTGTAAATAGCATTAATATATCTCACTATTCGGATAGACACAACAGCCTTTCCCCAATGTGTCATATGCCAGCCTGTCTGGGGGTTTCCTGACTTCTTAACTCATCTTCAGCCTGAGGCACTCCTTGGAATTGTTCTGGTTAATTGGCAAAGCCTCCCCCTGTCCATTACTCATGACTTCCTGTCACCTAACTGAGTTCAGCTTCATCTCCAATTACATTGGAGCCCAGCTTCTGACAGATTTGTCAGACAAGATCTCCCCTAAGGAAACCATATTGACTTCAGCCAATTTTATCATGTACCTCCAAGTACCCTGAAACTTTCCTCATCCTTAATGATGGACTCTAACATCTTGTCAACCACTGAAGTCAGGCTAGCTAGCATGCAATTTCTTGTCTTTTGCCTCCCTCCTCAAAGAGTGGAGAGAGATTTGTAATTTTCTAGTCCTCCAGAACTATTTCAGAATTTAGTAATGATCTTTCAAGAATCACTAACACCTTCACAATTTCTTACAGCTACTTAGGGGTAGCAGATGGCCACATTCAGATCACTCAGCTTCCTAAATGCCTTCTCTTTGGTAATAGTGACTACACTCACTCCTGCCCCCAATAAACAGATTTCTGACATGCTACTGGTCTTCCACAGTGAAGACTGATGCAAAATTCTCTAGGTTTTCACTATTCCTGTAAGATAGTGGCGTGCTCAAGATGCAGTAGCTGCTATGAGTTAGCCAAAGTTGTTAATATCTTTTTAAATGCTGTTTTTATGATTGTAAGATACCGCTGGACATTAAGAACTACAAGTACTTCAAATCTATCCCATCAGCAAGCTTTTGAAATGGCAGAGGAGCTGGAGGTGGTGTGGACAATGTTGCTCCCTGCTACCGAGAGGCATTGAAGTTGGTGTGTGAAGGCGGTATACAGTCTTAACAGCGAGTGATTCTCTTAGTCACTTGTGATTGCAAGACTGTTGAACTTTGGTAATGAGGAATGCCACCAGCCCGGTTCACTTGTTTGTTGGTGGGACATGATGGCAGGAGGAACTTCATGGCCTCAATTGTAGCATGGACTAGGCCTTGTGCTGCGGAGTCACCTGTTGCAGCTGCCCTGGAGAGGTGACACCATAGTATATACATATACTATGTGACTTGTATATGACTATAAATATTATTTTGTCCCCAGAGGAGCGCTGTTTCTTCTCATGGATATTCATGTATGGTTGAATGATGATTAAACTTGAAATTTGATTGATTTTTGCTATATTTTATGCCCTTCCTTTGCTTTTATGCTGCCTTTGACTTCACTTGTTAGCCATGGAAGTTTCCAGAATTGATCATCTTTTAGTCACAACTCAAGTGAAAATTCATGGCTTCTCTTAAGAATTTTATATTGTAATTGAAAGAGAACCATGTAACTGATCCTAAGTATATTGATTATAATAATATTTGGTATTTGCACATTCTACACTCAACAAGTATACCACTGGATACTATTGGGGTGAATGACCTAGCAGAGTAAAGTCACAGCAGTCAGGTCTCTGGTACTGATTCTAGCTTTGTGACTCAGAAGGGAAGGGGGAAGAAGAGGCAAACTGTGGTGATAGTGGATTTGTTGGTTAGGGGAACAAAAAGGAGGTTCTGCGGGCGAGAACTAGATTTCCAGTTGGTATGTTGCTTGCCAGGTGCCAGGGTCCAGGACATCTCAGATTAAATGGGAGGGTGAGCAGCCAGAGGTCGTGGTGCATGCAGGTACCAATGACATGGGTAAGAAGAGTGACAAGATTCTGCAAAGTGAATTCAGGAGTTAGGTGCTAGGTTAAAGGACAGGATCTCCAGGGTTGTGACCTCAGGATTACTACACTTGCTAATGAGGCCAGAAATAAGGAAGATCATTCAGATCAGACAGGAGTTGGTGTAGGTTGAAGTGTGTCAGATTTTTGGATCATTAGGCTCTCTTCCAGAGAAGGTGGAACCTATACAGAAGAGATGGTTTGCACCTGAATTGGAAGGGGATCAATATCCTAGCAGGGAGGTTTTGCTGGTGCTGCATGTTGGGACTTAAACTAAAGTTGCTGGTGGATGGGAACCAGAGTGCCAGAACAGAAAGTGGAGAGGTTCTGGAGACATGTTTAAGACCTCAGGCAAAGTCAGGAATCAAAAGCTTGAGCATGATGCAGCTAATGTTCTGAGCTGCATATATTTCAATGGAAGAAGTATCATAGGAAAGGTGGATGAGCTCAGGGCATGGATCCACGTATGGAATTATAATATCATAGCCATTAGTGAGACTTGGTTGCAGGACTGGCAGCTCAATATTCTGGGGTTTTGATGTTTTAGACATGATAGAGCAGGAGGAATTAAAGGGTGAGTGGTGGCGTCACTAGTCAGGGAAAATATCATGGCAGTGATCAGTCAGAACAGATTGGAGAACTTGTTCAGTGAGACTTTAAGTGGGACTGAGGAATAAGAAAGTTATGACCATGTTAATGGAGCTATATTATAGACCACACAACAGTCCGCTGGATTTACAGGAACAAATTTGTTGAGATCGCAGACTTGCAAGAAACATAAGGTTGATATAGTAGGTGATTTTAACTTGCCACATATTGACTGTGACTTGCATACAGTAAAAGGACTATAAAATGGAATAGTTGGTCAAATGTGTTCAAAGAAGTTTCCTTAATCAGCACATAGAAGTCCCAATGAGAGAGTGTGATACTTGACCTGTTAGGGAATGAAACCGGACAGGTGACAGAAGTTTATGTATGGGAACATTTTGAATGTAGTGATCATAATGCCATTAGTTTCAAAGTAAACATGGAATAAGATGGGTCTGATCTGTGGGTTGAGATTCTAAATTGGAGAAAGGCCAATTTTGATGGTATCAGAAAGGATGTGGCAAGTGTGGATTGGCATAGGCTGCTTTCTGGCAAAAGAGTACGTGATAAGTGGGGGGGCCTTCAAATGTGAATATTTCAGAGCACAAGACTTTCATGTGCCTGTCAGAATAAAAGGTAAAGATAACAGGTTTAGGGAACAACAGGGATTCTGCAGATGCTGGAAATTCAAGCAACACACATCAACTTTGAGGTTTAGGGAACATTTGTTTTCAAGAGATATTGAGGCCTTCAGGTTACAACTTAAGGAAAAAAAGAGATGCAAAGCAGGTGTAGGTAGATAGGAACAAATAAGATACTGAAGGGCTATAGGAAAACAAGAGAACACTTAAGAAAGAAATGAGAAGGGCTGAAAGAAGGCATGATATTGCCCAAGCAGACAACGTAAAGGAGAATCCTAAGTGATTCTACAAATGTGTTAAGAGCAAAAGGATTGCATTGGACTAAATTGGTCCTCTGGAAGATCAGAATGGTAACCTATGTATGGAGCCAATAACAATGGGGAGATCTCAGATACATTTTTAAGATTTGTATTTACTCAGAAGATGGACACAGACTATAGGAGTGAGGCAAAGCAGCAGCGAGGTCATGGGCCCTGCACATGACAGGAGGTCCATGGGCCTTGCACATGACAGGAGATCCTGTTTTCTGTCTTGAGGCAAATCATGGTAGATAAATCCCCAGGGCAGACAAGGTGTTCCTTCGGACACTGGGAGGCAAGTGCAGAAATTGTAGAGGTCCTAGCAGAGATCTTTTAATAATTCTTAGCAACAGGTGAGGTATTGGAGGATGGCTAACATTGTTCTGCTGTTTGAGAAAGGCTCTGAAAATAAACTAAGAAATTATAGGCTGGTGAGCCTGACATCAGTGGTTGGTAAGTTATCAGAAGGTTTTCTAAGGGACTGGGTACATGAGTATTTGGATAAACATGGCCTGAAAGGTTATGTCTAAACAATTTTATGAAGTTTTTCTAGGAAGTTACCGGTAAAGTTGATGAAGGCAAGCCAGTGGATATTTTCTATATGGACTTAGTAAGGCATTTGACAAGGTCCCACATGGGAGGTTGGTCATGAACGTTCAGTGACTCTGCATTCAAGATAAGGAAATAAAATAGATGAGACATTGGCTTTGTGGGAGAAGCCAGAGAGTAATAGTAGATGGTTGTCTCTCTGAGGAGGCCTGTGACTAGTGAAGTGCCGCAGGGATTGGTGCTGGATCCATTGATGTTTGTCATCTATATCAACGATCTGGATGATGGGGTGGTTAACTGGATCAGCAAATCTGTGGATGACTCCAGGATTGGGGGTATAGTGGACAATGAGGAAGATCAGAGCTTGCAGTAGGATGTGGACCAGGTGGAAAAATTGGCTGGAAAATGGCAGTTGGAATTTAATGCAGACAAGTGTGAGATGTTGCATTTCGGTAGGACCAATCAGGGTAGATCTTACACACTGAACTATATGGCATTGAGGAGTGCTGTAGAACAAGGGAATTCATTGAATGGGCAGCACTGGAAGAAAGGGTGGTAAATTTTCTGATTCTATGACTTGGACAAAAGGAAATTTTATCAGTGAATTATGACAGTGTTACAAGTGTGCAAGTAAATTTAGAACTCCATTTCCTTTCCATTTCTAATGAACCACTAAATGCAAGCTAAAATAAAATGAGTTATGTGTTTCCTCATATAGCAGGAAGATGCCCTAGCACAACAGGCATTTGAAGATGCCCGACGAAGAGCCAGAGATTTTGAAGATAGGGAACGGTCCCATCGGGAGGACATGGAGGTGAGAGGTTAGAACGCTTCTTAATGGGTTAAGGATTGTGGGAGGGGGAAATTGGATTGTCAATGTAAGAAAATATTCATTAGAAAGATGAAAGAGCAGACACTGGAATATGTAACTAAAATCAAACTCCTGGGATAGAGGCCAGGGCAATAATCTATTTTTAACATTTAGACCCTGTATTAAGAATCACTGACTTCTTTCAACAATTTTTTTTGTGTGGAGGAAAGTTAGACCCTGAATCAGAGTTTCATTGCCTAGATCTAGTTGCTGTGATGTTTCCAGGGCTTTTGGAAAATTATAGTGGCTTTTCGCAACACACAGTGCTGGAAGAACACAGCAGGTCAAACAGCATCTGTGGGGTGTACAAATAAGGAAATCTAGGATCCAGTTATTACAGTGTGATGATGCTCACTTCAACTTTGCTTGAATAAACAGTCCCCGTTTTTGGTAGAGACCCTTCATCAGGAATAGTTGTTTTTGCTTAATTGTCTTCTGATCGAAGATTATTTTCTATTCACACAGATTTTTTCCTTTACAGATAAAATGCAGAAAATATTAAAATTTGTCTAGAAAATCTTCTGCAAAGATTTTACTCTCATTTTAGCCTATATGAGGAGACAGTCCTGTGGTAGGAAATGGGGATACAAGTTGAATTTTGATTCAGATGAAACCTAGAAAACATAGATGGAGACTCAAAACAGTCGGCAATCTAAACTGGTCTTGCATTGAAGTGTTTTACCAGAATCATCACCAGAGGTAGAGGGAGATAGCCAGTATAAAGAAGTGGGAGGGAGGAGCTGGCAATGCTATATGTGGAACCAGGTTTAATAGAAATATGTAATGTTCAATGCCCATATAGTTATTCGCCAGCCCAGCCCCATTTGATTAAAATGTCTTTAGCAGAGAATGTACAATTTTTCTGTCAGGGATTATCTTATCTAGGTATTATTCCTCTCACATTATTGAACAAAAATTGAATAAGATGAGGACTCCCAGATCTTTGTCTAAAAGTGGATTTTAACCCCTGTATTTCTTTATTCCATGTCATTAACATGTAAAGCATCCTTTTAAATAAATGTGAGGTGGTTATTATTACTTTTCTCACCCAGTTTGGACTATATTAAAAATCATTGCATTTGCAAATCATTACATTTGTCTGTGCTTTGTCCCATTCGGATTTGATTGATCCATTTATCTGATTTCTTTTACTTTCAACTTACTTTCCAAACATATTTAAATGTAGGCAGTAACACTATTTTAAATTCATGGTGATTGAAATGCAGATAGTACAGTTCACACAATGGTACTTGTACGAAATGCATAGCAAAATGTTTCTCTAGTTGATTCCAGTATTCAAAGGTCCGAGTAAAATTTATAATCAGTGCATACATGTCACCATGTACAACTGAGATTCTCTTTGCAGGCATACTTGGCAAATCTATAGAACAGTAACTGTAAACTGTGCAAATGCAGATATAAATAAATGTAACAATATAATAATGAAATAACGATAGAAGTGTGTCCTGTAATGTGCAGTTATTCCCTTTTGTTCAAGAACCTGATAGTTGAGGGGTAGTAACTGTTCTTGAACCTGGTGGTACGAGTCTGCGTCCTGAGTCCAATACTTCAACGTGAAGGTAGCAGCGAGAAAAGAGCATGGCCTGGGTGGTAAGGATCTTTGATGGATGCTGCTTTTCTGCATCAATGGTTCACATTGATGTGTTTAATGGTTGGGAGGGTTTTACCTGTGATGTACTGAGCCGCATCCACTAACTTTTGTTGGATTTTCCGCTCAGAGACATTGGTGTTCCCATACCAGGCCGTAATGCCAAGATTTTTGATGACATGCCAAACCTCCACAGACTCCTGAGGAAGTAGAAGCGCTGTCATGCTTTCTTCACAATTATATTTATAGGATGGTCCAAGATGGGTCCTCTGAGCACCCTGTATTTAAAGTTAGTGACCTGATCCTCCAATGATTACTGATTCATGGACCCTTGGTTTTCCTGTCCTGAAGTCTATAATCAGTTCCTTGGTCTTATTGATAATGAGTGAGAGGCCGTTGTTATAACGCCACTCAGCCAAGTTTTAAGGCAGTTTTAAGAATGATGCATCACCACCTTTGATAGAGCCCACAACAGTGGTATCATCGGCAAACTTGTATGTGTTGTTGGAGCTGTACTTAGCCGCACAGTCATAGGTGTAAAGTAAGTAGTACAGGGGGATAAGTACACATGCATGGGGTGTACAAATGAGGAACTCCAGGATCCTGTTATTACAGTATGATGGTGCTCACTTCAACTTTGTTTGATATATCTGACTTGAGACTAAAACTTGTGTTCCATTTGCACTTTGCATTACTGCCAATAACTAACTGGGTAGGCTTAGTGGTGACTCGGTGTATAACAATAAGTTTAGTAACTGATCCACTTTAGAACAGTGGATTCCAGTTATTTGGAACACATTGGGACCAGTACACTATGGCCCAATTGACCTGAATTAGCTGAAGTTTCATGGAAATTGTTTAAAAGGTATTAAAAGACAAACTGCTGTTTAACCGAGTAACAGATTATGCATTTAAATGAAATACCAAACAAATTAAAACACTATCAATAGTACTACAGTACAATACAACTGCGTTAGTTCCTAACTTTACAAATAAATTCATCCATTGTACATTGTCATGTCCTTTGACTGTAAATGAACAAAATTAGTGCAGATAATAGACTCCTTTCACACAATGCCTTTAATTGTATTCTCCAAATCTTCTTTTTCATTGTAACATTCAAGATGATTGTTGATACCTTCAAATCCTTAATAGTTCCTAACTTGCTGAAGAATTTAAATGGTTTCTTTTTTCACTCATGACCATTTCTGGCCTCTCCAAGCCTGAATAGTTGAAATAGTAGTGAGCTGAATTCTGAATTGTCTTGTTACTACTTTCTTGCCGATTATCAGTTGACAAAAATCACTGTGAACACAAATGCACGTGACTGATGCTAGTTAGAAACTGTTTGGTAACATCCCCTGTACCAATTTAGCAGCATAGAGTCCCAGATAAAGGGATTTTCTTGATTAGTTTTTGTTCCTCAAGAGTTGTCCGAAATAGCGGCTGTCACACTTAGCTGATGGCCTAATTAACCGGAATCTATTGTATTAACATTTATCTCAAATGGTTAGAACTTAAAGCAAATTTATAAACTAACCCAGCTGTATTTGATCAGTCAGATTCTTTGTAAGCAATCGAGCATCATGTAGTGGTTGTATATTTCCTGGCACAACATACCTTCATCTGTTTTTAAAAGGGCGAGGGGGAATCAAATATTTCCTTACTTGAAATTACTCTAATGAAGAACAGATTACTGTCCGTTCTGAGTCTATCATAAATAATTTTTGGGCTTTGTACAGCCAGCCACCGCCTCCTACAGAGATTGCAGCTCCAGGTTTCACAGCACTATACAGCTTGCAGAGATGCATGAGGTACAAAACTTCTGATGTTTCAATCTGTAGTTTTGTTACTCCCTTCTTTCTTTCCTCCAAACATGGTTTGTGGATTTCCATAAATATTGCCCAACCTTTTTCCAACATTTTCTGCTATTTGATTTCCATATCCACATAGCTTTTTACAGTATTATCCTTTAGAGTAAAACTTATTTTGTTTAAACAACACAGTCAGTGATTTTAATCACTATCTTGGGTGGATGAAGTTTCAAGCAAATGTAATCTTGTTTTCTTGCTGATTATGACCTGAAAGCAAAGGTGGTCATTTTAGTATATCTTGGATCAAAACAATATGCTGTACATATTTTGAACTGTGAAGAGAACTGATGGTAAAAATAAAAGCACAATACATTTTGGATAGTTTTGGCTGAAGATGAAATGTTTTATTTTAAATAAGTGCTTAATAGTTTCTTACTCTGTCATGAGTGCAGCTCCTTAAACAGAGCTGGGCTAAATTTTACCTCCTGTTCATCTGTTTATGGTGTGATAGTGTTAGAGTTAGTATGGCTGCAGTGCCATGGTGGAGCTGGGGGAGAAAATAGATTTTGACTGACATAAAGATTAGTTTTATTTGTCATGTGTATATTGAAGCATACAGTGAAATACATAGTTTGCGTCAAATCAGCAAAGATTGTGCTGGGTAGCCTGCAAGTATCCTCACACTTCAGGTGCCAACAGAACATGCCAACATCTCACTAACCCTAATCATACATCTCTGGAATGTGGAAGGAAATTGGCATGGACACAGGAAGAACATATTTGTAGTTAGTGATGGGACATGCTATTTAGTATGAGATGGTAAAGGCTCACAGTTATTATCCATCTAGTGTCCATGGGAAGCTGATATGTCCTTGAAGGTACCATTTATTAAAGTCCTGCGCAATGCTGTTGGATTGTGAGTTAACTTCGATTGTGGTTCTTTTAAGTGCAGTTTGGGGTGAAGCATAATTTAGCAAAGTTGTTGCAATTATACCTCTGCTATCTTTGTCCTAGAATGTGAAACCTTGATTTGTGGGAATATGGGTAGCTATTCTTCCATTCTTTTATCTTGACTCTACCTGCTGGTCACTCAAAATTATGAGATTTTAAAATTAAGATTTGTATCTCCCAGCTAGAAAAGCTATTAACTTCTATTTGTCCTAAAATCAGTGTCTTAACCTAAGTAGTATGTGGTGTAGTCTATTCAGCTCTTTGAACATGTTCTGTCAGTCTCTGTCATGGATGATAAATCTTAATTTTTCTCTATCCCTAGATTCCCTTGGAATCCAAGAATCTATTGATTTCTCCCTTTGTTCTATACTAATAACAGAAAGCTAAAATCTGAATGAAACTTTGTTTAAAATGTATTGTAGCAAACAACCACCCTTTTAGTGCTTGGACAACGTTGCCTGGTTCTAGACACTTAAAAGTATTTTGCCAAGCCTCTTAAAATCTTGCTTCAGCAAGTTGACTGAAGAAACACAAATCAAGTATGCTCAGTAGTTCCTCACAGAACAGTCTTGCAGCTTGTGAATCTGTTTAGTGAATCATTTTTTTGCACTCTCTCAAAGCAACTATATACTTGGATCAAGGAGATCAAGCTTTTTTCTGTGCCTCCATGTCAACTTCTGTGGAATTGGATATCAGATATACCAATGAATTAGGTGAATAGTTTCCCCTTTGATTTGTCACAGAAAACATTGCTACTTTTGTTTATCACAAACATAAGGTGGCCTGCAGATGCTGGAAATCCAAAGCAATATACACAAAACACTGGAGGAACTCTGCAGGCTAGGCAGCATCTATGGAAAAAATAGCTATTGACGCTTTAGGCCGAAACCCTTCTTCAGGGCTAAGAAGGAAGGGCGAAGATGCCAGAATATCTTTTTTCTTTCAAGCTGGGCCAGCAAGTGAAATTCTCAGTTTTTTCAAAGTGATTGGTTGGCTCTAGTGTCTTTTTTTCAAACTTCTGGCCATGCAGTGCATGAATTATCGTTTCTCCATTTCCTTACTTTTCATCAAAAAGCTAAACATGATAGAGGCCAAGACATGTTAACGTTTTCTTGTATACGGATGTTTGCATTTGCTTTTCAACTTAATTTAAGGGCCTCTGCCACCTCTCCAGATGATTTATAGCTGTGAAGCACTTTGAACTGTAATTCTTGCAGTGTAGGAAACATAGTAGCTGTTTTGTGAATGGTGTTCCCTCAAAAACAATGTGGTAAAGAGAAGATGAGTTGTTTTGGCAGTATCAGCTGAGTGAAAAATATTAGCTCAGTGCATATGGGCAGTTTGGGTTTGGTGGGGAGCAAAGCCAGGGGGTGGCGAATCTGTGGAATTTATTGCCCCAGGCATCTGTGGAGGCTAAATCGATAGGTATGTTTAAAGTGGAGTTTGATAGGTTCTTGATTAGTCAGGACATTATTGTGTCTGTACAACTACATATAAATTAAATACAGGCACGCACGCAGAGGTAGCTTTTAACTGGTGTATTCATATTGCAGAGAGCAGATCAATGTGCATGTGCAGACAACAGATCATTCTTGCCAGTCACAATGTTGGTATCAAGGTAACATTGTGCTTTTCAGATATCTTGGACCACTTGGTCTGTTGCTCTTTGCCAGATTGCTGGGGCTGATGTATTACCAAAGAAGAGATGATTATGTTGATTGTAAGGATCTTCCTGCTTGATTCCTCAACCTCCATTTGCAACTAGATTTGTGACACATCCATCTTTGAAAACCTTTCCCCGCCTGCCGAAGATGCAAAAATGTCTTCTGTCCGTGGCAGGGGATACTGCACAGGACACAGCACAGGGTTAATGCTCGCTTTGAAGTCCCTGCATATGCGAACAACTCTGGCCTTCCCTTTCTTGATCTCGGGGCCAATGGGTATGGCCCAATCGCTCCATTCAATCTTGGAGAGAATTCGAGACGCCTCCAAGCTCTGAAGTTCAGCGTCCACTTCAGGATGTAGTGCATAAGGCACTGAACGTGCTTTATGGAATCTTGATATTGCTGCTTCATTAGCATTAAACAGCTGTGACCATCTCTGGTTAGTGCAGCTGTTTGGGCTGCAGTTGCCTGTTGATGACACGTTGAGAGCTTTGATTGTGTGCCAATTAGTTGGATTTTCTCAAGCATTCATGTCCAAAAAATGCTGGCCCTCCACTTTTCAACACAAAACACTCTAACTGCTATATTTTACTTCCATATGTCACATTTACTTTGTTTACCTTTCGGAGACACTTCTTTGCCTGTGTAGGTCTTTAGCATTACCGAGGTCTTTTGTAATGGTAGCTTAGAAAACAATTTGTTGTAGACAAAGCTGGCCCTGAATCCAGCTCCATTTTCAGTTTTATACCAGACACATCTATTGTGACATTTGATTTTGTGACCTGCTTCAGTAAAGCTATTCAGTTCTAGGCATAAGAGCTCACCTTTACCACTCTGTGTTGTCTGATTCAGTTGCACATTGAGTCACTTTAAGCATTTGTTTGGTTTTGTGTTTGAAACTTTTCACTGTGTAGTTTTCTCCTTGGTTGTGCTTTTTGTCTGACTTGCACACTGTCTGTGACTTTGTCTATGACAATTTCTGCAAACTTTTTCTTTGAACCAACAGCCATTTGCATCATGGAAGAATTTTCCCTTTTGCTAAGACTTTTTTTTACACCATTCAGGGACGTTTTATGTGTTTTACATTCTAAACTCTTTTCCTATAGTTCTGCTGCATCCTTTGCCATAGTCTCTAGTGATATTGCAATTGTCAATGCCCGTTCTGACAGTAGCCTCTTTTGAGTGCTTTGACTATGCATGCCACATACAAACCTGTCCTTAATGCATCAGAAAGTCCATATCTGAAGTCACAGTACTGGGAAAACTAGTACAGTTCTGCAGTGTATTCAGAAACGCTTTCATCCTTTGACTGGTTCCTCGAAGTCTCTTAGCTATTACCAGTGGTTTGGGGCTCAAGTGATTTTGTAAACTGGTAATAATTTTGTCAAACATCATCTTGCTGGCTTTTCAGGAGTTACTAAGTTGTGTAAGAGCCTGTATGTTTTAGCACCCATTCAGCTATGAAGCATGGATACTTTATTCCTCATCCACATTGTTCGCGTTACAATACAATTCAACCTACTCAATATGCAATTACTAATCCTCATTAGCACTATCAAATTTGTCAATTTTCCCAACTAAGGCCATCATTATGTTATTTTCAGTTAACTTTGCTAGTTGTGTATCTTCTGTGTACTGTGCACTCTTACTCGTGCATGCCTCTGTTCGAGTCTGTGACTCCATGACTGCTTTTTCCGTACTGATTAAGTCTTTCCTCTCGCTGTTTCTCCCTTCCTCCGAAGTCTGAAGTCATAACTGTCGTTGCAGTTGGTGATATTCACTGACATTTGGGTTTGTACTGGTCGCCTGTTTGTTGTGTCTGTACAACTACATGTCAATTAAATATAGGAACACACACAGAGGTAGCTGTAACTGGTGTATTTACGTCGGGGGGAGAGGGAGGATCAATACACAAGTTATCAG
The DNA here is from genome assembly GCF_963921235.1 of Mobula hypostoma. Taxonomy (NCBI): domain Eukaryota; kingdom Metazoa; phylum Chordata; class Chondrichthyes; order Myliobatiformes; family Myliobatidae; genus Mobula; species Mobula hypostoma. The sequence goes on along the minus strand of NC_086110.1, from coordinate 15,174,684 downwards.
TGCATACTTGGTGCTAAGGCATGTCATTGCTCTAAAAGAAATAGATCCCTATATTACAGACATCGAAAGTGATGGCAAGAAGGCAGGAGAATAGGATTGATTGAGAAAATAAATCGGCCATTATCAAACGGTGAATCAGAATCAATGGAGCAAATGGCCTAATTCTGCTCCTGTCTTATAGCAGTTTCTGTCTATGTATTTAGGAAGCTTTTCCACTTAAGTCCTGCATTGTACATATGAAGAATATATTGTAATGAAACTAATTAGTGGCACTGAAAATGTGCAAAGTATTAACAAATTCCTTTCAAGTGTACATCTTCACATCAGTTCTCCATTACTGTCAGTAAAATTTCAAATCTTTTCAAGCATCACCTGTTGTATCTTATTACCTTCAAAAAAATGTTGGTGATACTCTAAACCAGAAGCAAAATACTGCAGATGCTGGAAATTTGAAATGAAAACAAACTGAACAATTCAGCAAGCCAGGTGGTGTCTGTGCTGGACAAAACAGGACATTTCCTCAAAACTCTGGGAAAAATTAGATAAACAAGTTTTAAGTTAGAAAGGGAAGATTGTAATAATATGGCAACAAGGAGAGATTAATTAAGGGGTACTGGTACAAGTTGAAAGAGGCTAGTCAAGGCTTTTGAATGGAAGTTATGCTCAGGAGTTTTGTAAATGGGGGAAAACAATTGAATTACTAGAAGATAGCAAAAAAAAATGATGGCGATGTCAGCTGCAAGATTGGAATAGTTATCTAAATATGCTGTATTTACAAACCAAGCAGTGCCGAATTGGAGAAAGTGTGGCTTTTCTCTACCTACTGTTCAGGAAAACTGCCTGTTTCTCTTTCCTGATTGGGACCACTTGGGTGAATCCGAAACTCTTGTACTATTTTGCTTGAATTTGTTTGGTCTGTATTTGTTTGACTGATCTTGTCTTTCCTGGAGCTAGTTGGTGAAGACCTTTGGACTATATTAGGTCTTGAACAATTGAATTGAATCATGTTGCCTAACCAGAACAAGCTCTGCTGTGAAACTTTTTTTTAAAAAGAAAAACAACTTCAAATGGCAAAACAACATCCCAGTTTTGTATTCAGAATTTCATGGGTACTATATGTTGAGGTGTGCTTCGGATTGTTTACCAACCAATAAAATAGCAAAAATATTATCTATATGGATTCATTTTCACAGTTGCTAGATACTAGGTTCTCTGCAGAGTAGATTTGTGGATTTAAATGTAGTTCCTGAAGAAAACTCTGGATGGTGCTAAAAAAAAAAGCTTTGACTCTTGTGAATTTTGTAGAAGACATTAAAAATTCACTGTAGCAGAAGTATAACATGAAAAGTGGCAATGTCTTGAAGTAAAGTGGCACTTTTAGCAAAAAAAAAAGTCACTTAATTTGTACAGGAGATGAAAATGTTCAGCAACAAACTAGTGTCAGTCACGTGCATTTGAAGACAAAGAAAATGATGAAGACAACACGTCATAACTTGAGCTCAAACAAGAGAAAATCTGCAGGTGCTGGAAATCCAACCAGCGCGCGCGCACGCGCACACACACACACACACACACACACACACACACACACACACACAATGCTGGAGGAACTCAGCAGGCCAGGCAGCATCTATGGAAAAGAGTACAGTCAACACTTCAGACAGAGATCTTTTGGCAGGACTGGAAGAAAAAAAGCTGAGGAGTAGATTTAAAAGGTGGGGGAGGGGGGAAGAGAAACATAGGTGATAGGTGAAAGCTGAAGGGGATGGGATGAAGTGAAGAGTGGGAAGTTGATTGGTGAAAGAGATACAGGGCTGAAGAAGGGGAGGTCTGATGGAAGAGGATAGGAGGCCATGCAAGAAAGAAGAGGAGAGGAGCACCAGAGGGAGGCAATGGGTGGGCAAGCAGATATGGTGAGAGGGGGAAATGGGGATGAGGAATGGTGAAGCTGGGAGGTGGGGGCACTACCGGAAGTTTGAGGAATTTATGTTTGTGCCATCAGGTTGGAAGCCATCTAGACAGAATATAAGGTGTTGTTCCTCCAACCTGAGTGTGGCCTCACCCTAACCCTCATCACGACAGTGGAGGAGGCCATGGAGAGACATATCAGAATGGGAATGGGAAGTGGAATTAAAATGGGTGACCACTGGGAGATCCCACTTTTTCTAGCGGACAGAGCATAGGTGCTCAGTGAAACGGACTCCCAATCACATCTGGTCTCACCGATATACAGGATGCCACCCCAGGAGCACCAGATAGTATATGACCCCAACAGACTCAGGTGAAGTGTCGCCTCACCTGGAAGGACTCTTTGGGGCTCTAAATGGTAGTGATGGAGGTGGTGTAGGGGCACATGTAGACTTGTTCTCTTTGCAAGGATAAGTGCCAGGAGGGAGATCAGTGGGGAAGGACAAATGGACAAGGGATCCCTGTGGAAAGCAGAAAGTAGAGGGGGGTGGGGAGTAAATGCTTAATGGTGGGATTTCCAGAGTGATGGAGATGTCCTCCTTCAAAGACAGGGGCTTCCCTTCCTCCACCATCAATGCTACCCTCAACTGCATCTCTTCCATTTCACACATGTCTGCTCTCACCCCATCCTCCCACCACCCTACCGGGGATAATGTTCCTCTTGTCCTCTCCTACCACCCCACTAGCCTCCGCATCCAGCACATAATTCTTCATAACCTCCACCATATCCAACGGTGTCCCACCACCAAGCACGTTCACCACCACCCTCCCCACTCCCCAATTTATGCTTTCCACAGTTATTGCTCCCTACGCAACTCCCTTGTCCATTCGTCCTTCCCCACCAATGTTCTTCTGGCACTTAATCTTACAAACAGAACAAGTGCTACACCTCCTCCCTCACTACCATTCAGAGCCCCAAAGAGTCCTTCCAGGTGAGGCAACACTACACCCGTGAGTCTGTTGGGGTCATATAATGTGTCCGGTGAAACCTGATGTAGCTTGGGAGCCTGCTTCACCAAGCACCTGTGCTCCGTCCACCAGAAAATGTAGGATCTGTCGGTAGCCACCCATTTTAATTCTACCTCCTATTCCCTATCAATATGCCTGTCTATGGCCTCCTCTGCTGTCGTGCTGAGGTTGGAGGAACAACACCTTGTATTACGTCTGGATAGCCTCCAACCTGATGGTAGGAACATTGATTTCTTGAACTTCCAGTAATTCTCCCTTTCTCTCTCTCTCTCTCTCCTCCCTCCCCCCCCCCACTTTTTCTGTCTCTTATCACCTCCCTCTGGAGCCCCTTCTTCCCCCCCCCCTTTCTTTCTTCCATGGCTTTCTGTCCTCTTCTTTCAGACTCTCCCTTCTCCAGCCCTGTAACTCTTTCACCAATCAATTTCCCAGCTCTGTACTTCATTCCTCTACCTCCCGGTTTCACTCATCACCTTGTGTTTCTTTATCATCTTCCCCCACCTTTTAAATCTACTCCTCAGCTTTTTTTCTCCCGTCCTGCCAAAGGGTCTCAGCCTGAAACGTCGACTGTGCTGATTGGTTTTTGTCCTTTAAGAACATGTATATGAAATGTTACTTCTGCCAGAAGATGTTGACTCTGAGTTCTTACTGGAGTGAGCAGATCTTTGCATACCCTATCCAGTGGTTTTTCTTCCCTTGTTCTTCATTTGGAAAATTTTCCCTGAGTCTGCTGAATATGTGGGGTGTGTTGCCAGAATTAGCATTATGGGTTGGGGATTTTGATAAAGTAAAACAAACAGTATTTTAACAGGAATCGTGTATTGAAACAGGAAGAATAACATAGAAGGAAATAGCTTGGCAGGTGAGAAAAAGTATAGAAAATAATTAAAATATTAAATAACTGCGGACACAACAATTTCAGTTATTCTCTTTGTGGATGATTGAGGGTGAATAATTTTGCAGCTTTGGCTATTAAAAAGACCTTAGCAATGGTAAGGGCCAATAATATGACTTTGAAATATTATTCATTCCTTTCTTATTGGTAATTGACTGGGACAGGTGCTATCAGGATGCTTTAAAGAAGCATTAAATAATTAAAGTATGAAGTGTTTCAGATCGCCGAGGCCTTGCCAGGTTTATTCAGGTACATTGTGGGAGGCCCGGCTGACATCTGGTAGACTGGAAGGTAGTGAATGTTGTGCCTATGCCTAAAATGAGTAGCAAAGAAAATCCTTGGAACTATAAGCCAGTGACTCCAACATCTGTGATAGGTAATTTACTGGTGAAAATTCAGAGGGTTACAATGTATATACATCTGGAGATGGAGATTAATTAGGGTAATCACCATGGTTTTGTGAGTGGGAGATTGTGACTTAGAGTTGATTAAGTTTTTTGGTTTTATTTTAGGTGACCAAAAAAAGTTGATAAGGGCAAAGCAGTAGATGTTCTTTATGTGGACACTGGGGATGTTGGGGGAGTCAGAACCAGAGGTCACAGTTTAAGAATAAGGGGTAGACAATTTAGAATGGAGTTGAGGAAAAACTTTTTCACACAGAGGGTTGTGGTTCTGTGGAATGCTTTGCCTCAGAAGGCAGTGGAGGCCAATTCTCTGGATTCTTTCAAGAAAGAGTTAGATAGAGCACTTAAAGATAGCAGAGTGAAGGGATATGGGGAGAAGGCAGGAAAAGGGTACTGATTGTGGATGATCAGCCATGATCACAGTGAATGGTGGTGCTGGCTCGAAGGGCTGAATGGCCTACTCCTGCACCTATTGTCTGTTGACTTCAGTAAGACCTTTGTTAAGGTTCCACATGGCAGGCTAGACTGGCAAGTTAGATGACATGGAATCCAGGGACAGCTGACCAATTGGTTTAATGGTGCAACCAATCCAGATGTTGGAAGATGAGAGGAGGGGATTTCAATCTGGTCCACTGCCAAGGTATTAAAAAAAGACAGCAGCAAGCAGGTAGCAGCAGTGTAATTGTGCATTTACAAATTCACGTTTGTGATTGAGGCTCGTTAGCTCTTTGAGACTTCAGCGAAGAGAGACTTCATTTAGAGAAAGCAAAAGAAAAAAGAACTCTAGGTTTTTTTTTCCTTCCCTTCTTTATATCTGCTCAGTTAGGATAGGTGAGATGCCAGGCAGTATAGTGGAATGCTCCTCTTGCGGGATGTGGAAAGGCAGAGACCTCCAGTGTTCTTGACTATTACAGCTGTGAGAAATGTATCCAGTTGTAGCATATATTTCAACGTAAGCAGTATCGTAGCAAAGGCAAATGATAGTGCTGAAGATGAGGTAGTTGGTTTACAAACAGGCAATGTTTAGTGAGGAGAGGTTGATAGTGTAAAATTGCAGTCAACAGGATGAGTTGCAATGTAAAAGGTAGACAAAATCAAAAAGGGTGAATAAAGGACTGAAGGTGTTATATTTGAATGTGCGCTGTTTACAGAATAAGGTAGATGAACTTGTAACACAGTTACAGATTGGCATGTATGATGCAGTAGGCATCACAAAATCATGGCTGAAAGAAGATTATAGCTGGGAGCTTAATGCCCATGGATACACATTGTATCAAAAGGACAGGCAGGAAGGCAGATGGGACTGCATTGCTCTGTTGGTTAAAAAATGAAATCAAATCTTTACAAAGAGTTGACATAGGGTCGGAAGGTGTTTAATCATTGTAAGTTGAGCTAAGGAACTCTAAGGGTAAAAAGACCCTGATTGGAGCTGTATATAGACCCCCAAACAATAGTAAGGATGTGGCCTACAAATTGCAGTGGGAGATAGAAAAATGCATGCCAAAAGAGCAATGTTCCAATAGTTATGGGGATTTCAATATGCAGCTAGATTGAGAAAACCAGGTTAGTGCTGGATTCCAAGAGAGTGAATTTCTAGAGTGCCTATGAGTTGGGTTTTTAGAACAGCTCATGGTTGAGCCCACTAGAGGATCAGCTATTCTGGATTGGGTGTTGTTTAATGAACCAGAGCTGATTATAGAGCTTAACATAAAATAATTCTTGGGGGCAAGTGATCATAATATGATCAAATTCACCCTGAAAATCGAGAAGCTAGTCAGATGTATCAGTATTACAGTGGAATAAATGGTATTAGAGGTATGAAATAGGAATTGGCCAGAATTGATTAGAAAGGAACACAGGCAGGGATGATGACAGAGCAGCAGTGGCTGGAATTTCTGATAGCAATTTGGAAGGCACAGATTATATACATCCCGAAGAGGAAGAACTACTCTAAAGGCAAGATGATACAACTGTGGCTAACAAGAGAAGTCAAAGCCAACATGAAAGACAAAAAGACGCCGTATAATAGAGCAAAAATTTAGAAGTTAGAGGATTGCCAACAGAGGCAATTCAAATAGTCATTAAGAGAGTAAAAATGTAATACGAAATTAAGCTAACATTAAAGAGAATACCAAAAGTTTCTTCAGACATATGAAGTGTAAAAGAGAGATGAGAGTGGAATATAGGACTGCTGGAAAACAATGTTGGAGAGATAATGGGGGACAAGAAAATGGCGGACAAACTGAATCAGTCTCACTGTGGAAAACACTCGCTGTATGGTGAAAGTTCCAGGTGTCAGGGGTCATGAAGTATATGAAGTTATGTTTTCTAGAGAGAAGGTTCTTGGGAAACTGAATGGTCTGCAGGTGGATAAGTCACCTGGACCAGATGGTGTTCTGAAAAGGTGGCTGAAGAATTTGTGGAGGCATTATTAATGATCTTTCAAGAATTATTAGATATTGGAATGGTTCCAGAATACTGGAAAATTGCAAATATCACTCATCAAGAAGGGAGAGAGGCAGAAAAAAGGAAACTCTAGGCCAGTTAGTGTGGATGTTGGAGTCGGTTATTAAGGATGAGGTCTCAGAGTACTGAGAGGCACATGATAAAATAGGCTACAGTCAGCATGGTTTCCTCACAGGAAAATATTGCCTGAAAAATACGTTGGAATTCATTGAAGAAATAACAATCTGGATAGACAGGAGAATCAGTTGATGTTGTGTACTTGGGTTTTCAGAAGGCCTTTGATAAAGTGCCACACATGAGGCTGCTTAACAAGCCACAAGCCCATGGTATTACAGGAAAGATACGAGCATGGATAGAGCAGGGGCTGATGGGCAGGTGGCAAAGAGTGGAAATTAAGGGAGCCATTTCTGGTTGGCTGCTGGTTACTAGTGGTGTTCTACAAGGGTCTGTGTTGGGACTAATTATTTTTGCATTATATGTCAATGATTTGGGTAATGGAATTGATGGCTTTGTTGCAAAGTTTGCAGACGATATGAAGATAGCTAGAGGAGCAGATGGTTTTGAGGAACTAGAGAGGCTACAGAAGGACAGACAGATTAGGAGAATGGGCAAAGAAATGGCAGATGGAAGTATATGGTCATGCACTTCGGTAAAAGAAATTAAAGGGTTCACTTTTTTTTAAATGGAGACAAAATGCAAAAAAAAGCAAGGGACTTGGGAATCTTTGTGCAAGATTCCTAGAAGTTAATTTGCAGGTTGGGTGTGTGGTCAGGAGGCAAATGCAATTATAGCACTCATTTCAACAGGAGTAGCATATAAAAAAACAAAGGTGTAATGTTGAATCTTTATAAAGCACTAGTGAGCCCTCACTTGGAGTATTGAGCAGTTTTGCGCCCCTTAGAAAGGATGTGCTGAAACGAGAGAGGATTCAAAGGAGGTTCACAAAAATGATTCCAGGATTGAATGGCTTGTCATATGAAGAGCATTTGATGTAAGCTTGTATTGACTAGAATTCAGAGTGAGTGATGACCTCATTGAAACCTATCGAATGGTGAAAGGCCAAATAGAGTGGATGTGGAGAGGATGTTTCCTATGGTGGTGAGTCTTGGACCAGGGGACATAGCCTCAGAATAGAGGGATGTCCTTTTAGAATGAAGATGAGGAATTTCTTTAGCCAGACAGTGGTGAATCTTTGCCACAGGCAGCAGTGGAGGCCAAGTCTTGATGTATATTTAAGGCAGAGGTTGATAGATTCTTGATTGACCAGGACATGAAGGAAATCAGGGAGAAGACAGGAGATTGGGGTTGAGAGGAAAATTGGATCAGCTATAATGAAATGGCAGAGCAGACTCGATAGGCCAAATGGCCTAATTCTGCTCCTATGTCCTGTGGTCTGATAGATTTTGTGTAGTGGGAGCAAGATTTGGAAAAGCAAGTGCTGCCAGTCAGTACATTTTGCCCACCACAGATTATAGGTTAATCAGACATTTGGCAAAGCTTAATAAAAAGTTAAGTTTAAGCAGAGCAACCATTGTTGGAGTTGGCCAGTGTTAGTGGGGAGCTTGACATGTTGTCTCAGAGGCTTTGGCAAGGAGAAGTGGTTGTTCAAGATAGATTTTTCAGGCAGCTTGCTTTTTTCCTTGATCTTTTTTTGTTGCACAGTTAGAACAGTGGGAATGCCAGGCAGGATAGTGGAATGCTCCTCTTGCAGGATGTGGGAAGGCAGGGAGACCTTCATTGTTCCTGGCGATTACACCTGCAAGAATTGCATCCAGCTGCAGCTTCTTGCAGACCAATGTTAGGGAACTGAGCTTGATCTGGATGAACTTGGGATCATTTGGGAAGCTGGGTGGTTGATTTGACAGGTGATTGAGAGCGAGGTAGTTTCACCTAAAGTGCAGGACACAGGTGGGAGAAGGGGGATTGGCAGCCAGTGTGGGTTATCCCTGTGGTTGTTCCCATCAATAACAAGTATACGGTTTTGGATACTATTGCTGGAAGGGAATACCCTAGTAGATGAAAGGCACAGCTGTCAAGTCTCTGGCACTGAGTCTGACTGGTTCAGAAAGGAAGATGGGGGGGAGAACAGATAAATGAGAGGATTCATTAATTAGGGGTACATACAGGAAGTTCTGTGGACAAGAACAGGATTATAGATGGTATGTTTCCTCTCTAGTGTCAGGGTCAGGAACATCTCAGATAGAGTCCATACCATTCTTAAGTGGGAGGGTGAGCAGCCAGGGATCATTGTCTGTGTTGGGTCCAATGACAGGGGTAGGAAGGATAATGAGGTCCTGCAAAGTGAGTTCAGGGGGTCATAAACTAAGCTGAAGGACAAGATCTCAAGGGTTGTGATCTCAGGATAGCTAACCATGCCATGTGAAGCAGAAATAGGAAGATCATACAGTTTAACATGTGGCTAAGGACATGGTGCAAGAGGGAGGGCTTCAGACTTTTAGACCATTGTGCTCTCTTCTAGGGAAGATGATACCTGTACAGGAAGCACGGTTTGCACCTGAACTTGAAGGGGAACTAATATCCTTGTGGGAAGGTTCGCCAGTGCTGCATGGGGTGGGGGTGTGGTGTTAAACTAGAGTTGTAGGGAATGGATGCCTCGGTGCCAAAGCAGATCGTAAAGTGGTTTTGGGGAAAGATATTGATAAGCCTACATACATAATCCTGATTTGATGGAGACAGACATCAGAGCTCGGAGGAACATCTGGTGAAACTTCTGAAATGCCTGTTTCGCTGTTGCTGCTTGTGTGTGATCCAGAGTCTCCGGAGGGGAAGGCCCCAAGTCCTCAACTTTGCTTGTTGCTCGGCGGCCGGGGTGGGGTTGATGGTGCTCGGTGTCAGAGGGCTGGTCGGAGGCTCGAAGTTTTCGGACGGACTCAGAGTCGGCTGTGGTCGGGTGCTTCCAGGGTGCTGCATTGGCAAGTTTGCGGCGCAGGAGGTTCATGGTAGGGAGAGTTTCTCCCTTCTACCGTCTGCGTGAGATGATGGGGCTATCGGGACTTTGAGACTATTTTTTACCGTACTCTGCTCTTTATCAAATTACAGTATTGCTTTGTACTATTGTAACTATATGTTATAACTATGTGGTTTTGTCAGTTTTAGTCTTGGTCTGTCCTGTGTTTCTGTGATATCATGCTGGAGGAACATTGTATCATTTCTTAATGCATGCATTTCTAAATGACAATAAACGAGGACTGAGTGTCCTCATAACCATACAAAGACAGCTATTGAAAGATTAAGCATGGTGGGAATAATATTGAGTGGTGTCTATTTCAATGTAAGGAGTATTGTGGATAAGGTGGATTAATTTAGGGAATTTAGAGCATGGATCAGATCAGCATGTGGAATTATGATATTGTAGTCATTAGTGAGACTTGGTTGCAGGGGAAGCATTATTAGTCAGGGAAATTGTCTCAGGAGTGCTGAGAGAGGACAGACTGGAAACCTCATCTCAGGTGAAATGGGTAGAACTGAGGATGACCTCATTAATGGACTATATTATACACCACTCAATTTTCAGGCTGAGTTAGAGGAGCAAATTTGTGGAGAGGTTGCAGAGAGTGGCAGTAGATGGTTGGAGTTGACATCACCAACTACAAGACAACATCACCTGCCTGTACTGGTGATGCCTCCCTCCTAGATGGGTTGAACAACTACATTCATTTCGAGGCAGAAAATGAGGTGGTGGCGAGGAAGACCACTCCTCCTCTCAATGACCAGGTGCTGTCTTACTGTGGCCGATGTGAGGAAAACTCCATGCAGTGTCAACCCACGGAAGGCTGCTGGACTAGACAATATTCCTGGCAGAATGCTCAGAGGATGTGTAGACCAGCTGGCAGATGTTTTCACTGATATCTTCAACATCTCCCTGAGCAGCGCCGTTGTTCCTATGTGCTTCAAGGCCTCCACCATTGTTCCTGTGTTGAAGAAGTCTTCAGTGTCCTGCCTCAATGACTCTCATATCCATCATCATGAAATATTTCTAGAAGCTCGTCATGAGGCACATAAAGACCCTGCTGCCCCCCTCACTGGACCCCCTGCAGTTCGTGTATCATCCCAACCGTTCATCAGACGACACCATCGCCACCACCCTCCACCTGGCTCTCACCCACCTGGACAAAAAGGACACATACGTTCGAATGCTGTTCATAGACTTCAGTTCAGCATTCAACACAATCATTCCTCAGCACCTGATTGGAAAGCTAAAACTCCTGGGCCTGAACACCTCCCTCTGCAACTGGATCCTAGACTTCCTGACTGGGAGACCTCAGTCATTCCGGATCGGGAGCAGCATCTCCAACACCATCACACTGAGCACGAGGGCCCCCAGGGCTGTGTGCTCAGTCCACTGCTGTTCACTCTGCTGCTCTGCTGACCCACGACTGTGCAGCAATACACAACTCGAATAACATCGTCAAGTTTGCCGATGACACGACTGTGGTGGGTCTCATCAGCAAGAACAACGAGTCAGCATACAGAGAGGAGGTGCAGCGACTAACAGACTGGTGCAGAGCCAACAACCTGTCTCTGAATGTGAACAAAACAGAAGAGATGGTTGTTGACTTCAGGAGAGCACAGAGCAACCACTCTCTGCTGAGATTGTTAAGAGCACCAAATTTCTTGGTGTTCGCCTGGTGGAGGATCTCACCTGGTCCCTCAACACCAGCTCCATAGCCAAGAAAGCCCAGCAGCATCTCTACTTTCTGCGAAGGCTGAGAAAAGCCCATCTCCCACTCCCAATCCTCACCACATTCTACAGAGGATGTACAGAGAGCATCCTGAGCAGCTGCATCACGGTTCAGGAATTGCACCATCTTGGATTGCAAGACCCTGCAGCGGATAGTAAGGTCAGCTGAGAAGATCATCGGGGTCTCTCTTCCGGCAATTACAGACATTTACACCACATGCTGTACCCATGAAGCTAACAGTATTGTGAAGGACCCCACGCATCCCTCACACAAACTCTTCTCCCTCCTGCCATCTGGCAAAAGGTACTGAAGCATTTGGGCTCTCACGATCAGACTGTGCAACAGTTTCTTCCCCCCCAAGCCATCAGACTCCTCAATACTCAGAGTCTAGACCGACATCTACATAATTTATTATTATATTGTAATTTGTCCTCTACTGTGCCTGTTGTCTTGTTTATTAATTATTGTACTGCCCTGCACTGTTTTGTGCACTTCATGTTGTCCTGTGCAGTTTTGTAGTCTAGTGCAGTTTTTATGTTGTTTTACGCAGTCTAGTGTAGCCTGGTGCTGTCTCACATAGTCTAGTGTAGTTTTGTGTTGTTTCATGTAGCACCATGGTCCTGGAGGAATGTTGTTTCGTTTTTACTGTGTACTGTACCAGCAGTTTATGGTCAAAATGACAATAAACTTGACTCTGACTGGAGGCCTGTGACTAGTGGTGTGCCATAGGGATCAGTGCTAGGTTTGTTGTTGTTTGTTATCTATATTATTGATCTGGATGATAATGTATACTGGATAAGCAAATTTGTAGATGATGCCAAGATTGGGGGCATAGTGAACAGTGAGGAAGGCTGTCAAAACTTGCAGTGGGACCTGGACCAGTCGGAAAAATGGCAGATGGATTTTAATTCAGTAAAGTGTGAGGTGTTGGACTTTGCGAGTACAAATAGGATTTGAACAGTGAGCAATAGGGCACTGAGCTGTGTAGAACATAGGGGTCTATGAACACAGATCTCCAGTTTCCTGAAAGTGGTGTCACTGGTAGATTGGGTTGTTAAGAGAGATTTTGGTACAGTGGCCTTCATAAAGTATTGAGTATAGGAGTTGGGATATTATGTTGAAGTTGTATAAAACATTTAGTGTTGTTCGTAGTTTTGGCCACCTACCTACGGAAAAGCTATCGATAAGATTGAAAGAGTACAGAGAAAATTTACAAGGATGTTGCTGGAGTTTGAAGATCTGCGTTATAGGGATAGTTGAATAGGTTATGACTTTGGTCCCTGGAGTGTAGGAATATAAGGGGAGATGTAATGGAGGTATATAAAATTGAGTGTTTTTGATGGGGTAAGAGCAAACAGGCTTTTTTTCACTGAGGTTAGGTGAGACTAGAATTAAAGATCATGGGTTAGGCTTGAAAGGTGAAATATTTAAGAGGAACATGAGTAACTCCTTCAATCAGAGGGAGGTGAGAGTGTAGAGCAAGCTATCAGCTGGAGTTGTGGATGCAGGTCCATCTTCAACATTTAAGAGAAATTTAGTTAAGTACATGGATGGAAAGAGTATGGAGAGCTGTGGTCCAGGTGCATGTTGAATGGACTAGTCGGAATAATAGTTTAACAGGGACTCGATGGGCCAACGAGCTGTACTGCTGTATTACTCTATGATGGCATGTTTTTTTTTCTGAGACTGGAAGCCTGTGATTAGTGGTATACCTCAGGGGTGAAGTGCTTTTTGTCTTTTTGTCATCAATAAACAATTAGAATAAGAATGTATAATCAATTATTAGGCATGATTGGTAAGTTTACATGTGACACTAAAATAGGTGGTAAGGTGGACAATGATGAATGTTACCAAAAATGCAGGAGGATCTTAATCAACTGGGCAAGTGGGCCGGGGAATGGACTTTAATTTGTATAAGTGCTAGATGTTGTTTTTTGGAAAGTTAAATCCAGGCAGGACTTTCACAGTAGACAACAGGGCCATAGGGAGTGTTGTAGCACAGAGACACCTTGGAGTACAAGTGGAATCATAGGTAAGTAGGGTGGTGAGTTATAAGGAGAGATTGGACAGTTTAGGACTTTATTCCTTAGCACACAGGAGATTGAGAGGTGATCTTATAGTGGTGTGTAAAATGAGGAGGAGCATAGGTAGGGTGAATGCAATCAGTCTTTTCCACCAGAGTTGGAGTATTAAGATTTAGAAGGCATCAGTTAAAAGTATGAGAGGAATATTTAAGAGGAGCTTGAGGGACAACATTTTTACACTAAAGGTAGCATCTATGTGAAATCAGCTGCTAGAGGAAGTGGTTGAGAAGGTACAATAACTTTCAAAAGACAGACAGGCACATGGATTAGAAAAGTTTAGAAGTATAGAGGCCAAATGCTGGCAAATAGGGCTAGCTTGAATAAGGTGTCTTGGTTTGCATAGACCTGTTAGGCTGAAGGGCTTGTTTCTGTGCTGTATGACTATAACAATTGATTACAAGCATTTTCATTACAATTTTTCTCCACATTATTTAGTTATTTGTCTCACTTTTTGACCTGCATTTCTTTTCTCCTGTGCAGCCACGCAGACAGGACCCCAGTCCCGGCACCAATCTGGGGAGCGGAGATGAGCTCAAACTACGTTAAATCTTCTTGAAGCAGCTTCGTCATAAATCTTTTTGTGGGATCAAGCAGCTTTCTGATGAACTGGTGTTTAAAGAAATGAAGATGCTAAGGTCTGAACAAGATTTTTTAATCCAGTTCCAACTGCTCCAGGCCTTTGGATGTCTCATTCAGCACAAACTGCCAGGGATTGCACTATGTCCATTTACAGTACCTGCATTTCCTGTTTTAAGCATGTAACCAGCAGCAATCTTTGTTTTATATGCAAGGCTATGTTTCTTTTCATTTGAATTTTTAGCCCTTTTATGGTATTATTTGTCTTCTCTCTCGACTTGGTTTTTAACCAAAAAATACAGAAAATCTGTATCAGAAATTAGGTCAAAGTATGTTGAATTAAGGTGTAAGTGGCAGGAAATCAGAAATTTAGTTCTGCTTTTTCTGTAGTACATTCTGTGTTGCAAGTGTGTAAAAATTCAAAATCTGTTTGCCTTTGCTTTTCTAATGCACAGGGAATGCATTATTGGCTTGTCTGCAATTTTTAGCTGTTTTTTGTATCATGTAAAGAGATAGCCACATAATGAAGTAGTCCATATTGCAGGAGCAATTTTTTTCCCACAATTGAAAAATAATTGTTGATAGTATGGTATTGCAGTAAGTTGGAGAGCAGAAGACTCTCCAAGGTTAAGAACATTTAATTCTGCTTGTCCTTTCCGTTTTCTGAATTAAAATACAGGCTTTAATCTAAATCTATCAAATATTAATTTTAATTTCTACCCATGTTTAGTTTAAAATAAATATGTGCATTTTTGTTCCAAATCCAATTACTTTTTCTTTATAGGTCACATCTCACACAGTTTTATATTCTATTGTTACGAAGTTAAATATGTAATCCTAAATATGGGAAATAAATTGGACTGAAAAAATTTAAAGCAGTGCACATATACATCATGTGCTGGACACATGAAAAGTGACCAAAAGACTTCTGAAGTTCCCTGGTATATCATGTATTTGGAGAATTGATGTTAGTGGCTTTGGTGGCTATTTTCTGCTTTGCATTGCTTAATAATATCTTAATGCTGGCATTAGGATTGGGATATCTGCTTTCTGCTAATTAGTCCAAACAGTTCAAAACTTTGTTACTGGTGTTAAGTTATTGATGCAATTTAATAAGTTTTTCCAATCTATATTTAAGTAGAAAGAATTGCATCGAATTGTATTGTTTCTCCCTCAGGAGTTGCTTTGAATTATTGAGCTAGCTTTTGCTACTTTGTGAATCTGAAACATTTCCTTTTAAATTACTTTATTAATAAATCTGAAAAGTCAAACTTGTCTGTTTCGTCTCAATTTTTAAAACATTTGGAAATCTAACATGAGAAAAACTTAGAATTCATCATTGTCACAGATTTTTGATGTTTAAAAAGTTGACATCAGAATGGTATTACCAGTACAAATTACAAAGAAGTACATGGACAATGCTCCAATCCTGCTAAAGAGATCATAATTTACTGTAATTTAACTCAATACGATATCAGGAGGCAATCACTTGGCCCATTGGCTCCATGCCAGTATCCAACAATGTGATCTCATCTGTCCCAAACTCTATTCACTTATTTCCCTGTAATCTATAACTTACTCTTCTCATTCACCCATCAACTCCCTTTTCACTCATACCACAGTAAGGAGTAATTTACATTGACCAAGCAGCTGACCTTTGGAAGGAGAACACCTGATGAAAACTCAATGGTCACAGGAAGAAAATGCAAGCCATATACAGCACCCAAAGTTAAGATCAATCTCTGGATCTATGATTCAGGAGAGCTAATTACTCCACCACTGTGCCAGCCTAGGAATTTTCTAATGTGCAGGAAAAGCTGCTTCTTTTATAAGCCAAAGTGCAACCAGAAGAAAAGCAAGCTTACTGATCAATGCCTGGGGGAAATAGTGGAGGAAACATGAACTGAAAGAATTGTGGTGAGACTTCCTAGTTAGAGCATTAACTAATTTCTAAAACAAAAAGTTGAATGACTATCATTAATAGGGCCTCAAGATATTAATCTGTTACAAATATCTGTAAATTGAAACAGAAGTAGGTTAACTTAACAAAGGTAAGTTAATTAAAATGCAACAGGGTTGAAACCCATGAAATTAAAACACTGTAAATGCTGAAAATCTGAAATAAATATATACTGGAAACACTTAAAAGCTCAAATAGGATCTGTGAAAAGAAAGAATTAATGTGTCAGGTCTGAGACTTTTCATAAAAGCCACAATGTTTGCTGTAGGAGGTATACAAAAGGAAAAGCTAATCTTGAGGTGGCCATCCAGCAAAAAAATTATGGAATTAAAATAGAAAGAAGTCAGTATATCTTATATGAACAAGTTACAGAAATTTACCAGGGCAGGCAAAATTAAGATTTTTTTAATGGCCTAAGGATTATTGGACCTTAACAATAACCATTCAGCACTGAATCAGCATAATCAGAGAAAATGTAAAGTAGAGGTAAGTGCTGAAGAATATTCAGGAAATTGTGTAGTTAATAGAACAAGGCTGGTAACAATATAATAAAGCTTTTTGTGATACCTAAGAGAATTACTAAACTAAGCCTTAATTACCAATCCAGAAAGAGACCATGTCTCAAGAGAAAAAGAAAGATATTTAGGCTATAATGAGCCTTGTAAGGCATGAAGAGATTGTAATCTAAAAATCAGGTTATTGTTTGATGTAAGTATAATACCAAAATGGCAAACATCATCATCAATATAACACAAAATAAAATGAAATAACTGGGTCAAGATCACATGTTCCCTTACAACTCTTACACTGTTTATTTTGTGCACAAGGAGAACACCATTGCCCTTGTCACCTACACTGTGAAGTCTGGACAGAAAACTGCTATTTTTATATAGAATTGGCTTATTATTTACAGATATTAACCATTTGGTAAATTGTATTTGTTTGAATTCCTTCCTTCCGAGTTCAATCACCATTCACAATCGAAGTGGACAAGTTAGGTAAAGCAATGGTCCCTTAGTTGTTGGGTGTGTTTCACATCTTTCTGTTATTCCTATCTTGTCTATCCCAGGCAACCCCTTGTGTAAAGGGATACTATGTCTTAGGAAGTCCTTTCCAGAAGTTCTCCCTATAGAGGCCTTACTTGTCTGGTTTGAGTATACACGGCTGCAGTCCACCCCGCCCCCCCCCCCCCCCGCCCCAGGTAGCAAGCAGGAGGGGATCTCCGGTGGTCTCACTTGATTACAAATACCAGAACATTGTCTTTTGCCCTTGCCTTACCACAACTTTCACAGATCTAAGGTGATGTAAATTATAGGGTGGAGGTAGTCAGCTGGTGGCTGTAGACAGCAAAAATTAGTTCAAAATTCAAAGTAAAATTTATCAGAATATATTCATATCACCACATAACAATCCTTAAATTCTTTTTCTGTAGCCACAGTTAGTAAATCTACAGAACAGTAACTAAGTGGGATCAGTAAACTGTAAACAAACTACAAATACAGATAATCAATAGTTAGAAATAGTAAGCATGAAATAACAATATAGCGGAGTCCTTAACTAAGTGTAGTTATCATCTTTGTTCAAGAGCCTGATGGTTGAGGGATAATAAGTGTTCTTAAAACTGGTGGCGTGAGTCCTGAGGCACCTGTACCTTCTACCTGATGGCAGCAGTGAGAAAAGAACATGATCTGGGTGGTGAGGATCTTTGATGATGGATGCTGCTTTAACATTTCATGCAGATATGCTCAGTGATTGGGAGGTACTGTAATGTGCTGGGCTGAATCCATAACCTTTTTGTAGGATTTTCTACTGAAAGGCATTGGTGTCCCCATACCAGGTCATAATGAAGCCAGTCAGAATACTTTCCACCACATATCTATAGAAGTTTGCCAAGATTTTTGATGGCACGGAGAATCTCCACAGTCTCCCGAGGAAGTAGAAGTGCCGTCATGGTTTCTTCACAGTTAGTGTATTTTTTTTATGATGGGTCCAAGACAGGTCCTTTGAAATGATGACACCCAGGAATTCAAAGTTACTGACCCTCTTAGTAACTTCAGTGACCCTCTCAATATTTCAGTGACAAATATGAACTGAAAGGTAGAAATAATGGGATGTGCAAAAGGATGTAAATCTTGTGGAGAAACAACCAGGATGGAAGTTAAAAGACTTAGTTACTTCTACTTTAGAGCTAACTGTATTTTGTAGTGCACAATTTTATTCCAGGACAGTCACAAGAAGACACAACTCAAAAATATATGGTTATGTTGGTATTTTAGGTCCCAATAATTTGGCAATGACTGCAATTTAATTCAACCTGAGGACCAATTGAGATTTTCCACCTCACCAAAAGTTTTCAAAATAGAATTGGGAGATGATGAACTGTTATGTTAAATGGTTATGTAAGAAATAATAGCTATCCATGCGTGACTAGTATATCTATTTTATTTCCTGTCCATTGACTATGGTAAAATTCCCAGGCTCCTGTCTCCCAATTTGGTGGTATGGCCATACCCATTTGTGCATGAGGTGATTATGTGCCACAGACTATTAAAATGAGCTGCAAAATTTATTTCTCCTCATAATATTTCACCTGCCTTTGGGTCTGGCCTTGCGCTAGATTACAGTTGACGGGTGTTCAGAACCCATTTGTGTTTTTTGTGATGATTCTTAATGAATGAGAGGGGTCTGTATTACCTGAGAATGACTGGGAGATTTTACAGTGAACACAATGTATTCAAATGCACTTTTGTAGTAAAGTCTCACTGAATTTACTCGTCGTGGGAATCCATCTGAGCACTCCTGGTCTAATGATTGATACTACTTTTACAGCTTTTAAGGAATTTGTTCTCATTATATTGCACCAAATCCTATTACTGCTCACACAGGAAAAAAAGCTATGCAAGTAGTAGAGCTGTTTAGGTAAATGCTGTTATGCAAATATTAAGGAACTGGGGAACTCAGAGATAGAAGGATTTGTATGATGGATGAATTACATTTTGAAATTGCTAAAATAAAAACTCACATACAGTTACATTCGTTACTGCTAATGCTGGTACTCTGCATACGTTTACTCTATCATTTCCTAGCATATCATTATTCACATGAGCTGTACTATATACAAACTGTTAAACATTTTTCTCAGCTCCCAGAGATGCATCTGCATATGATAATTTTATCGTAACCTTTGGAACCTTATGTAGCGTCATCCTTCCACATTCTCTGTGCTACAGAATGTCCTGACTTGGGTACTTTTTATGTTTATAATACAACATCAAACATTAAGATTAATTTTTTAAAGGAACTGTTTGTTAGGTTTCGGAGGGAGGGAGGGAGGATCAGAAGCCTGGAGATCAGCTAAAGAAGCAAGTACAAATTCAGACAGTGGTTTCTATTTTCACACCCATAATGTCACTTTGGGATTATCGTTGGTATTCTGTTTCTTATTGTTGTGCAACACCTCTGCAACATCATCCATGACCATAACTTTCACCTGTCCATCGATCATTCCTAGTTCCATCTCACCAACAACTCTTGTATCGCTCCATGTCAGGGAGCTTGTACAAGATCTCGTCATAGATGAATAAAACAAAGGTTTTCCAGATAAATAGAGAGAAGTCTAATGCTGTTAATACCGCTATTTGTCAAAATGAGACCATGGATTTGCGCCTTGGAAGGATTCCAGAGCCCAGACCTGGGCAAGGTTGTATGGAAGACTGGCAGTTGTCCATGTTGCAAGTCTCCCCTCTCCACACCACTGATGTTGGTCCAAGGGAAGGGCATTAGGACCCATACAGCTTGGCACCGGTGTTGTCGCAGAGCAACGTGTGGTTAAGTGCCTTGCTCAAGGACACACGCTGCCTCAGCCAAGGCTCGAACTAGTGACTTTCAAATCACTAGACGAATGCCTTAACCACTTGGCCACGCGCCAACACTATAGTCCAGCCACATAGTGACTGACTATATCTGAAACTGAATCAGACCATTCCCAGAAAGTGGGGGTAATTCAGGGTACCAGATACTGATTGTCAGTCCAAGTTATTGGAGATTAGGAAATTGGAAGGTGCTGATAAAAGTTCCAAAGTTATTGCCATGTATTTTTACACCCAGTGCAAAGTGAAGCCACTAGTGATTGAGAAAGTGAATATTTTAGGTGATGGAAGGAGTGGTAATCAACCAGGCTGCTTTGGCTTGGTGGTATAGAGTTTTCATGTAGGAAATGCATTATTTATTAGAAGTGGAAAATATCTATCACACTTATGACATACCTTGAAGAATCCGGAGATTCAGAAGGTGAGCCACATGCCAAAAGACAGTGAGCCTTGATTTCTGTTAGAGTTCCTTAACTTCATGAATGATGTTAAACATATCCATAACCAGTCCTGAAAACATTTTCCCCATAACACTACCTTACCATGGAGTCCCAAGCTACAACTTTCATGGGTCTCTGAATTTGAGATATGGAAACTCTTGTTCCTTCATGGTTACAAGTAACCACAGGAGACAAGTGCAAATTCCAGATGCAAAAATAGGGAAGTGATGCAGAACAAAGATTTTGGTATCAGACAAAATGCAAAAGTGCTTTTCAATACACAAGGATAATTACACCTGTGAATCCTGTGGTGAGAAATTATCGATGGGGAAAGCTAAGTTCTGCTCTTGCCAAGGGACCACATAAAGAGCACTTTGCCATGAATAACATACTTTCAAAGGCCATTTACAGAAGAATCTCTGCATTTTGAGATTTAAAGTAATGACCGTTCAAGAATATAGATTCAGAAATCTGATCAGTTTGGAATTGTGCTATATCTTATTTAGATGAATGCAATCAGTTCAGACCTCCTGCCAAAGGACAATTATAAATTACATATGGAGAAACAATGGATACACTAGAGATAAAACCTCACGTCTGTCACCTTGAACAGTGATAATACTTGAGAACAATTTTATTGCTTGTAAGGTACTTTGAGATACCCTGAAGTTATGAAAGGCATTATTTATGCTAAATATGATTTATTTGGTGGATTCTACAGAACAAAATACTCCATTTCATAGCATGTGATAAAATAAATTATGACATATTTGAAAGGACTTTAATTAATTAACTGAGGGTTTCAATGGCAAGGCCATCATTATTGCCTTAGAGAAGATGGTGTGACCTGTAGCTTTGAATGGCTGCTGTCCTTCTGCTGACAGAATCTTTGAGCAGATTCAGCATGTTCAAAGTTCAAAGTAAATGTATTACCAAAGTACATATATGTCACCATATACACCCTGAGATTCAGCTCCTTGCGGGCATACTCAGTAAATCGATAATAGAATAATAACCATAATAGAATCAATGAAAGACTGCACCAACTTGGGCATTCAACCAGTGTAAGAAGACAACAAACTGCAAATACAAAACAGAAAGAAATAATATTAAATAAATAAACAATAAACATTGAGAACATAAGATGAAGAGTCCTTGAAAGTGAGTCCATAGGTTGTGGGAACATTCCAATGATGGGGTAAGTGAAGTTGAGTGAAGTTGTTCCCTTTGGTTCAAGAGCCTGGTGGTTTGAGTCCTGAGACTGCTGTACCTTCTTCCTGATGGCAGCAGTGTGAACGAAGCATGTCCTGGATGGAGGGGATGATGGATACCACTTTCCTGCAAAAACGTTTTCTGTAGATGTGCTCAATGTTAGAGATGGCTTTGCCCATGGTGGACTTTTTCAGTCAAGGGTATTGTTCTTTCCATATCAGGTTGTGATACAGTCAGTCAATATATTCTCCACTATACATCTAGAGAAGTTTGTCAACGTTTTAGATGTCATACTGGATCTTTGCAAACTCCTAGGGAAGTAGAGGTGCTGCCATGCTTTCTTCATAACTGCATTTAAGTGCTGGGCCCAGGACAGATCCTCCAAAATAATAACACTGAGGAATTTAAAGTTGCTGACCCTCTCCGATCCTCCGATGATGACTGGCTTATAGACCTCTGTTTTCCTCCTCTGGAAGTCAATAATCAGCTCTTGGGTCCTGCTGACATTGAGTAAGAGGTTGTTGCTATGGCACCACTTAGCCAGATTTTCAATCTCCCTCCTATATGCTGATTCATCACCACCTTTTATTCAACTTACGACAGTGGTGCCATCAGCAAATCTGAATATGACATTGGAACTGTCAAGCCACGAAGTTATTAGTATAAAGAGAAAAGAGCAGAGGGTGGTGTACCTGTGCTGATGGAGATCGTGGAGGAGATATTGTTTCCAATCCTAACTGACTAGGGTCTGCAAGCAAGGAAATTGAGGATCCAATTGCACAAGGGGGTATTGAGGCCAAGGTCTTGGAACTTATTGAGTAGTTTTGAGAGGATGATTCTATTGAAAACTGAGCTGTATTTGATGAAGAACATCCTGCTGTATGCATCTTTGCAGTCCAGATGCTCCAGGATTGAGTGAAGAGTCAGATGAGTGAGATGGCATTTTCTGTGGACCTGTGGATGTATGTGCTATGGATGATAGTCACTGAGGCAGGTTACCACGTTCTTCTTAGACACTGGTATAACTGAAACCTGCTTGAAGCATGTGGGTGCCTCAGACTGCTGAAATGAGAGGTTAAAGATTTCAGTGAACACTCCGAGTTGATCAGTACAGGTGTTTAGTACATGGCCAGGAACCCCATCTGGGCCGGATGCTTTTCATGTGCTCAGCCTCCCGAAGGCTGCTTGCACGTCAGCCTTAGAGACTGAAATCAGAGAATCATCAAGGGCTATTATATTTTTAGACACCACCAGGGGAAGTGACCTGCCAATCCTCCTCAGAATCTTAGATGCTTCAGTTTTTTAAAACTCTAATCTACTTGACATTTCTTCATACATGTCAACCTCTTTATCCCAGGGATCAACTGAGCAAAGTTTCTCTACCCTCCCTCCAGTGTAGTTGATCAAGTTGAGTTTATTGCCATGTGCAAAAGTGTGATGAGGGATGAGTACAATGTAAAACTTGCTTGTAGCAGCATCACAGGCACATTGATTCACCACAACACACAGGAAGTAAATTATATTCGGATCATCCAACAGTGAAGAAAAAGGCTGTGCAAAACAGAATATCAATACAAAAAACCCCACAAGTCCCAGGTGATGCAAGAGATAGCTTGTGGCGTTCCATTGCAGAGGTAGCATTAGGGTTTTGCAAGTCAGTTCAAGAACCTGATGGTTGTAGGAAAGTAACTGTTCCTGAATGGGATTGTGTGGAACTTCAGGCCTTAAATCAAGGCAACCAAAACTGAACACAACACACGCACAAAATGCAGAACTCAACAAGTCAGACAGCGTCAATGGAGGGGAGTAAATAGCTGATGTTTTGGGATGAGACTCTTCATTGGGACTGGAAAGGAAGGGAGGAGGAGGCCAGCACAAGAAGGTGGGGGGCCATAAGGGAAGGGGAAGGAGTACAAGCTAGTAGGTGATAGGTGAAACCAGCTAAGGTTGAAAATGGATGGGTGGAATGGGTGGTGACAGAGGAAGCTGTGAGGTGATCAGTGGATGAGCTAAGGTGCTGAAGAAGAAGGAATCTAATAGGAGAGGATGTTGGACCATGGAAGAAATAGAAGGACGAAGGACACAAGAGGGAAATGATGGGCAGGTATGTAGAAGGGTTAATCAGGGAACTAGAATGGGGATAAAGAGAGAAGAGGGA
The DNA here is from genome assembly GCF_963921235.1 of Mobula hypostoma. Lineage (NCBI taxonomy): Eukaryota > Metazoa > Chordata > Chondrichthyes > Myliobatiformes > Myliobatidae > Mobula > Mobula hypostoma. The sequence goes on along the minus strand of NC_086110.1, from coordinate 15,150,983 downwards.
AGGGGAAAAATTCCCACAAGATAGGAAAATGTATGTTCATGTCATCAGGTTAGAGGCTACCCAGATAGCATATGAAGTGTTGCTCCTCCAACCCCAGTGTGGCTGCAGAGGAGGCAAAGACGAACATGCCAGAATGGGAATGGAAGTCAAACTGTAATGAGTGGCCACTGGGAGATCCTGCCTTTTGTAACGAAGGTGTTTGACAAAGCACCCAACCCCCCCATCTGCGTCAGATCTCAGCAATGTAGAGGAGGCCACCCCAGGAGCACCAGATACAATAGGTGACCCCGAGAGATTCGCAGTGAAATATCACCTCATCTGGAAAGTCTATTTGGGAGTCTGAATGACGATGAGAAGAGGTACAAGGACAAGCTGAGCACTTGTTACGCTTGCGGTACACAGTCTTCCAGACAAGACTTCATCAGTCCCATGTAAAGTTGCATCAAAATGTCTCTAGTGTTAATCTCCACTCTTCTTGCCACCAACACCAACATTCCATTTGTCTTCCTAAACACTAGAACTAGTCATGGGTTAAGGGTGAAAGGTAAAATGTTTAAGGGGAACTTCTTCATTCAAGAGGGTGGGGAAAGTGAGGAATGAGCTGCCAGTGAAAGTGGTGAATGTGGGGTTGATTTCAACATCTAAGCAAAATTTGGATAAGTACATGGATGGGAGGGGTATGGAAGTCTATGATCTGGGAACAGGGCAATTGGACGAGGCAGATTCATAGTCCAGCATGGACCGGATGGGATGAAGGGCCTTTTTCTGTGCTGTAGTGTTCTATAACTCGTGGCTAATTTGCTTTATCTATTTACAATGTGGTTTACATTAGGCATAAAGGTGCAGTTTCTACATCATAAACAACACAGACCCCAAGTCGATCCACAACTGGTATCAAGTTCAGTAAGAACTGAATATTACCCTTTCTTTTAAAAAAGTCCAAATATCACATATGCTTGAGGGAAATCCATGTGATCCACCTTTCATTATTTACACGTTTAGAGAAATACCAGCTGAGCCAGAAATAATTGTTACCATTCTATTGGCATGGGTTTTTGAGGTCTGTTGAATACATGAGCAATATGTGGTAGATAAGCAATGTCATTGTACACATTTATCAGAATAGTTATACACTGCAATGTTAACCTTAGGCCGAGGTATTTGTATTTATGTGATATGTAAGAACAATATTCTTTGCCATACCTTACCAATAGATCAAATGATTTGAAAAAAAAGTGTGCATTTCATTTGAGCAAAAAATGTTATGGTGCCTTTCCAGAAACCTTGAACATTTAAGAAAAGTGGCAAATGATGAAAAATGGTTTCCATTTCTTCAGGAGGTCCAAATTAAGTGGCAACAAAAATAAGCACAATAGGAGCAGGAGCTCAGAATAAGGAATTCAGAGCTCCTAGAACGTCACTCTCAGTGACATTGGTTGAGTAAAAACTCAGATAATTTTGTTGTTTGAACCATTGGGTAACAGTGAAGAGGGAATAAAGGGAACTAGGAAAGTGATTTAATTAATTATAGCACAGACTAATTGGGCCCTTTCCATCTGGTCACCAGTATTCAGTGGTGATAAGCAAACATCATTGGAATTAGGCTTGGATTTTAAGAAGCCTTTTTTTTAGATTTGCTAGTAATGTGCTTTAAGGCTTGAATTATTCACAGGTCTTTTATTTTTGTTTGCAATAACTGACCTCAGATGAAATGGCTATAGAAGCTGTTTCACTGACTGCACCATCGCTATTTTAGAAACAGTCATATTCAATTACAAAACCACACTGGTAAACATTCTGGCCTGCCCACTTGATGCGTTTGGAAACTCAAGGCTGCTTGTTTTCAAAGGCAGTGCTGTTTATTTCTCTCGCAACACCTGGCAAGCACATGATTGAGCTCAGTTGTGATGAAGGCACAGGAACTGAGTACAAAAGGATTGATGTCCTTATTTGGGGAAGTATGAATGGGAAATAATTCAGGGAAGTTTATGACAGTTGGAATGTGTCGGTTGTCCAATAACCTGGTCTGGTTTTCAGGACAAGCTTGGTTCTCCAGGAGGGGCGAGATTGAAAATGTAAGATCTTTGGGTGTTTGCACACGGTCAAAGCAGACTGCAGGTTTCTGCTGCTGGGGAGAAACGGAGATTACTCACTTTGCACAAAAGTGAACTTGTTCCCTTTCTCCCCCCTGTGAATGTCGTGCCTCTAATACGTAGTTGTGATGTTGAAGTTTATCATTGCACCTGTGTATACAACGGCAAACACGACTTGAACACAGATAAAATTAATTTTTATGCATAGTATCACCGGGACTTTCAGGAACCCGTACTCTGTACAGTTTCTCGACCGTTTTTAAGGCAGAAGTTGACACAGTGTAATCAGGTGAGGGTATGGACGGGTGCAGGAATTCAGTGCATGATGGAGCAGCCTCCACACACCAAGCAGAATGATAGCTGCAGAAAAGCACCATGTCCCCTTCCTCTCTGGTCTTGGCCCGAAACATTTCCATCCATAGATGCTGCCTGACATGCTGAGTTCCTCCAGCATTCGGTGTGTGAGCCGTGAGCACGACAAGATCCCCTTCACACCTCCCCAACCCCTTTCCTCCCTTCCCCCTGTATTTCCACTCCCCGACCCCATCCCCGTCCTCCCTTACCCGTAATCTCTCCCCCTCCCCGTACACCCTGCCCCCTCCCCTGCAGCCCCTGCCTCCTCCGATCCTCTGTACCCCCTCCCCTGCTACCCCACCCCTCCCCTTTCCCCATCCCCTCCACCATACCCCTGCACTCTCCCCTTGTACACACGACACCCTGCCACCTTCCCCTGTAACCCCTGCCCCTCCCCCAAATCCCCTCTACCCTCCCCTATACCCCTGCCCCCTGTACCCTATGACTGCCTCCCCACTGTCCACCTGCCCCTTCCCGTGTACCCCTACAATTCCCGTAGCGCTGCTTCACTCCCCCGTACGCCTGCCCTTCTCCCTCCCAATATACCTGACCCCCCTCCCTATTGTACCCCTCGCCTTCCTGCGTACCCCTCTCCCTGTACCACTCCCCCTGTAATCCTGCCCCCACCCACCAGTACCTCCCCCGTAACCCTACTCCCCCCGCCCGGTACCTCCCCCGTAACCCTACTCCCCCCGCCCGGTACCTCCCCACACCCTGACGGCTGAGCGCTCCCGCGGCTCCCCGCCGCCGGTCCAACGGAGGCGACGTGATCGCGCACAGTGGCCACGCGATGCCGCAAGCGGGGACGGGGACGGGGACGGCGGCGGCGGCGCCACCCGGAAGCGCTTGAGACGGAAGTGGTGTTGTTTAATCAGCTGATGGTGATGGAAGCGGCGACTGTTACTGTTCGGCGCTGAGACACAGAGCCAACCGCCTGTCTGACCGCGGCTCCCGTCCGGCCGTGACCGCCGCTCCGGCACTCACTCCCCCGATCACACGCACACAGCCTCCCCTGTCTCAGCTCTGCCGCCGTGGACACCCCCGGGGTTCCTTCTCCCCAGGGCGGATAGGCAGCCCTACACTCACTCACACCCCGAGCGCCAGTTGCCGGCTGGGGACCCCGTACCCCATCTTCACCGCTTCCTCCGACGTCGGGCCTCCTTCTCCCGCAGCTCGCAACAGGCGGCTTGGCCGGCAACGCGTAACCGAGGCCGGATCCGTCTGACTCCGCTCCCGCAGCCGGGCCAATGCTGGATCTGGAAGTGGTGCCCGAGCGGTCACTGGGGAACGAACGATGGGAATTCGCCTTAGGTAAAATGCTAGCATAGTTAACCTCTCATTTTTTTTCTTATTCCAGAAGGGATTTTGCACACTGTTAACTGTATCGCTGGCAATAATGGAGAAATAAACTGGTCGGAGGAACGTTTTGAAAAGAAGCGGGTTTTAATATTGCTGAGAACTAGTTGCTGTGAAGTGAAGGGAGGGCTGAATGCAGTGGCAAGGACAGTGAATTGGCTTTGATGGTGAACGGGATGGTGGATTGGCTTTGTTTAGTTGGGAAGGTGTGGGATGTGGTTTGAGAGCCAAGGTAGAGAGCAGATGGTAGGATTGTGGGTGGTAGCGGAGTGCATGTGTGGGGAGGGAGGAGAAGGATGGTTAGAGGGTATGGGAATGATGTAAAGGGGGAAGTGCTGGGTGTGAGGTTTGTCATGGACGGAGACTTGGCTGGGGATGTGGAATAGAGAGTTAATTGTGCTTTAGGGGAGTCAGGTGTGCCACAGTGGTGGGAAAGTGGACAAGTGTGCTTTGGAAAGTGGTGTTGTGGGGAGAGAATGGGTGTGGTGCCATGGAGATCACAGTGAGGGGTAATGGGGGTGAGATCAGTTGAATTTGGGGAGGGGTGTCAAACATGCTGACCATGTAGTAGAGCACAGCTGTTGTGGAGGGGGATGGGACAAGGAGTACTGTAAGGTGCTGTTGTGGGGAAAAAGTGGTTACAGGCATTGGCCCAGATGCCGGATTGGAGTGGGTTAGGGTCACAACAAGAGGAAGGAGATGTTTTTGTTGTGAATGGAGCAGAAATTCTAGGTCTGCACACCTTTTAATGTATTCCTTAAAGTATAACTCTTGAGCTGTTATGTAACTGTATCTGACTAATAAAGCTTATCCTGGAATCTCTGCTATCAAACGTTGATAGTTCTCTTAATGAGCCTGAAGCTTTATCTCAAAGTAAAACAAGAGCATACAAGTTGTTGTTTTGAAGTTGCATCGACTTGGGAAGAGGTTATGTTGTATGAGGCTCCTCCTGCTCTGTGGGCAACTACAGTTATTTTGATTTCTACTTATAAGTGTTACTACTTATACTTTTCCCAAGTTATCTGTGCTGGTGGATTAATCCAGTCTCTTCAGGAGGGTTTCTGATAATTACTGACAACTAATCATTGCAAGTTGAATATATTTATTGAAGTCGTGCAGAATAGGCCCTTGGAGCCACACCGCCCAGCAGTCCCCTGAGTGAAAAGACTGCAAAAGCAGTACCTCAGAGAGAAAAACAGGCACATTCAAAACCAAGTCCATTGCAATGCAAAAGGTGGTCCGCAGTGTATCAGAGGTAAGGTGAGGGTGATGCAGGTTGGTTCAAGAACATGGTAGTTGCAGGAAAGTAGCTCTTCCTGAAATTGTGGTGTGGAACTTCAGAACTGCACCTCCTGTGCAATGGTAACAGCAAGGAGAGGGCATGACCCACGTGGCGGGGATAGTTACTGATATGTCCCCTGCTGCCTTGGTGCCGTGTCTCCTGTAGAAACAGTAAATGGTGGGAGTGACTGTGCCCATGATGGACCATGTTGTGCCCAGCCCTTTCTGTAGCCTCATGTTCCTGTGCATTCATCTACTTATCCAAATGCTACTGATTCAGGAATCAGTAAAGCAATAAATCATTCTTGGATTTAAAATAACGAATTGACTTAAAATCTGCTCCCCCCGCCCCCCTTGGTTATGACCAGAACGAGGACCTTATATCCTGCAATTGTGCTCGGATTATCCTAAATCACTCCTGTTGTGCAGGGCTGATGTTACACCTTCAGGGTTTGGTGTAATTTGCTTCCAGCGAGGCATCTGTATAGTCATTTTTTTGTTTTATTTGGTGGTCAATCACAAATATGTGCCCTTCCAAAAATTATGTAACAGGGCTTGAGGCAACTGAAATTTGTAAGTTTTGAGGTACAATTGTTTGAGGTATTGAAAATAGCAATCGCCACTGTGAAGTGGATTATTGTAAGAATTTGTAGTGTCTAAGAGAACTTAGTAAGATAAAGAGAATTTGTGTATATAGATGGTGCTTCATCCACTACTTTTGAATTAGTCTCCATTGTCTTCTAGCATATTTTTCTGCCCGGAGAATTGCCAGATTTGCTGAGCTTGGAAATGTGTCTGAGGTCCCCAGTAGCGTTTGGATAAGTAGTTGAATGCACGAGAACATGAGGCTACAGAAAGGGCTGGGCACAACCTGGTCCATCATGGGCACAGTCACTCCCACCATTTACTGTTTCTACAGGAGACACTGCACCAAGGCAGCAGGGGGCATATCAGTAACTATCCCCGCCACATGGGTCATGCCCTCTTCTTGCTGTTACCGTTGCACAGGAGGTGCAGTTCTGAAGTTCCACACCACAGTTTCAGCAAGAGCTACTTTCCTGCAACTACCATGTTCTTGAAACAACCTGCATCACCCTCACCTTACCTCTGATGCACTGTGGACCACCTTTTGCATTGCAGTGGATTTGGTTTTGAATGCGTCTGTTTTTCTCTCTGAGGTACTGCTTTCGCAGTCTTTAAAAACGGGATTGCTGTGCGGTGTGGCTCCAAGGGCCTATTCCGCACTGTATCTCAATGAATAATTTCTTCTCTTTACACTGTCTTGTATAATTTATATTTTTGAGTTGTCTTTATCTGTGTACCTATGATGCATTTTTTTCATTATTTCTGTATTTGTGCACATGACAATAAATTCGACTTGGTCCCAAAATCAGCTAGATTCTCACTAAATGTTGGAACAGGCTCAGTGCTCAATATCTTGCTTCTGTTTAAATTTTTCCTGTCCACAAGTCCAGGCATACCTCCAGTTCTTATTGTTCCACTTTTGGCAATTTAGCTTCAGCTGTGTAGGATGTAAACTCTGAAATTCTCTCCTTGAATCACTCTTTTAAGATGCTTCAGAAGGGTCTATTATGTTGACCAATTTTGGTCATTTAACCTCATCTTCCAACTTTGATATTTTGTTTGATATTATTATTGTGGAGTCCTGATGAATTAGATGTATGATCTTGTGATGAGAACTGTGTCTGTCACACACACACAATCAGTGAGGGAGATGAGGCTGAGTACAGGGCTACGGTAGGAAACTTTGTCACATGGTGTGAGCAGAATTATCTGCAGCTTAGTGTGAAAAAGACTAAGGAGCTGGTGGTAGACCTGAGGAGAGCTAAGGTACCGGTGACCCCTGTTTCCATCCAGGGGGTCAGTGTGGACATGGTGGAGGATTACAAATACCTGGGGATATGAATTGACAATAAACTGGACTGGTCTAAGAACACTGAGGCTGTCTGCAAAAAGGGTCAGAGCCGTCTCTATTTCTTGAGGAGACTGAGGTCCTTTAACATCTGCTGGACGATGCTGAGGATGTTCTACGAGTCTGTGGTGGCCAGTGCTATCATGTTTGCTGTTGTGTGCAGGGGCAGCATGCTGAGGGTAGCAGACACCAACAGAATCAACAAACTCATCCGTAAGGCCAGTGATGTTGTGGGGATGGAACTGGACTCTCTCACGGTGGTGTCTGAAAAGAGGATGCTGTCCAAGTTGCATGCCATCTTGGACAATGTCTCCCATCCACTACATAATGTACTGGTTGGGCCCAGGAGCACGTTCAGCCAGAGACTCATTCCACCGAGATGCAACACAGAGCGTCATAGGAAGTCATTCCTGCCTGTGGCCATCAAACTTTACAACTCCTCTCTTGGAGGGTCAGACACCCTGAGCCAATAGGCTGGTCCTGGACTTATTTCCTGGCATAATTTACATATTACTATTTAACTATTTATGGTTTTATTATTTAATTATGGTGCAACTGTAATGAAAACCATTTTCCCCCAGGATCAATAAAATATGGCTATGACTATTTCCTCATCATGCAGCTGGGCCTGTGTTGTGGCATAGATTGATACTATTCTGTTATTTCCTTGTCCTAGTAAACTATTTCAGCTTTTTTGCTGATGGAAAATGTTTCTTTTTAAATTTAAATTTAGATTTTAATTTCTCTCATTGGGCTTCTGTGACTTGAAACAAGAAGCATGTGATCAAATCTAGATTGTTGCCCAAATTAATTTCATTGGTGTTTCTAGCAAATCTTAGCTACAAGAAGATGTCATTGAGCTAAAAAAGGCACAGGAAAGATTCGCAATGATACTAGTAGAACTGGAGGGGTTAAGAGATGAGGAATGAATAGATAGATTGAGGCACTTTTCTCTAGGGTATAGGAGGCTGAGATGTGACCTTTTAGAGGTTTATAAAATCATGATGGACGTAGGTAACATGAATAGTGATAGTCTTTCTCCCATGGTAGGGGAGTCAAAATACAGGGGAATGATTTAACGGAGACCCAAGTGGCAAGTTTTTCCACACAGCAATGGGTACTGGCCATTCCTGGTAACAAATTAGTTCAGTTTAATTTTTGAGATGTCCAGAAGTAGATGTTTTTTCAGTAAGTCAGAAATTGCACAAAAATCATGATGACCATAATTCTGTCCCAGTGCAATGCATCAAACACGCAAGTACTGATAAGAAACAAAAATTACTAAAAGTGAAGAGGGAAAACAATTTGCTCTACCATAATTAATTTGTTTTGTCAGTGGATGTGGTCCAGATGGAACTTACTGAGCTGTTAGACAAGATTCCTCACTATAGACTCATTCAGAATGTCAGAAGGCCTGAGATCCAGGAAAACTTGGCTTTGTGGTTTCACAAATGTCTTGCCTACTGAGGGCAGAGGGTGGTGGTAGATGAAGTATATTCTACCTCAGGTCAGAATAGGCTGGGAACAGTTCCACCGGGAACTGTTCTGCCCCCCCCCCCCACCCGCTCTTTGTGATTTTGGTATATCATTTGGATGAGGGTAGAAGGATGGATTAATAGATTTGCAGATGATAGGAAGGTTGGTGATATTGTGAATGGTGTAGAACATGGGTTCGCAACCTGGGGTCCAAGGACCCCTTGTTTAATGGTCCTGTTCCATGGCATATAAAAAAAAATCGGCAACACCTGATTTAGAAGGTTTCATAGGTTAACACAGGACATTGATAGGATGCAGAGCTGGGTGAGGAGTGGCAGAAGGTATTCAGTCCAGAACAGTGTGAAGTGGTACACTTTGGAAGATCAAAGTTGAAGGCAGCGTACAGGGTTCTTAGCAGTGTGGTTAAACAGAGGTACCTTGGGGTCTACATCCACAGATCCCTCAACGTTGCTGAACACATTGAGAGGCTGGTTAAGAAGGTGCATGGTGTGTTGGCCTTCATTAGTCAGGGGATTGAGTTCAGGAGACATGAGCTAATACTGCAGCTCTCTGGTTAGCCCACTTGTGGTGTATGGTGTTCAGTTCTGGTAGCCCCTTAGGAAGAATGTGGGAACTTTGGAGAGGTGCAGAGGAGACTTACCAGGAAGCTGTCTGTGTTGGAGAGAATGTCTTTTGAGGGCAGGTGAGTAAGTTTGGACTATTTGGAATGAGTGTGGATGAGAGGTGACATTATATAGGTGTCTAAGATAAGAAGCATAGGTAGAGTGGACAGCCAGACTTTTCCCCAGGGCTGAAATGGCTCGTACAAGGTGGCATAATTTTAAGCTGATTAGAGGAAATTAAAAGGGGATATCAGAGGTAAGATTTTTTGCACGGAGTGGTGTGCATGGAATGTGCTACCAGTGAGAGTGGTGGGGGCAGATACATGGGCAACATTTAGGAAACTTTTAGGCACATGGCCTGTGGGTAGGGGGGTGGTTAGACTGATGTTCGAGTAGGTTGGTCTGATATACAGGAGGTGCAAGGTGCTCCTTCTCTGCTCCAGCCTTCAGGTCCCTCTCGGGCAAGGTGTAGCTGCTTAGACCCTGTTCAGGCTCACGTGAAGCCGTGGGAGCAGCTGATGGATGGTTGCAGGAGCAGTTGGTGCAGATCACAAGTCCTGGTCATGTGACCACTGATGCCAGGCAGAATATTGGTAATGGCTGGGGTCACCCGTCTTGTAAAGACTCTGCCCAGAAGAAGGCAATGGCAAGCCACTTATGTAGAAGAATTTGCCAAGAACAGTCATGGTTATGGAAGGATGATGATCACCCATGACATATGACACAGCACAAAACGAGCACGCACACACTCGTATTTGACTATGCATTGTGGCTGGAGCACAGTACTGTTATAATAATGTTCAGGAATCACTTGAGATCTGAATTGCCTTTGAGTATTTGAAGATGTGCTGGAGTGACTAATGAGATGATTTATGACTTCACTCTTATTAAAACAATATTTATAAGAAGAATGGGTCCAAGCATTTTCAATATGAGATTTATTAATACAGTGCATTCCCCTGAGCGCAGATCTGCAGTTCTCACTTGGAGCAGTTGTGCTCTGTCATTATAATCCAATTTATATGGCATTTGTGAACCTTGGAAGAAATGGTAAGTGAAGTTCACTTTTCAATTGAATTTTTTTATTAATAGGTTAATGAGAAAAATTGGAATCATTATAATCCAAATTGTGGATGTGCAAATGATGGTTATTAACAGTATAGTAGTTCACAGTGCATTTTTACCAAATGCATGAGAACTGAAGACTTGTAGTTACATTTAAGGAAATGCTGGCATCTTTAGTTTGTGTTTTCCCCCCTCATTTTAAAGTTGTGATTGGCTACTACAGAGAGAACATTGATTTTCCAATTGATTACAAAATATATCTTTTCTGAAACAAGGCAATGATTGATTCAGAATATTTGACTTAATAGCCCATGTAGGAAGTGGAAAATTACAGCTCGTTGTAGTTCAACAGCCCACAGTGTCGATGATGAGTCAAAACAGGTTGTACTGCTGCTTTAGGTTAAATACATTAGCTGACAGTGCGTGTTGAAGAAAATGGATGCTCGCAACTGCATCAGAGGAAAGGGTGGAAGTTAGTTATGTTGAGAGTGGTTTGAACACTCAGGTATTTAGGAGTAGTTTTTTTGCAAGCTGTCCTTTCACCCGTGGGACATGGAATAGTTCTCAGATTGATGAAATGAGTGTTCCCTTTCCACACTACCAGGCAAAGTCACGTGCTGCACTGACCTAGTGCTTTGAGACCAAGTCCATAAACACATCTCATTGCATGTTGGCAGTATATTAGAAGTCTTGTTAAAATGTTGCTGCTGCGACAGCTGGTGCTGTTCTGAACTTTGGAATTAGGAATATTATTGGGTACAGTTCAGGAAACTTTACCCCTCATTCAGCTATTCAGAGTGGAACCTGAAAATACACAACACTGAAACAGTGAGAGTGTGAACACTGAAGGTAATGATTTCTCATCCAGTAATTGATGAGTGCTCTTTATATAATGATATGTTATCAATAAATGACATAATTTGATTAAAACCAACTTTAAAAGGATTTTAAATATGAGCAAGTGAATAAGCTGTTTTCAGAAATGCTCTGAAAGTTGAAGCTTCCAGCAACAGTATTTATATTCTGTTTAAATCTGGCCCAGCTGTTTCATTCCTGTACTTTAATTATTTTTCACTCATGTACTTAGTTGATATAAGGTGGACAGTGAAGTTGAACTTGCAAAGCTTGTGAAGCACACCCATGCTCCTGTGCATGTTGTTTCCTTAAAAACTTGTGACTGGTTTGCAGTGATTGTCTTTTACCAAGTTTTACTTATTGCATTTTTCCTCTTTCCCACTGATCTTGGTGGCTTTCCAGCTAAACAGTATTTCAATACGCAGTGCATTCCGGTTAATTGGGCAATTGGTTAATCGGGGCAGCCACACGGGACAGCTCTTAAAGAACAAAAACGAATGGAGAAAATTGCTGGATACCCTTTGTCTATTAGGCGCTGTGCTGCTTAATTGGGGCAGGAGTCTGTTGCTGAACCATTTCTAAATAGCATCAACTGTGTGCACTTGTGACTGTTAGACACTACACTGTGCTCAGAACAAACAGTTTTAATTAGCGTCAGCTGTGTGTGTATTCAAAAAGCAGTGATTTTTGACACTGATTGTTGGCAAGAAATAAGCAGTGAGGCGATTCAGAACTGTTTTGCTCACTGTGGTTTCAAGCATTCAGGCTTAAAGGCATCCGATAGTCTTGTGAGACCATGGATCTGCACTTGGAAAGTCTTCACTCCAGGGCGCAGGCCTGGGTAAGGTTGTATGGAAGACCGGCAATTGCCCACGCTGCAAGTCTCCCCTCTCCACGACACCAGTGTTGTCCAAGGGAAGGGCATTAGGACCCATACAGCTTGGCACCAGTGTCGTCGCAGAGCAATGTGAGATTAAGTGCCTTGCTCAAGGACACAACACGTTCCTTCGACTGGGGCTCAAACTCACGATCTTCAGGTAGCTAGTCCAAAGCCTTAACCACTTGGCCAAGTGCCCACACATTCAGGCTTGGAGATGCCAGAAATGAGGAGTGAAAATGAAACAATTTCACTACCTCAACAGGTTAGGAGCTACGAGGAAATTGAGGTATTGACAATCATCTTCAGTGTTACAGTGAAAATGAAGATTTGGAGGATGCAATTGTTGATAGCATTGTATGAAGGCAGTCCTAGGTGTCTGCATTGATTTTGTTAATTCAAAAGATACTGAATAAATTCCTCTACTGATAACAATCAAGAATTAATAGCTTTATAGTACTGTAGTAGTATTGATCATGTTCTAATTTCTTCTGTGTTTAATTTAAATGCATGATTTGTTACAGTTAGAAACCTTAGAAAAACTACAGCACAGAAACAGGCCTTTTGGCCCTTCTTGGCTGTGCCGAACTATTTTCTGCCTAGTCCCACTGACCTGCACACGGACCATATCCCTCTATACACCTCCCATCCATGTATCTGTCCAATTTATTCTTAAAAGTTAAAAAAGAACCTGCATTTACCACCTCGTCTGGCAGCTCATTCCATACTCCCACCAATCTCTGTGTGAAGAAGCCCCCCCTAATGTTCCCTTTAAACTTTTCCCCCCTCACCCCTAACCCATGTCCACTGGTTTCTTTCTCCCCTTGCCTCAGTGGAAAAAGCCTGCTTGCATTCACTCTATCTATACCCATCATAATTTTATATACCTCTATCAAATCTCCCCTCATTCTTCTACGCTTCAGGGAATAAAGTCCTAACCTATTCAACCTTTCTCTGTAACTGAGTTTCTCAAGTCCCGGCAACATCCTTGTAAACCTTCTCTGCACTCTTTCAACCTTATTTATATCCTTCCTGTAATTTAGTGACCAAAACTGAACACAATACTCCAGATTCGGCCTCACCAATGCCTTCTACAACTTCATCATAACATTCCAGCTCTTATACTCAATGCTTTGATTAATAAAAGGCCAATGTACCAAAAGCTCTCTTTACGACCCTATCTACCTGTGACGCCACTTTTAGGGAATTTTGTATCTGTATTCCAAGATCCCTCTGTTCTACTGCACTCCTCAGTGCCTTGCCCCATTTACCCTGTATGTTCTACCTTGGTTTGTCCTTCCAAAGTGCAATACTTCACACTTGTCTGTATTAAACTCCATCTGCCATTTTTCAGCCCATTTTTCCAGCTGGTCCAAGTCCCTCTGCAAGCTTTGAAAACCTTCTTCACTGTCCATTACACCTCCAGTCTTTGCATCATCAGTGAATTTGCTGATCCAATTTACCACATTATCATCCAGATTATTGATATAGATGACAACTAACAATGGACCCACCACTGATCCCTGTGGCACACCACTAGTCACAGACCTCCACACTGAGAAGCAATTCTCTACTACCACCCTTTGACTTCTTCCATTGAGCCAATGTCTAATCCAATTTACCACCTCTCCATGTATACCTAGTGACTGAATTTTCCTAACTAACCTCCCATGCGGGACCTTGTCAAAGGCCTTACTGAAGTCCATGTAGACAACATCCACTGCCTTCCCTTCATCCACTTTCCTGGTAACCTCCTCGAAAAACTCTAATAGATTGGTCAAACATGACCTACCACGCACAAAGCCATGTTGACTCTCCCTAATAAGTCCCTGTCTATCCAAATGCTTGTAGATGCTGTCTCTTAGTACTCCCTCCAATAACTTACCCACTACCGACGTCAAATTTAGCAGCCTATAATTTCCTGGATTACTTTTCACTTACCAGCCTATAATTTCCTGGATTACTTTTCGATCCTTTTTTAAACAACAGAATAACATGAGCCACTCTCCAATCCTTTGGCACCTCACCTGTAGACAGCGACATTTTAAATATTTCTGCCAGGGCCCCTGCAATTTCAACACTAGTCTCCTTCAAGGTCCGAGGGAATACCCTGTCAGGTCCTGGGGATTTATCCAGTTTAATTTGCCTCAAGATAGCAAGCACCTCCTCCTTTTCAATCTGTACAGTTTCCATGGTCTCACTACTTGTTTCCCTTAATTCCATAGACTTCATGCCAGTTTCCTTCGTAAATACAGACGCAAAAAACCCATTTAAGATCTCCCCCATTTCTTTTGGTACCGCAGATAGCCGACCACTCTGATCTTCAAGAGGACCAATTTTATCCCTTACAATCCTTTTACTCTTAATATACCTGTAAAAGCTCTTTGGATTATCCTTCACTTTGACTGCCAAGGCAACCTCATGTCTTCTTTTAGCCCTCCTGTTTTCTTTCTTAAGTATTTTCTTGCACTTTTTATACTCCTCAAGCACCTTATTTACTCCCTGTTTCCTATACATGTTGTACAACTCTCTCTTCTTTATCAGAGTTGCAATATCCCTTGAGAACCAAGAAGAAGATCCTTATTCCTATTCACTTTGCCTTTAATCCTGACAGGAACATACAAGCTCTGCACTCTCAAAATTTCTCCTTTGAAGGAGAATGGCAATTTTAATGGCAATTTTTTTACACCTTTTTAACTCTTTCCATGAAAGACTTTGGCTAATTGGGTCATAATGTGCTGGACCAGATGTGTCCCAATTAACCAAATCCACTGTATTTAGAAAGTTTTTCAAGCAATTCTGGTATTCTACTCCATCAGTCAATTCTGTTGACAACAAGTGGATGGAATTGACAACGTGTAATATTGTGAAATGGGTGAGGACACAGCCAATCATGAAGCACAAGGACAGGCCCTTTGGCCCACTGAGTATGTCCCGACCATCAGGAACCTATCTGCACACATTTCTACCCATCCCCCTCCCCAGATTCTAGTACTTTCCAACACACAAGTCAATTTACAGTGGGCAATAAACGCACCAACCTTTGCATTTTTGGGATGTCTGAGAAACTGGAATACAGAGAAGGAATGCACGGTCACTGAAGAATTTGCACATTCCATGCAGGCAGCGTCAAAGGCCGAGGTTGAATATGGATCACTGGAGCTAAAAGGCAGATGCTCCACTAACTGCTCCACAGAGCTGTCCATAAATGTACAACAAAGGTGGTGATTTCAGAAAATGTCCTTGCATGAAGGCAAGACTTGTTCTAAAGAAGTGAAGAAAACTACTACTTCAGAACAAGTTGTGCCTGTATCCAAGCTCTTTTAGTACAGTTACCACACTGGCATCTACCCAAGTAGGTCATTACCCACAAAACGAACTGCAGAGATGACCTAAGTGTGACTTCAGGACAGCATTTGAACAGCTGTGGCTTGGAAAAGGCTTGACCAAACTAAAGTCAGCCTGTATTATGGTTGGAGTTGATATTGTACAAGGAAGATGGTTTTGTTTGTTGCTGTTTAATCACTCGAATCTCAAGATATCACAACAGGAGTCCGAATGGGAATGTCCAGTGCACATCCTCTTCATCTCCCTTCCTTCCATTATAAGAATGGAACTGAGGATGTTCACTGATTACACCGACAACAATTTTTTTCAAATTTTTGCTTATGATAGACCACTTGAAGCTGAACGTAAATATAATTTCAGACTACTTGTATCATGCAGAACACCCAGTGGCACTGAAGACATTTATTTGGCTGGTCCTGCTGCCTGATGGCTCTTTGGAACTCTCTTCCTCAAAGGGCTTTGGCTGCCGACTCTTGAAATATTTTTCATACAGTCATAGATGCTCAGTAAAGAAGGGATGAAAGATTGTTGCAGTTCAACAGGGATATAGAGTTTAGTTTCCAATCAGCTCAGCTGCTGATTAGATCTACGCTTGGCTTGGCTTAAACCAGTCACCCCTACTGGGGCATAGGCAGCTCGCCAGAGTCCTCTATCCTTGGCTGCTCTTTCAACATGTCCCCAGGTGTAGCCCATTATCTTTGATCCTTCCTCTCACAGGAATGAAGTCCCCAGAACTTCACTTGACGTTTCTGTCGCACTTTTTTATGGGATGGGGTTGCTAGTCCCATAATCAACTCTCCTCCTTTCGCAGCTGGGCTTGGACCCATTCATGGCGGAGTTAGTTAGAATCTGTGTAATCTAAATACACATTATTAGTCTATTCCAGCAGCATCCCTCAAACATGAAGCTCCATTTCTAAGAGTAAGACCAGCTGGCCCACAGGAGTACCACATCTCTTTGGTCCCATTCCAACTGGCACACTGCCTTGCCTTGGATAAATGACCCCATTCCTTTTTATTGTGCAAGCATCGCCACACTTCCAGCACCCACATAGTATAGCCATCACTCACTACCCTAACCAAATGTCTTTGGAAACTGGAGCACCTGAAGGAAACCCACATACATGGTCATGGAGAGAACGAACAAACTCCTTACAGCAGCAGGAATCGAATCCCCATATTACAACTGATCTGCTGAATTGCTATGCTGTTGTGCTGTATAAGTATGTACCAAAAAATTAATTAAAATATTGTATGTCTCTGATTATGCCCACCTAATTAAAATGCTAATTCTTTCGTATTGTATGTCTGTTTCAGGAATGCCATTGGCTCAGGGTGTTGCTATTCTCCAGAAGCACTGTCGCATCATCAAAAACGTACAGGTTCTCTACAGCGAGCAAGTGAGTGAGACTAATCCTTTGTACATGCCATGAAAGTTGTGTTTGCCTGTTAGATTTTGTACTGCTTTAAGGTTCAGTAGGTAAGGGAAACAAAACTAGTCGGGCAGCGTTTGCTCTGAATATTGATTACTTGCCTGGTTCTCTGACCGCTTGTACACATTTGTTGGCCATGGAATATCAGTACACACTGCCTAACAAAAATGTAACTGAAAGCCTTTTGTGCGATGTGGACCCATGTAATTAATTCTTTATTGCACTTGATCTTAAAGTGAAGATTGCTTATGTCCCTCCCATTCTAAAGTGGCTGTGGTGACGGCCTTATAAATAGCTGTGCTTGAAGGTTCTTTCGATGGGCACAGGTCCAACTATTTAATGGAATGAACTGCCAGACTTAGGTTTTTTTGGAAATGAATATTGAATCCTATAAGAAGAAGTTTCCCAACTTAGAAATCAGATTGGAATGCGTTAGGCAATCAGAAGAAGCTTTAATGAAGCTGCCTGCCTTCTCTCTGTGGTGGGAGGTTAAAAGGATTTAATAGTCTCCAGAATGTTCTGAATGGAATTGTTTATCAGAAGAAGGGGTAAAAAAAAACTACATTTTGTATTGAAAAGACTGATATTTATAAATATTTTAGGAATTCTGTGCTTAGCAGCTAAGCAAAAGGATACTGCGTCATCAGTTGTTTTGTGAGTTTTCCCTCCGTAAGACTCAAGTTAGAAAATGTTTAATCCTGCTGGCCAAATGCCTGGAAGGTCTTCAGTTATACTAGTCTAAAGTTTGTACTTGGTTGATCTGTTGCATGACAAACTATTTTGTTATTTCGAAACTTACTCTTCTGAGCAAGATCTCTACTTCCAAAATGAGTGGATTGCTATATATAAGTTTTTTCTTTTTTCAGCTTTCCGCATCTATTAAATGTGATTCAAACAAAAAAGTGTTACTTTTCTATTTCCCATTTTTTTGGTGACTGATGGAATATGACAACCGAACCCAATCACCCTGGACAACTGCGCCTATGCTGAGAACAGCCTTTTTAAATGTTTTTTTAAAGTATCATCATTTTATAGTTAAGGAAGTATCTTAAACTTACAAAAAATTTCTTTGTCCAACTTCAAAGTAAATAATTGAAAAACTAGTTGCTGAGACTTAGCAGGAGAAATGCTGATAGTGTACATGTATTTCTGCATGTTCACAAACAGACCAAGGCTCTTGTAGAAGGAAATGGATGGGAAGGAAATTGATTGAAAAGATATATTAGAATAGTTATATATATACAATACAAATATACAGTAATTGACAATCAAAACTAAATCCATATGCTGGAAATTTGAAACAAAACAGAAAAGTGTCAAATGCTCAACATGTCAGAGCATCTGTGCAAAGACTTCATGTCAGATTTTCAGTTCGACGATCCTTCATTCAACCAACATATCCATCGCATCACATAAAGGTGTTTCCATCTGTTAATCCTGTTTCTCCTTCCAACCTGATGGCAAGTCTTCTCTAGTTTTATTTAAGATATTATACAGCCCTGTGCCAGTCCTCATTTTGAATGCTGTCTGATCAGCCCTCAATGGTGGCTAATTACAGAAGAGATCCAGTAGGTATTGCAATAGATTACTTTGTGCGAAATGAGTAATATATTAGTTAAGTTCAAGCACAGGTTTAGTCATAGTCATACTTTATTGATCCCGGGGGAAATTGGTTTTCGTTACAATTGCACCATAAATAATAAATAGTAATAGAACCATAATAGTTAAATAGTAATATGTAAATTATGCCAGTAAATTATGAAATAAGTCTAGGACCAGCCTATTGGCTCAGGGTGTCTGATCCTCCAAGGGAGGAGTTGTAAAGTTTGATGGCCACAGGCAGGAATGACTTCCTATGACGCTCTGTGCTGCATCTCGGTGGAATGAGTCTCTGGCTGAATGTACCCCTGTGCCAACCCAGTACATTATATAGTGGATGGGATACACTGACCAAGATGGCATGCAACTTGGACAGCATCCTCTTTTCGGACACCACCGTGAGAGAGTCCAGTTCCATCCCCACAACATCACTGGCCTTACGGATGAGTTTGTTGATTCTGTTGGTGTCCGTTACCCTCAGCATGCTGCCCCAGCACACAACAGCAAACATGATCGCACTGGCCACCACAGACTTGTAGAACATCCTCAGCATCATCCGGCAGATGTTAAAGGACCTCAGTCTCCTCAGGAAATAGAGGCGGCTCTGAACCCTTCTTGTAGACAGCCTTGGCATTCTTTGACCAGTCCAGTTTATTGTCAATTCGTATCCCCAGGTATTTGTAATCCTCCACCGTGTCCACACTGAGCCCCTGGATGGAAACAGGGGTCACCGGTACCTTAGCTCTCCTCAGGTCTACCACCAGCTCCTTAGTCTTTTTCACGTTAAGTTGCAGATAATTCTGCTCACACCATGCGACAAAGTTTCCTACCGTAGCCCTGTACTCAGCCTCATCTCCCTTGCTGATGCATCTAACTATGGCCAACAATTTCCCCCGCCATCCGAAGGTAGAGCGTTCCTATGAAACGATTCGTAAGCCGAGATGTCATAAAGCGAAGAAGCAATTACCATTTATTTATATGGGAAAATTTTGTGAGAGTTCGCAGACCCAAAAATAACCTACCAAATCATGCCAAATAACACATAAAAGCTAAAATAACAGTAACATATAGTAAAAGCAGGAATGATATGATAAATACACAGCCTATATAAAGTAGAAATACTTTTCTACAATCACTACTGAACTGTTCTCCGTAGCGAAAATCTCACGCAAGTGCCGTTGGCAGAAAATCTCACACAAGCGCTGTTAGCAAAAACACGGCGCAAGCGCTCTCCAGTAACCTTTAAGCTATGAAGCTGCCAAATCATACCAAATAACATGTAAAAATACACAGCCTATATAAAGTAGAAATAATGTATATACAGTGTAGTATTATTTATTGGAATCAGGAAGACATTGAGCACACTGATGATGGTGTGTTAGGCTGAGTTGGAGTTTGGGTAGTGCAGTGGCCCCTACCCTCCAGGCCGCTGAGCGATACATTGCCGCGAAGCATGCAGTGGTAGCCGGGAGGCACACAGCACATCTTTAAGAAAAAAGCTGAACGAACATGCTAATTAATTAGGTGCCGCCCAGCACGTAATTGTCGGCCCAGATCAGTGCCGATTTCCGATTGCGTCGCCTCTGATCTGGGCTGACAATTACGTGTCGGTGGCACCTAATTAATTAGCATGTTTATTTCGGCTTTTTTCTTAAAGATGTGTTGTGTGCCTCCCGACTACCTTTGCATTCTCCGCGAATTGGTATCTGTCCGTGGCCTGGGGGTTGGGGGTGGGACACTGGGGTGTCATCTCTTCATCTGTTTCCATTAGAGCAGGCTGCTCATCTCTTCTATGACTGCCTGCCTCGATGTCGAAGGTCGAGGTTCGTCGTCTGATGTGGCTGATGTGGAAGGCTTGCTTGACTGCTGAGCCTCACGCATTTTTCTATCATACAGTTCTTTCTAAGGACTCAAACCATCCTGCAAATATCCCCTAAACCGACGTACCCTTTCAAAATTAAAGTCGTACTTTATCATTACTCATTTGGTTTCGATTGTTATCCTTCTTTCTTCCAATTGCATCAGCTCTTCATCTGTCAGTTCTTGGTGATGGGATGCCAAAACCTCTTCAACATCATGTTCGTCAGCTTCCACAAGCCATCGCACTTTTTCCTTACTTAGTTCACTACGATCGAAACGCTTACTTATGTCTAGTTTTACGGGAAGTGTAACACCCTTACGAGCTCTTTTAGGCTTTTCCGATACCATAGAACTCATCTTGCAAACGGCAGCTCACAGGCATGTGTTAAAGCAATGCCGTTCTGAATCCGGGGGAGAGCGGCTGCCTTTTATTGCGCGCTGCTTTTTTTTCGTAACAGTGAAAACACCTTCTGACAGCGAAAACGGTACTAATGTAGGTTTTTCGTAACAGTGAGGTTTCGTAAAGTGAACGTCGGAAAAGCGGGGGACACCTGCACAATTCTGCATTGACCAGATCAGTGGTAGTATAGTAGTTAGCGCAATTGCTTTACAACATCAGCGATCACTGGTCGGACTTCAATTCCCACTGCTGTCTGTAAGGAGTTTGTACCTTCTCCCTGTGACTGCATAGGTTTCCTCTGGGTGCTTTGGTTTCCTCCCATGTTCTAAAGACATAGGGTTGGTCAGTTGTGGACTTGACAACACACTAATGGTAGTGTCAACAACTTGTACACCAGGGTAATTTGTTGTTGTAGTGAAGCTTTCTGGTAGACTTGTGACACTGGCATCTTTGCGACAATGTGGGTGCCACGGTGGCATAGCGGTTAGTGCAATGCTGTTACTGCACGGGGATCAGATTTCAGAGCCCAATTCCAGTGCCTCCTGTAAGGAGTTTGTATGTTCTCCCTGTGACCGCATTCATTTCCTCTGCCTCTTCTGGTTTCTTCCCACAGTCCAAGGATGTACTGGTTAGTAGGTTAATTGGACCTGGAATATTCTGAACAGAAAATTTCAATAAATCTAACCTTCCTGTTGTATTTGCGACCTTTTGTTTACTCCACCATCCCTGTATTTCTTTCCAAAAAGTTCACAATTTCATGACTAGCCACAGGATTTTGTAATGTCAGCAAATATATGCACCTATGATTGCAAGAAAAAGTCTGAATCTTTTGCAATTGCCTGATTTTCTGCATTAATTACTCATAAAATGTGGTCTGATCTTCATCTGAGTCACAATAATAAACACAATCTGCCTAAACTAGTAACGTGTAAGCAATTGCACTTCTTCTCGTCGATATTGAGTACACCATTTAAACAATTGCAGACTAGGTTCAAAAAAGTGTGTGAACTTGTAGGGTAATGCCTTCTACAGAAGCTAGTTGGAGTCAGGTGTTTCAATCAGTGAGCTGAGATTGAAGGTGTGGGTTGTAGAGGTGCCCTGCTCTATTAAAAAAAAAGACAGTCAGATTACTGACAGAGCCTGCTCTTCTCAAGAAAGATCTGTTTCTGTGCTCCATGCTTTGATCACAACAACTTTCACAGGACCTTTAGAAGAATTGCAGAGATGCATGAAGCTGAAAAGACTACAAATGCATTTCTGAAGATCTGAGTATTCAACAGTCCACAGTAAGAGAAATTGTCTACAAATGGAGGAAACTCAGTACTGTTGCTACTCTCCCTGGGAGTGGGCATCCTGCAAGGATCACACCAAGAGCACAATGTGCAATGCTGAAGGAGGTGAAAAGGAACCCAAAGGTAACAGCAAAAGGCCTGCAGAAATTTCTAGAACTTGCTAAAGTCTCTGTTCATGTGCCCACAATAAGGAAAACACTAAGCAAAAATGGTGTTCATGGAAAGACACCATGGAGGAAAGCACTGTTCTCCAAACAAAGATAGCTGTACATCTCAAGTTTGCAAAAGATCACCTGGATGTTCCACGGTGCTTCTGGGACAATGTTCTGTGGACAGTTGAAATAAAAGTTGAACTTTCTGGCAGAAATGCACACCGCTATGTTCGGATGATAAAGGGCACTGCACACTAACACTAAAACCTCATTCTATCTGTGAAGCATGATCGAAGGAGCATCATGGTTTGGGGCTGCTTTGCTGTCTCAGAGCCTGGACAGCTTGATTATTGAGGGAACAATGACTTCAAAATTGTAACAAGCCATTTTACACAAGAATGTCAGGGTAGCATTCAATCACCTGATGCTTAATAGAATTTGGATGATGCAACAAGATGATGATTCCAAATTCGAGTAAATCAGGAACAGAATGGTTTAAAAATAAGAAAATTTGTGTTTTGGAATGGCCAAGTCAGAGTCCAGACCTTAATCCAACTGAGATATGGTGGCATGACCTGAAGAGGGCGGTTCATGCAAGGGATTCCTGAAATATTGATGAACTGAAACAGTTTTGTATGAAGGAATAGTCTAAACTCCCTCCTTGCTGTTGTACAAGTCTGATCAGCAGCTGCAGGAAACGTTTGGTGGAGGTTATTGCTGCTGAAGGAGATTCTACCAGTTATTAAATACAAGGGTTCACATACTGTTTCTAGCCTGGATTGTGAATGATTAAACAATCTGTTCAATAAAGTCATGACAATACAATTGTTTGTTATAAGTTTAGGCAGATCTGTCTATTGTTATGAAAGATGAAGATCAGACCACGTTTTATGAATAATTAATGCAGAAAACCAGGTAATTGCAAAGGGTTCACAAACTTTTTCTTGCAACGGTATAACCAAAGCATACACATTAAAATTGGGTTATTCTGGCAATGAATGTTTTATGAAACTATTGGCCTTCCAGATCCCCAGAGAAAATTGCTCCAATTCTCAATATCATCAATATTTTTTGTCTTGATAAATGAGCATTAAGGCATGTTCATATTCTCCACAGCCTGCCCACTCACGTTGTGGTTGCAGTGTGTGCACTTCGCAATATGCACTCCAACGTATGGGCTTTGTTTTGCATCTTCTTTCCTTTGACCTCCCACCATCACAAAAGGTGACATTAGAGTTTCCTGAAGTCCTCAGCTCTTGCTTTGGGTCATTGTCCTGGAAATCCCTCCCCAACAGAATTAAGAGAACATGTGCCAGGGCTAGAATAATTCAGGGGAAAGATCTAACCTTTCCACATTGACATCAAGGATGTTAAAGCAACGTTGCAAACACTTTCCATGTCTGAAGATTAATTATACCAATAGTTGTTAAATACTTGCAGTAAAGCAATTAGGTCAATAGATTTGTCTTCACATGACAATTACTCATTAGCAATCCATTCCATGCGGTTGTACAAATTGCATCTGTTTGTTTCTTGTACCGTGCATGAACAGTGTATAGTGTTATCACTGTCATTTAACAGAGTGTCTCTTTCTTTCTAGTTGCCACTCAGTCATGACCTCATACTTAATCTGACTCAGGATGGAATCAAACTACTTTTCGACGCTTATAATCAGAGGCTAAAGGTCAGTGAGGCTTCAGCTTTCTTTCCACTATGTACTAAAATATTAATTCTGTCATGAAGAATTGGGAATTTTGATGTGACAGTTATATTTACTGAGATGATCAATTGCCTATGGCATAGATGTAGAAATAACGTTTAGGAAATGAAAGGATCCAAATGCATGAAAGGAATTCATTGTTGTAAAACTTGTCATTATGAATGTAAAGTGTTGAAAGGAATTGAGTCGTAAAATGCAAGGCAGTTTAAGAAGCAGAGTTGACAGAAGTATCAGAGGTGAAATTTGTAACTTTTACAGGGCCACCATAGTGAGTGTAATTACAATGCATCATTTAAGTAGGCAACCTTTGTTATAACATATGCACATGCCACTTTTAATCTTGAAAATTCATGCCAAACAGTAATACTAATGTAGGCTTGTAGATTTAGTGTAGCAATTTAACTTGATGCAAACGATGCATTTCACTGTATATTTAAATGAAAATGTTATTAATAAAACTAATCTTTCGTTTTAATGGCTCTGGACCTCTTTGGAGTTTAGAAGGTGGGGGGGTGTGGTGGAAAGGAAATGAATGGGGGAAGAAGGGGATCTCATTGAAACCTATCAGATATTGAAAGGCCTTGATAGAGTGTACGTAGAGATAATGTTTCCATTAGTGTGGGAGTGGAGGACCAGAGGGCACAGCTTCAGAATAGAGAGGCGACCCTTTAGAACAGGGATGAGGAGGAATGTTCTCAGCTAGAGGGGGGCAAATCTGTGGAATTCATTGCCACAGACGGCTGTGGAGGCCAAGTCATTGGCATATTTAAAGTGGTGGTTAAATAGGTTCTTGATTGTTAACTGTCAAAGGTTACAGGAAGATGGCAAAAGAATGAAGTTAGGAAAGGAAAATAAATCAGCCATGATCAAATGGCAGAGCAGCCCTGATGGGCCGAATGGCCTAATTCTGCTCCTGTCTTATGATCGTTTAATTCAAGTAGAAAAAATAGCAAACTAAGATGTGTACATTCTGCTCCATAGTTGTGGTTTATCCCTAATACTGCCAACACACTAACACACTACGTTAAAGTTACAGTGATGTTCCCTGGCCTGCCAAGTTCCTCCATCATTTTGTGTTGGTTGCTCGCATTTCCAGTATCCGCAGATTTTCTCCTGTTTATAGTATGTTCAGTGTTTTGTTAATAATTATTGTTGCTATTTTGTTATACTGCTGAAACTGAAAACGTTTTATTGTAATTTCAAGTGCTTGTATTATTTATCAGTTTCTTAGATTTTTGATTGCAGGAGTTTATTTCCTATTGTTTTCTCCCTCGTTGCATTATTAAATTTTTCCCCTCTCAAAGGGTACAATCTTAAAATGGAAATGAGGCTAAACTGAGCTTCCCTTTGTGTTGGATGAGCACTGATTTTTTTTTAGAACAAGTTATGTTAACCAGTTAAACTGAAGCTTCTAAACTTTGTCAAAAGCTGTTGATCACACTAAACCTTTGATGGAAATTTTTAATTGGAGAATTGCAGTGCTATGTAGTCATTCAGAATGATCCAACTCCAATTATGCAAATGAAGCCATACAGTTCATTTTGTCCATGCTAGCCATATGATAGTTCACAGATTGCTGGTGCATTTCCATTGCTCTGTTCAGTTTGTGTCATGCATTAATCTATTAAATAGGAATGAAAATGGGTGTAGTCCTGTAGTCAGTGTTCAAAGAGGAAGATATCTGCATAATTTTATCTGGATTGCTTTCTACCATGTGCTGTTAAGTATAAGATACTGTGATTTACAAATTCAATAATGCTAGTGGAAAAATGCGGGAGCTATTGATATTTGCTCTGGAGCTGAAGGGGCTGGTTAAGACAGTTGGCTTGTTGTGATGGCACTTGATAACCAACACTGTAGGAACATGATCTTTGCATTTTTTTTATTGCCTATTGGTTCACAAGTTATGGAATGCCCCCCCTCGCTGCCCCAGCTGTGATTGTGGAATCATGCATTGGGGCGACACGGTACCTAGCAGTTAGTGTGATGCTTTTCCAGTGCCAGCAACCCGGGACCTGGCTTCATGTGCCACCGTCTGTGGGCAGTTTGTACACTCTCCTGGTGATTGCCTGGATTTCCTCCGGGTGCTCCAGGTTCCACCACATCCCAAAGGTATGCAGGTTAGTGGGTTAATTGGTCACCTGGGTGTAATTGTGTCAACAAAGGGCCTGTTACCATGTTGATTCTCAAAACAGCGCCATGTCAGGATCGAAGGTTTTCTTTCCTGAAGGACCCAAATCAACCAGTTGTTTTGATCATGAGTATCAAAACAAGTTTATGTTTCAGATATATTGTAATTAAATCATGACTAATCCCAGGTAATTGCAAAGTCTTAGCAAACTTTTTCTTGCAACTTTATGTATATAAACTTTAATTCAGTTTTTTTCTATATTTATGTATTGCAGCTGCAAAGTTAACAAATTTCACAACGTATGCTGGTGATTTTTAACCGATTCTGATTCTATCCATCCAGCTGTCATTGTATCATTGTCTTTGGTGGCAACTTACTCTAAACCTCATTTACCAAACCAACCTTAAACTGCCGCGTATTTGCCCAATTGATTCCTCTCACTGCTGGATTCTTCTGAAGTGCCATTTGTTTCTCCCTTCTTTTTCTTGCCACCATTTTAAGATTCCATTCTAGTGCTCAGCAGTACAGCCATCTGGTAATTACTTTGCCAGATGAATGAATATTGCAGAACACAGGTAATTGCAAAGTGTTCACAAACTTTTTCCTGCAACTGTGTACATATTAAATACTTAAAATAAGTAGAGCAAAATAGAAATTTAAAAAAAAAATAGAGAGGTGGGTTCATGGGTTCAATATCCATTTAGAAATCGGAAAGGAAAGATTTAAAAGGGTATCAGTCAAGCACAGTCAAATGGAACGAGCTCAAATCAGAGGCCAGGATAGCATGGATGATTTGGACCCAAGGGCCTAATGCTGGGTTGTGTGACTCTGACTTGGGTTAGGCATAAGACAGAGGAGCAGAATTAGGCTCTTTGGCTCTTTATCCCTGTCAACCCCATTCTCTTGCCTTCTCCCCATAACTTTTGACATCCTGACTAATCAAGACCCTATTAACGGCAGCTTTAAATATACTCCATGACTTGGCCTCCACAGTTGTCTGTGGCAGTGAATTCCACAGATGCACCACCCTCTGGCAAAAGAAATTCCTCTTCGTGTCTGTTCAAAATGGATGTCCCTTTATTCTGAGGCTGTGCCCTCTGATCTGAGACTCACCTACTATAGGAAACATCCGCTCCACGTTCACTATATCTAATATTCAATAGATTTCAACGAGATCTCTCCTCATTCTTGTAAACTCCAGTGAGTACTGTACAGGTCTAGAGCCATCAAATGGTTCTTGTACATCTGGTCTAGGTGACTCACCTGCCTTTAGACTTTTCAGCTTCCCAAGCACTTTTTCCTTCGTAATAACAACTGCACTCACTTCTCCCTCCTGACACTCGAACTTCTGGCGTGCTGGTAGTGTCTTCTCCACAGTGAAGACTGACACGAAATACTTAGTTTCATCTGCTTTTTCTTTGTTCCCCATTACTACCCCTTTAACATCATTTTGTAGTGGACTGCTGTCGACTCTTGCCTCTTTTTATTCTTTATAGATCTTAAAAAAAAATAAAAACTTTTGGTATCCTCTTTTATATTATTGACTAACTTGCTTTCATATTTAATCTTTACCCTTCTTATGGCTTTTTAGTTGTCCTCTATTGGTTTTTAAATTCTTCTCAATCCTCTAGCTTCCCACTAATTTTTGCTAAGTTATATGCTGCCTTTGACTTCCCTTGTCAGCCACAGTTGCCTCATCCTCTCTTTAGTATATTTAGTCATCTTTGGGATATATCTACCCTGAACCTTCCGAATTGCTCCGAGAAACTCCTGCCACTGCTGTTTTGCCATCATCCCTGCTAGTGTCCGCTTCCAATCAACTTTGGCCAGTTCTTCTGTCATGCCTCTGTTATTCCCTTTACTCTACCGTAATACTGATACATCTGACTTTATCTTCTGCTTCTCAAACCACTACTTTAAAAAGCCATTTTGCAGGCATTCTACAAGTTCCCTCTTTTGGGATCCAGCTCCAACCTTATTTTCCCAATATACGCATATTGCAATCCCCATGACTATTGTAATATTGCTCTTATTTTACACGCCTTTTGTATCTGTTATTGAAATTTATATTTCCCATTGTGGCTACTGTTCAGAGGTGTGTATGTAACTCCCATCAGGGTCTTTTTACCTTGAAGTTTCTCAACTACCCACAAAGGTTCTGCGTCTGATGCTTTCTAAGGATTTGATTTCATTTTCTTTACCAATAGTGCTACCCCACCCTTCTACCTATACACCTGTCCTTTCGATGCAATTTGTATCTTTGGATATTAAGCTTCCAACTATGATCTTCTTTCAGCCACAACTCATTGATACTCATAATGTCATGCCTGCCAATCTGTAACTGCACAAGATCAGCTACCTTGCTCTGTATACCGCGTGCATTCAAATATAACATCATCAGTCTTGTATTCATCACCCTTTTCAATTTTGCCTCCATGTTACACCTCAACTCATCCCACTGACTGCAATTTTGCCCTGTCACTTATCTGTTTTTCCTCAGTGTATCAACTCGTATACCAACTCCCCCATTCTCAGCTCAATCACTCCAGTTCCCATTCCCCACCAATTTATTTGAGTCCTCCCAAACAGCTGTAGCAAACCTGCCTGCAAGGATATTGGTAGCCCTTGGGTTCGGATGTAACCAGTCCTATTAGTGCAGATCATTCCTTCCCCAGAAGAGATCCCAATGGTCCAGAAATCTGAAAGCTGGCACCTGGTCTACTTCCTCAACTACTCATTCATCTGTACTATTGTCCTCTTCCTGTCCTGACCAGCACAACCTGGACTGGGAGTAATCCAGAGATTATTACTTTGGAGGTCCTGCTTTTCAGCTTCATCCCTAATTCCCTATATTCACTGTGCAGGACCTCTCTCAGCTTTCTACCTATTTCATTGGTGCTAATCACAAACTCTGGCTCCTCCTGCTCCACGTAGAGAACCTTCTGCGGTTGCTCTGAGACATCCTGGACCCTAACACCTGGGCGGCAACACACCATCCTGGCATGTCTTCCACAGCCACAGAATCTGACTCTCCTATCACTACTGTTTTGCTTGACTTTACCCTTCCCTGCTGAGCCACAGTGCCACTGGCCAGGCTGCTGTTGCTGTCCCCTGATAAGTCATCACACCCCTCCCCCCTCCCCCTTTCCAGCAGTATCCATGTTGGTGAGGGAAATGGCCACAGAGGAACCCTGCCCTGACTACTTCCTCTCCTTACTTTTCCTGGTGTTCGCCCATCTCGTATTTGAAGCCTGCACTCTGGGTGTGACCACCTCAGTAAAAGTCTCAACTAGGATCCCAAGTACTTGTCAGTCGGGACCTGTGGTTGGATGCACTTCATGCTGATGTCATCAGTGAGACTGTCAGGCACTGCAGAATTCTACATCTCACAGGAGAGCATTCCACTGCCTTAACTACCATGCTGCCCTCATTTGTTGTACCGTTAACTTCTCAAGCTTAAGTGCTAGTCTGCCCTAAGCCTGTTGAGCTAAAGCCTGTCTACTTTAACAGTGCTCACATCTCGCTCTTTATTGGCCCATGCTGAGTGCCTGAAGGATCATTATCATTGCAACCCACTGAAAAGGTACAAAAGGCCCTGAGCTCTTTAACTGTGTTGCCTCATCAACGATCGATATCTCATGATGAATGTCCTTCGGTTATCCATCGAAATCCCATGACAACGTTTACTCCTGTAATGGTGAGATCTTTGATGACTATACAGTCCTATCCTCTACCCACAAGCTCTATTGCAGGTAGGGCATGTATAAGTGGTAGTGGTGGCAACCATGGCTGCATTTCTGCTGGCTCTCTTCTGCTGTCTTCTGATGTTCTTTCCATCTCCAGAATACGAACCCCGTCCCTACACAGCTGTCGCCAAGTGGTACAGTCAGCAGCAACATCCTCCAGGTCCTCGGGTCTGACCTTGCACTTCCTTAAAGCATTTTTCATCTCATCCTCATAGCGCTTCTTCGGCCTTTCAGCTGAGCGTCGACCGTGATGTAGCTGGCCGTATAACACTCTGCAGGGTAGCCATCATGGGGGCATCCTTATCACGTTCCCCAGCCACTGCAGCTGACGCTGGGTGATCATGGCCTTGATACTTCTGCAGTTTGTCTTTACAAGTATTTCAGTGTGAGGCACCCACTCACGCCAGGTAATTCCCACGATGGCAGCTTACGTGGAAGCGCTCCAAGGACTTGATGTGATGGCTGTAGGTTACCCAAGCTTCACAGCTATAAAGGAGGGTGGTGACACAGACCGCTTGGTATACGGCGACCTTTGTGGAAGGATGAAGGCTCCTGTTCTGAAAGACTCTACGCCGAAGTCTCCCAAAGGCAGCTGATGCCTGTTTAATGCGGCTCTGGATGTCATTGTCAATGCCACTATCCTCTTGAGAGAATGCTCCCCAGATATTTGAAAGATGGCACTACTGACAGCTTTTCATCACCAACTGTGAAGGCAGGTAGAGTGGGTGGGACACTGGTACTCCATTGGCAAACCACTTCTGTCTTGGTCGTATTGACAGTCAGCCCCATCCTGCCGTACGCTCTCACCGCCACAGCAAGGGCAGTCTGAAGATCCTCTGGAGTATGGGCCACAAAAGCACAGTTGTCTGCATACTGCAGCTCCAGAACCCACTCTCTACGGAGTTTGGTGGTTGCGTGGAGCCTCCTGAAGTCAAAGAGGTTGCCATCTAATCTGACGTCCACTACCACACCGCTGCTGTCTTCAATCTCGTTGTGGAGAAGCTTGGTAACACACAAGAGGAAGATGTTAAAGAGCACTGGCACTAGCACACACCCCTGCCTCACCCCTGTGCGTACAAGGAAGGGCTCGGACTCTTGTTCTCCTATGGTCACCTGAGCAGTCATCCCATCATGGAACTGGCAGAGGATGTTAACAGATTTATTGGGACAGCCATACCTGAGGAGGACATCCCATAAGAGTTCTCTTTGCACAGTGTTGAATGCTTTGGAGAGGTCGACAAAGGCCATAAACGGGTCGTGATGTTGCTCCCGGCACTTGCCCTGAAGCTGCCGGGCTGTAAAGATCATGTTGATCGTGCCCCTGTTCTTCCTAAATCCACACTGCGATTCAGGTAGCATTGACTCGGTGATGTTGCTGATGAGTCTCTGAAGCATCACCTTAGCCAGGACCTTTCCAGCAACAGAAAGGAGTGATATGCCCCTACTATTGCCGCATATGGCCTTGTCACCCTTATTCTTATAAATGACAACGATGTTTGCATTTCTCCGTTGCTGAAAACAGAAGGGGTTAGATTTGGGGCAATAATCCTCACCTCGAGGTACTTGGGAATGGGTAAGGCATGGACAGGGAAGGGTGTGGGTGGTAGTGTTGATCAAAGTAATGGTTAAAGCATGATGCTGTGGTTGGCAGCCAAAGAAATAGCATACCGGGAACCTGGAACACTGCCTGAGAAGGTGATAGTGGAAGATTCTTTAGAATGTTTTTGGATAAGCTCATGAATTGCTAAGGCAGCAAGAGGGTACAAACCAAATGATAAATGAGATGGCTACTTGATCTGTGTGGGCATGGTGGGTAGAAGGAGGTGTTCTGGGACACCGTGGCACCACACAGAGAGGTTGATATGCTGCTACATATTTTAGGCTGTCAGATAGTGCAGAGGAAATGGAAGCAATTGCAGGAAAACTTGAGCTAAAGCATTGCAATATTGAGATATTTCAGTTATCCAAATATTGACTACAAAGTGCCAATAGAGCAATTCCTAAGGAATTTTCTTTTGCAAATCTTCAGATACCAATTGAAATAAAACATAAAAATGCTTAACTGGAGAAAAGCTTGCTTCTCATTAAAGACATTGCTTCCAAGTGGGTGGGGGAAAATTCTAATAGACAGAATAATAACTGATTAGCAGGTGTGATGTAGATGCAATAGATGCTGGAATCTGGAGCAAAGAGTAATTTGCTGGAGGGTCAAGCAGATCTGTGAGGGGAAAAGGAATTGCCAACATTTCACTTTGAAACTCTGCACCAGGTCAGATGTATTGGTCTTAAATATAATACAGATTTCTATGGGTATAATGCGAGGGTGTATCTCCTCAGATCATAATTTTGTTGTAACATAATACTTAAACAATAGTCTTGTAACAGACTTTAGGTATATTAAACAAAAAGGAACCAAGTTAAATGCAGAGTCCTAATGAGATTTACAGAGGAGAATAAAGGGAAGAGTGCCAGGCAATGGACCAAACCAGGCCTCATTGTGTAGAGGCAATGGTACTGTTTTGTATTTAATATTTCAGTAATATTTGAATAATATTGTAAATATATTCAATTAAGCATTCTTTGTTTAAATAATTCATCATGGGTTATATGTAATAGTACATGAATGGCATAAGTCGTCACACCACCACGTCATGTGTGCACGTCTCGCTTAAAGTAAATGAAACCCCGCTGGTTTCCTTGGCTGTGTAAGTCTAGGGAATACACACTCCAGTTCCGCCAAACTCACGAGATTGAGACGGCTGTCCCACCCTAAACCCCGGTTTGTGTTGATGCTATGTAATTTGCACCCTGTTACAACTCAGTGCCAAGAAATAACAGACAGCACACTGCATACGATTAAAGGAATTATACTTATGAATCTTAATTTAATTGAAGGGTTAGTAAAGAAAAGAAAGAAAAAAAACTCAAAAAGGGCCCATTATAATTAAATAGTGAAATGTGCACAAGTTGTAGCTCAACTTTTCCAAAAGAAATGCATATTTACCAATCCTGAGTAGACCCCAGCACCTTGCTCCATCAAATCACGGTCCCCCACCGGGTTGAATCCTACGACTGGTTCTCTACAGCGTCTTCTCTCTTCATCTCCCACCGAACCAAAAAAAAAACCCCAAGACCAACCTCAGTGTCGCTCACAAGACCTCCCCTACCCACCAGTATTCTCTCAAACCTACTCCTATTTGGATGACACACATGCCTCAGCAACCCTTATCTTCAACAATAACCCAAGCATCTCTTACAGAACTGCTATCTCCCAGGAGTTATCTCTCATCTCCCTTGTTTTCCTTTCAGTTAGTTTCCTCAGGATCCCTTATCTTCAACAATAACCCAAACAGGCTGAAAACACAATGGACTGCTCTTCCAGAACTGCTGAATTGAAAATCCCTAGGCTGTTACACTCTTTCCCCCCCCCAAATAAAATAGTCATGCCCTCATGATTTTGAAATAATTTATCCCCCCTTCATTAGTAACAGTTTTCAAAGGAATTTCGTGATGGTCAAGTGGTCAGGACCTCCAATCCATTTGTAAATGATAGTGACATATCTCACTAGGGGGATAGGCACAACACTCTGTCCCCCCGGTGAGTCATAGGCCAGCCTATCTGGGGGTTTCCTGACTCTCTGACACCCCCTTATTCCATCCCTGGGACATTCCTTGGGAACATTCTTGTCTACATGTCGCAGCCTCCCCCTTCCCGTTACTTGTGCCTTCCACTTGGCTGAGCTCAGCTTCATTCCCAGTTACTTTACATAGAACATAGAATAGTACAGCACAGTACAGTCCCTTCTGCCCACAATGTTGTGCCGACCCGCAAACCCTGCCTCCCATATAACCCCCACCTTAAATTCCTCCATTGACCTGTCTAGTAGTCTCTTAAACTTCACTAGTGTATCTGTCTCCACCACTGACTCAGGCAGTGCATTCCACGCACCAACCACTCTCTGAGTAAAAAACCTTCCTCTAATATCCCCCTTGAACTTCCCACCCCTTACCTTAAAGCATTGTCCTCGTGTATTGAGCAGTGGTGCCCTGGGGAAGAGGCGCTGGCTGTCCTCTCTATCTGTTCCTCTTAATATCTTGTACACCTCTATCATGTCTCCTCTCATCCTCCTTCTCTCCAAAGAGTAAAGCCCTAGCTCCCTTAATCTCTGATCATAATCCATACTCTCTAAACCAGGCAGCATCCTGGTAAATCTCCTCTGTACCCTTTCCAATGCTTCCACATCCTTCCTATAGTGAGGTCACCAGAACTGGACACAGTACTCCAAGTGTGGCCTAACCAGAGTTTTATAGAGCTGCATCATTACATCATGACTCTTAAACTCTATCCCTCGACTTATGAAAGCTAACACCTCATAAGCTTTCTTAACTACCCTATCCACCTGTGAGGCAACTTTCAGGGATCTGTGGACATGTACCCCCAGATCCCTCTGCTCCTCCACACTACCAAGTATCCTGCCATTTACTTTGTACTCTGCCTTGGAGTTTGTCCTTCCAAAGTGTACCACCTTACACTTCTCCGGGTTGAACTCCATCTGCCACTTCTCAGCCCACTTCTGCATCCTATCAATGTCTCTTTGCAATCTTCGACAATCCTCTACACTATCTACAACACCACCAACCTTTGTGTCATCTGCAAACTTGCCAACCCACCCTTCTACCCCCACATCCAGATCGTTAATAAAAATCACGAAAAGTAGAGGTCCCAGAGTAGTTTCTTGTGGGACACCACTAGTCACAACCCTCCAAACCGAATGTACTCCCTCCACCACCACCCTCTGCCTTCTGCAGGCAAGCCAATTCTGAATCCACCTGGCCAAAC
Organism: Mobula hypostoma; assembly: GCF_963921235.1. Classification (NCBI taxonomy): domain Eukaryota; kingdom Metazoa; phylum Chordata; class Chondrichthyes; order Myliobatiformes; family Myliobatidae; genus Mobula; species Mobula hypostoma. The sequence continues at coordinate 15,116,550 of NC_086110.1, read as the reverse complement.
TTCCCTGGATCCCATGCCTTCTAACTTTCTGAATAAGCCTACCGTGTGGAACCTTGTCAGTCTCCCTTCACTGTCCAGCTGCAAGCCTGCCTGTCCACTGCAGGGCCCCCCCCCCACCCCCATTTCACCTACCTCATCGTGAGAAGGTTGGGAATCCATTATTGGGGAGTTTGTGAAGGGCAGCATATACCACACCTCCATTTCCTCATCCTCTGAGACTGTATCACATTCAGGGGTAGGGTTTGGTCTAATCTTCCCCACTGCTGGTCCTTCAGTTCCCCCATGTCGCCGCAGAGTCCTCTTAGTAGGTGTAGAGTCCAGGTCAGGCTGTGGGTCAACGCGCACCTCTTGTCCCAGAGGGGTGGAGAATCTTCTCAGGCCCATTGCATCCTCTGGTTTTACCCAGAAAACTGGCACATTTGGCATCTGACTCTCCACGACATGGGGCGTAGTCTCCAGCAGTCAGCCAACTTATGCTTCAGATAAGTCTTCTGTAGTAGATCTTCCTTGCTCCGAAGGGCTAAGATAATCTTTACCATTCTCTCCTTTTGTCCTTCCTTTCTTCCCCAAGGGAGGGTAACGGCACAGAAGCTGATTTAAAGGGAGACTCACTGTAGAGTAGTCTTTCATGAACCTCCAATAACACCCACAGGATCCAAGCAACGAGCGCAGGGCGCTCACAGTCTGGGGCCTTGGCCTTGTGATCACTGCTTCTATCTTAGAATAATCCGTAGCTACTCCAATTCCATGAGACTGTGTGCCCAACATAGTTGATAGGTGTCTTGCAGAACTGGCACTTGTCCAGGAAAAGTTTTAACCCTTCAGCTTTCAGGTGGCTTAGCACCTTCAGTAGCCTCGCGTCGTGTTCCTCCAAGGTGGACCCAAACACTATGAGATCATCCAGATATATCAGTACCTCAAGCAAGTTCATATCCCCCACTGTTTTCTCTATGATACGCTGGAGAAAACAGCCTCACTCATGGGGATCTGGTAATATCCACTCCTGAATCCAGCACACTGAACCACTTCACACCACTCAGACAGGCCAGCACGCCTTGATCCTTGGGACCATATACTGGTCAGGGACAGTATGCCTGTTCAGAGTCCTATAATCCATACACATCCGTACCTTCCCATTCTTCCTCCTGACCACCACTATTGGAGACGCATAGGGTCTTCTGGACTCGGTGATGACCCCAGCTTCCTTCAGCTTCCGCAGATGTTGCCAAATGTTTTCTACCTCTGCACATGCCTGTCGCCACAACTTTTCTCTGAACGGGTGTCCTCTGACACCCAGATGATGTGGCGAGTGCTCTTGGACCAACCCACATAAAGCTCGTCAGTAGAAAAGACATCTTCTCTATCGACCTCCTCTTCCACCTTCCAGGAACCGGGGAGTCCCCAAAATTGAATGACTCAGCAGTCAACTTTCCCTTTTTCGGAGTGGGTTTCTCTCTTGTTTGTCTCACAGGGACACTAGACGTTACAGTCACCGGAAAAAGGTGTGCCAGTGGTATCCCCCGCCTGAGGGTGACCTCCCTCTCCGAAGTATTCCTGACAATCACTCTCATCCTGCTCATCTGTACAGTCAAGTGCTTCTGCAGTTCAGGCCTCGCCAGTACCCCAGCAGGTAAGCATGACTCCTCTTTGTAGCCTTCCAGAGCGTCCACCAGGAGGGCCTCGGCCTTGGGCAATCTGGGAAACTTGGGGATTCCCGTCACTCTAGCTGCTTCCCCGGGCCGTAACACGACTGGTTTGGACTGGCTGCACCACGCAATCCCTCATGTATGTTCATCATCCAGCCCCTCTTCACCAGAATTATAACAGACAGTACCAGTCGCTCCCCTTCTTGCAGGCCCCTGTTCACTAGCGGCCCTGTGCTTAGTCTGCCCCCTTGGGGTCTGACTCCCTGTGGCCTTTATCGTGCAGGGCGCCTGCACCCGCCGATAATAATCGCGACAGCTCAGTCCTAAACCCAGCCACAACTCCTTTATCACTCCCTGTTGTGAGCTATCAGTGGTCACTTCAGCCAAGGGTGCTACTACCGAGGACTGTAGGACTGTACCCTGCTGACGGAGGTCTCCCGCACCTCCGTTGCATTCTCCTCCTCTCTTACTTCTCTGATTAGCTCGACAAACGAGGGAGCAGGGCGCATCTTCCAAGATATTCAGAGACCCCAAGCAATCATGTCCTGTGACTGTGTGCCTTTCGCCACTTGGTCCTTTCTTAACTGATTCACCTCAGCCATTTGAATGACCACCCCCCACGCTGCAAGCAACTCAGCTGCTTCTCTAGCTGAAAAATGTAGGGGGAAAGCTTCTCCCCCTTCTCCTGAAACATGTTCCAAAACCCTCTCATAAGCTCCATTGAGCTTCCGTGCGCCAAAAACGTTTTCTAGAGCTTACATGTAGCCCGCAGAGGTAGCAAAAGAGTTCTGTACCTTTAAGGATCTCACTACGTTAGTAGTCGGCCTCCTCACACTCTTTACCAATCACTGTCATTTTACTTCATCAGAGCACTGCCACTTGTCCAGCATCTGAGCGGTCTGCCTTGCCCACGTTTCATACTCCTCCTCCCCTTTAGGAGTGGGCTTCATTCCTGAGGACAGGCTGAGCCTACGATAACTAGGACTCTCTGGCTGTGCACTCAGCCATTTATTCACCAGGGAGCAAGGGTCGATACCAACTCAGAATGTTCACCCTTCAGTGGAGGACTCATTAAACCTTCCAAATCAGAACAAACCTCCCCCTCGCTCCGCAGAAATGAGAACAACTTGTCTTTAAAATCCCCACCCCACCAGCTATGGGAAGCTCGGCTTCCGATTCGACACCTTTGTCTAGACTCCCCACCTCCTGGAAAGTATGGACAGCCCATGGACCCCTCATCTCCTGGGGCCCCAATAGTACCAGGTAGGTTCACTGCCATTACGTCAGTACTAGTCTGAATTAAAACAAAAGTCTTTGCCTGCCATTTTGTCAAACCTCTGCTCCATGATCATAACTGCTCCAAATGTTTTAACGGTATGTAAAGTTCGAATTAACAACTTGTCGGGGATATGAATGTCTACCCACTGAATACACATGCATTTGTTACTGGTAACCCCGTGGAATCGCAACACCGTTCAACACCTACAGGGTCTATAACCATGTATCTCGATCACTTTACCCGGCAATAATTGAACACAGGCTTAAGCACACAACCCACTGGGTCAATGCCCAGGCCAATCACACAGCATCCAACAAAATCGATCCTGGACAAGCCCCCACATTGAAACCCGGCTGGTTTCCTTGGCTGCGTAAGTCTTGGGAAGACGCACTCTGATCCTGCCAGACCTGTGAGACCGAGATGGCTTTCCCTCCCCAAACCCCGGTTTGTGTGGCTGCTGTATAATTTGCTACCCTGTAAAACTCAGTGCAGAGAAATAACAGACAGCACACTGCATACGATTAAAGGAATTATATTTATGAATATTTAATATTTATATATTAACTGAAGGGTTAATAAAGAAAAGGGAGAAAAAAAAGGCCCATTATAATTAGACAGTCAAACGTGCACAAGTTGAAGATTAACTCTTTCAAAAGTCAAACATATTCACCGATCCTGAGTAGACCCCAGCACTTTGCTCCATCAAATCATGGTCCCCCACCGGGTTGAATTCTATGACCAGCTCTCTCCAGCGTCTTCTCGCTTCATCTCCTGCCGAACCAAAAAAAACCCAAGACCAACCTTAGTGTCCCTCACAAAACCTCACCCCGTCCCCCCACCCCCGTGTTCTCTTGAACCTACTCCCAGTTCCACCATCCTAACTGGATGACACACATTCCTCAGCATCCTTTATCTTCAACAATAACCCAAGCTGCTCTGACAGAACTGCTAACTCCCAGCTCCCTTGTTTTCCTTTCAATTAGTTTTTGATTTGGAGTTACAAAATATAAAAGTGACAAGGATGTTTTAAACAAACCCATGATGACTACCTACCTGTTGATGTGCAGCGAGATGTTCAAGTTGTTTTTTTAAAAAGTTGCGAGAAATGATCAATTGAGAAAAACAGCATAGTATGTGTCTCTTCAGAGGGGAAAGAGAGAAGATCACAAGACAAAGGAGCAGAAGTAGGCCATTTGGCGCATCGAGTCTGCTCTGCAGCTCCCCCATGAGCTAAACTATTCACCCATCTAGTTCCAATTTCTGGCTTTTTCCCCCTATCCCTTGATACCCTGACTAATTAGATACCTGTCAATCTCCTCCTTAAACACCCTCAATGATCGGGCCTCCACAGCTGTATGTGGCAACGAATTCCACAAATCCACGACCCTCTGGCTAAAAAAAATTTCTCCTCGTCTCTGTTTTAACTGGGTATCCTCTAATTCTAAGACTATGGCCTCTTGTCCTGGACTCACCCACCAAGGGAAACAACCTTTCCCCATCTACTCTGTCCAACCCTTTCAACATTCGAAATGTTTCTATGAGATCCCCTCTCATTCTGAGATGGTGGAGTGATAGCAAAAGCAGGAAACAGACAAATTCACAGGTTCATAAACTGTGATAATCATAAATTTTTAAAAAAGCAGAAATGGCTGGCTGCATCAAAAAGGAAAGAGAGTCAATTTCAGACTCTGTGGCTGAATTGAAGAAGTTAACTGAGCATTGTCAGTTTAGTGATGGTCTTAATGATAAACTGAGATTATTTAGTTAGTGGAATTTTACAAGAAAGCATTCAAAAATTGCGCCTAACTGAAGCAGAACTTGCAATCAAAAGAACAGCTGAAATAACTGTGTCAATAGAAACAGCAGACAGAGATGCACCTGAGTTGAGGTCAGGAATTGCAACATCTACACAGAAACCTGCCTAGCCAAACAAATTGAGTTACCTTTGTGGCTCACATACACCACAGAAGTGCAAGTTTAAAGGGAAAATTTGCAGAAAATGAAACCAAGTGGGACATGTACAAACAGCATGTTAGGGAAACAAAAATAAACAGGCTGCACAGGGAAGAGAAAAAGATGAGGAAAAATCAAGTTGTAGTTTCAAAAAGAGCACTAATCTGCATGCTGTAATGAAAAATGTGAGAATGACACAGCATTACAATTTACAACTAACAATAGACAATCAATATGGCTTACATCAGAAGTGAATGGTAAATTAATTAAAATGGAATTGACACTGGGTTGGTTCTTTCAGTGATTCCACAAAATAAGTTTGAATAGCATTTCATCGATTACTGAACTGAAGCCTGCATATATCCAATAAGAACTTGTACTGTTTTGAAGATAATTCCTTTGGGAATGACATTTGTAACAATGAGATACAACAATCAACTAGCCATATTGGGCTTGTATGTGGTAAAAATAGGAGGGCCACCATTGTGGGGATGTAGTTGTCTCAGCCAATCACAACTTGATTTCAGATTCATCCACCATTGTATGGCACATTCCCTGGAATGGAGTCAACTGACAGCAAATTAAGAAAGGTACCTGATGATACCACAAATTTTCATGGATGGCTTTGGAAAATAAACATATCAAGGGTAAAATAGTATTAAATGAAAATGCTGCATTCAATTTTTCAAAGCCTGTACGGTTCCTTATACCACCTGTGATAAAGAGCCAGTGAGCTTGATTGCATGGGGGCTGAAGGAATTCTTTCCAAGGTTGAATGGAACCAGTGGTTCCAGTAACCAAGAAGAATAGTCTGTCAGGACATGTGAGGAATTTAAGGTCACTGTCAACTCAGTACCGAAAGTAGATCTGCCCAGGATAGAGGATATCTTTGCAAACCTTTCTGGAGGGAAACACTTCAGCACTTCAGTGGATTTAGCTGAAGCTTACCTACAGTTGGAGATAGAAGAGCAGTCAAAGAGTTTCTCACCTTAAACGCTCACAAAGGGCTTTATCGCTATTCGCATCTGCACCTGCACTTGGGCAGAGAGCTATAGACCAGGTGCTGCAAGGCTGGATGACATCATTATTACCAGTAAGGATGACAAGGAACAGCGACAAAATCTCAAGACAGTGTTAAAAATATTAGAAGATTATGGACTCAAGCAAGCATCACTTACTGTGGTCACACCATCGATGCTCAAGAATTACACAAGTGTGCAGAGAAAATTCAAGCAGTGGTGGATGCCTCAAGGCCAAAGGATGTGTCATAGTTGCAGTCTTTTTTAGGATTTGTCAATTACTTTAACAGGTTCCTGCCAAGACTGACAGCTGTTACCACCCCTTGAACTCATTACTATAGATTGGGAAGAGATGGCAATGGACGAAGCAGTGTGAGGCGGCTTTCTGAAATGTAAAGGGAATGGTGATGTCAGACACTGTACTGACACATTATAATCCGCATCGTCCAGTGAAGCTTGCTCTGCACTGTTTGCAGACAAACTGGACGAAGTCGCCTGCATCTCCAAAAAACCTCTGGAGCTATCTTTAGCTCCTCCCCTCCACTAGGATTCTATTTGAGTGGCGAGAAAAAGCAGAGTTGGGAACTGCAGGCCAATCTAACTTTGGTGGGAAAACATGATTAAGCATTTGGAAAGTCGGTTAATAAAACTCAGTTAAAGTTTGCGTTTTGCTTTGTTGATAATGGTGGTGTCAGGAACACAGTTAGTTGCCAAGGGAAACCCATCCCCTGACCTCTTTTGCATGACCAGTCCAAGTTGCTGGTTGGAGGAGCTCAATGATAGTAATGCTGTTGAATGGTGAAGATAAATGCTGAGCTGTTTCCTTGTTAAGATTGTCATTAGCTTGTCTTTGCATGACAAGAATGTTAATTGCTACTTTCATATGCCCAAATATATCAAAAGATTTTGCTGTATGCAGGCATAAGCTGCTTAAGTGGGTGGCATGGTAGCATAGTGGTTAGCAATATGCTTTCCAGTAAAAGCAGCCCTGGTTCAATTCCCGCTGTGCTGGTAAGTAGTTTGAACATTCTCCCTGTGACCACGTGGTTTTACTCCAGGTGCTGCGGTATCCTCCCACTGTCTAAAGATGCTCTAGTTGGTAGGTGAATTGATCATTGTAAATTGTCCCATGATTAGGCAAGGATTATATTGGAAGATTGCTGGGCGACTTGGCTGTATCTCAGTAAATAAATAATTGTTAGAGCGGCCATTTTGTGAGTGGGATGGTGTTAGACTGGGAAGACTTTTGGTTTTGGCTTAACAAGCTTGGGCAATAACAGGCATAGGTGAAGTAAGTATCTGGTGAGCTTTTTCTTGCTGATTCTTCATCTGTTAAGTGTATAGTTCGGGCAGTAAGAATGGCTCTAGGGGCTGTGTTTTGTTCTGTACGTGGGAATCCTGGTAGACCTCCAGTCTCCCTGATAATCGCATCTGCATCAGGTGCACTAAGTTGCAGTTCCTCAGAGTACTTGTTAAAGAACTGGAGCTGCAACTCAACCTACGGCTGGTAGGGAAACTGAGGAGATAGATAAGAGCTACAGGGAGGTAGTCACTCCCTCGGTTGCAGGGGGTAGTTGAATGGGTAACTGTCAGGGGTGGGAAGGGAAATAAGTATCCAGTACAGAGTACCTGTGGCCGTTCTCCTCAATTACAAGAATACCATTTTGGATACTGTTGAAGGGGATTACCTACTGGGGCCGGGCTGTAGTGAAGGCTCTCTAGCACTGTGGCTCAAAAGAAAGGAGGCAAAGGAGGAATGCAGTGGAGACAGGAGATTCCATGGTCAGAGGAGTTCATAGCGTCCAAGCTGTGTATTTGGATTTTCAGAAGGTGCCGTGCATGAGGTTGCTAAACAAGTTAAGAGCCCAGGGTAATACAGGAAAGGTACTGCCATGGATAGAGCATTGACTGATTGATTGGAGACAAAGAGCGGGAATAAAGGGATCCTTTTCAGATTGGCTGCTGGTGACTAGTGATGTTCCACAGGGGTCTGTGTTGGGACTGATTCTTTTTTCATTGTATTTGGGTGACAAAATTGATGGCTTTGTGGCCATGTTTATGGACGATATAAAGGTAGGTTGAGGGGCAGGTAGTGTTGAGGAAGCAGAGAGGCTGCAGAAGGACTTAGATGGGTTAGGAGAATGTGCAAAGAAGTGGCAAATAGAATAGTGTCAGGAAGTGCACGGCCATGCACTTTGCTTGAAGAAATGAAAGGCAGACTATCTTTTCTAAATGGAGAGAAAAGTCAAAAATCTGAGGTGCAAAGTGATTTGGGAGGCTTCGTGTAGGATTCCCTAAAGGTTAATGCGCAGGTTGAATCAGGGGTGAGGAAAGCTAATGCAACATTAGATTAGATTATGAGAACACTCAGTCCTCGTTTATTGTCATTTAGAAATGCATGCATGCATTAAGAAATGATACAGAGTGATATCACAGAAAAACAGGACAAACCAAAGACTAACACTGACAGAACCACATAATTATAACATGTAGTTACAGCAGTGCAAAGCAATACCATAATTTGATAAAGAACAGACTATGGGCACGGTAAAAAAAAGAGTCTCAAAGTCCCGAGTCGATCGACTCCCGAGTCCCCGATAGCAGGTGGCAAAGGAAGAAACTCCCTGCCATAAACCTCCAGGCACCGACAACTGCCAATGCATTGGAAGCACCTGACCACAGCCGATACTGAGTCCGTCCGTCCGAAAACTTTGAGCCTCTGACCAGCCCCTCCGATACAGCCTCCCGAGCGCCATCCTCTGCCGAGCGCCTTCGACCTTGCCTGGCTGCCGAAACAAGCAAAGCTGAGGATTCGGGGCCTTCTCCGGAGATTCCGGACCACACAGTAACAGCGGCAGCGAAGCGGGCATTTCAGAAGTTTCTCCAGATGTTCCTCAGTGCTGTCATGTCTGTCTCCATCAAATCAGAATTGTGCACGGTCCCCTACTTGACAAATAACAGACATCACCACCGAAGTGGCCGTGTTCGCTTCTGTCGCACCGCCATCTTCTCCTCCTCACAATGTTGGCATTCATTTCAGGAGGACTAGAATATAAAAGCAAGGATGTAATGTTGAGACTTTATAAGCACTGGTGAGGGCTCACTTGGAGCATTGTGAGCAGTTTTGGGCCCCTTATTGAAGAAAGGATGTGCTGACATTGGAGAGGGTTCAGAACAAGTTCAGGAGAATGATTCTGGGAATGAAAGGTTTATCATATGAGCAGTGATTGAAGGCTCTGGGCCTGGACTTGCTGCAGTTTAGAGGAATGAGGGGGGATCTTAACGAAACCTATTGAATGTTGAAAGGCCTAGATAGAGTGGATATGGAGAGGATGTTTCCTTTTGTGGGGGGTGCCTAGGAACAGAGGGCATAGCCTCAAAATAGAGGGACATTTATTTAGATCAGAGATGAGGTGAATTTCTTTAGTGAGAGGGTGCTGAATCTGTGGAATTCATTGCCATGGGTGACTGTGGAGACCAGGTCACTGGATGGATTTAAGTCTGTGGTTGATAGGTTTCTGATTAGTCAGGGTATGAAAGGATATGGGGAGATAGCAGAAGAATGTGGTTGAGAGAGAAATGGATCAGCCATGATGAAATGGCAGAGCAGACTTGATGGGCTGAATGGCTTAATTCTGCCCCTATGTCTTAGGGTCTTAACTGAGGATTTTCAACTGGAGCAGTGCAATCAGCACATTACTTCACTGACCTACTGATGGAAAAAGGCTCATTTTATTACCCATTTGAAGACACTTCAGCCTTGATCACTTGAGCAATTTCTGCAGCAGTGCCCTAGGGCTGAGGTAATTGACATTCAATAAGCCTTTTTTCTTTTGCTGTCTATTTGGGAGAATGTGAAGGTGATAGTTAGGAACTGTAGAGAGGTAGTCACACTTAAGTTGCTGGATGCAGATAGCTGGCTGCTTGTCGGAAAAGGGAAAGGGAATAGCCAGTGCAGAGCCCCTTGGTTCTCTCCCCCCACAATAACAAATACATCACTTTGGATACTGTTAGTGGGGGTAACAACCTTCCATTGCAGCAGTCGGGTCTCTGGCACTGAGTCTGACTGTGGCTCGGACAGGAAGAGGCAGAAGGGGAGATTGGTGGTGGTAAGGAGTTCACTAGTTAGGGAAGCACCAGGGGATTCTGTGGATGTGAAAGAGACTCGGATGGGATATTGCCTCCCAAGTGCCAGGGTCAGTGACATCTCCGGTCAGGTTCACAGCATTCTTAAGAGGGACGATAAGCAGACAGAGGTCTTGGTATCAATGACATGGGAAGAAAAGGGAATGAGGTCCTGAAGAGAATATAAGGAGTTAGATTGGATGCTGAAAAGCTGGAGCGGAAGTGTAGTAATCTCTGAATTTTCTGCCTGTGCCACGGTCCAGCAGGGGTAGGAACGGGATGATCTGGCAGTTCAATGTGTGATTTCGGAAGTTTTGCAGAGGGTGGGGTTTCAGATTTGTAGATCATGGAATTTCTTCTGGGGAAGGTATGACCTGTACAAAAGGGACGGGTTACACTTGAGCTCGAGGGGAACCAATATCCTCATGGGCAGGCTTGTTAGAACTGTTTGGCAGAGGATAGGGACCCAAGTGATGGGTCAGAGGGTGTGGGCCCGAGTGATGGGCACTTGGTGTAAAGGTAGATACAACTTGTAGAGAGACTGTAAGGAAGGACACACACTGGATAAGGCATAACTGAAGTCAGTTGGGTGGGTTGAAATGCGTCTATTTTTAATTCAAGAAGTATCAGGAACAAGGGTGATGAACTTTGATCATGGGTCAGTACATGAAACTACGACGTTGTTGCCACTAAAGAGAATTGGTTGTAAGAATGCCACTAATGTTTGCCAGATGTTCTAGGTTTAGATGTTTCAAAAGGGACAGTGTGTGAGATAAAATAGACGGGGGGGGAGGTTACATTATTAATTATGGACAGTGTCACAGCTGCAAAAAGTGGGAACTTCACGGAGGGATGTCTATTAAGTCAGTGTGGGTGGAAGTCAGAAACACGAAGGGAGCAATCACTCCCTTGGGTGTATTCTATAGACCACACCCCCCCCCCCGGCCTGCCAATAATAATAGGGACACTGAGGAGCCGCTCAGGAGGCAGAGCTTGGCAAAAATAACAGGGTTGTCATGGGTGACTTCAACTTTCCTAATAGTAATTGTAGTAATAGTAACCTTAGTACAAAGCGTTTGGATGGGGCAGAATTTGTTAGGTATGACTAGGAAGGATTGCTGATACAATATGTGGACAGGCTCGCTAGAGGAGAGGCCATCCTGGATCTGATAGTAGGCAATGGACCTGGTTAGATGACAAATGCCTTGGTATGCATTTGGGGACAGTGACCATAATTTCCTGTGCTGGAACTTCTAAAAGTTATTAAGTGAGGTCAGTGCCTGGGGCTGGATGGGATATACCCCAGGTTATTGCAGGAAGCGAGGAAAGCTGAGCTTTTAGTGATGATCACTGGCTACAGGAGTATTAACAGAAGATTAGAGAGCTAAGGCTTTTCTCTTTGGAGAGAAGTAAAGATTAGTAGATTGATTAATGTACATCGAAACATGCAGTGAAATGTGTTATTTGTGTTAACCAATGCAACCTAATGATGTGTTGGGGCAGCTCACAAGTATGGCCACACATTCTGGTACCAACATAGCATGCCCACAGTGCTTGGCACAACAACAAGAGCACAGCAAGCAGCAAAAGAAAACCCTCTCTTCCTACATATTTTCTCTCTCTCTCTCTCTCTCTCTCTCTCTCTCTCTCTCTCTCTCTGTCTCTGTCTCTGTCTCTGTCTCTGTCTCTGTCTCTGTCTCTGTCTCTGTCTCTCCCTCCCTCCCTCCCCCCCCAGCTTCGACTTCCAGACATCTGATTGACCTCTGGACTTCGATCTTTGTTTCCCCCCAGACTAGCTGATGACAGGACTCTATACTCACTGTCCCCTAAACCATCCCTACAAAGTCTGTACAAAAAAAAAACAAAGTTTGAGCCACACCCTTGATGGTGACTGCAGTTCATCTTGACTGGATGAGAGGAGACTTGATAGAGCTGTACAAGATGATAAGAGGCATAGGTAGAGTGGACAGCTAGCTCCATTTTTCAAGAGCAGAAATGGCTAATATGAGGGGGCATAATTTTAAAGTGTTTGGAGGAAAGTTTAGGGGCTTGTCAAAGGTCGGATTTGCTTTTACACACTGGTGGTGTGTAGAATACATTGGCTGGGGTTGTGATGGAGGCAGATACATTAGAGACATTTTTGAAAAAACACTTAGAATAGTCACATGCATGAACAAAAAAAATGCGGAGGCTATGTCGAAGGGAAGGGTTAGGTTGTGGAGTAGGTTAAAAGGTGGGCCAGTGGGCCTGTACCTCTATGTTCTAAGGATAATAAGATTGGAATGAACTACTAGATCTTCTGGAATCATAGAGTTTGACTCTGGAAGCCGACTCCCTTGGAGAAGAGAAAATATTTGGTAACGAGTATTTCTTTCTTGCATTATGAATCTGCTAATCATCTTCACAACATGAGAGTAAGGAGCTAAGTAATTGGATTTTCTGAAGATATTACCCAAGAATTCCAGGTTGGCAAGAGGAAGCTCTCCAAACAGCCAAGAATTTACAATCAGTGATGAAAGGGAGTGATGCAGAGTAGGAAGCAGATTATTGACAGGTTAGTTTATTCTTTACACAAATTTAAGTAACATTTAATTCAACTCAACATTTCAGCCTTGCCTGGACTACGAATTGGGTTGGTCATGCTACAGATGTGGATCTTAATTAAATTAACATCCTTAATAGTTGTTCTGACCAGCTATTCTTGGTAGCCATTAATTTCGGGATAAATACAGCACTGAACTTTCCTTCTGACTCTCATTTCAGAATTAGCTAAAGAACAAATAATTAGTTGATGGGCAGTTTGCACATGGGATGACTTGAAAAACGAGCAGCTGCACAGACTGAAAAACAATCTTGGCCTCATTGTGTAAAATATTCAAAAGAACCATGACATTGAGGATAAATTCACAGATTACAGATGTGAATACTGGAACTAATTGCATCAAGAACCAATGTCAAATCCCACTACAGTAACCAAGACATTAAAGTTCAGTATTTAAATAACTGCATGGGTCAGTAAATGTGACCTGAAACTCCTCAAACTGTTGTTGCCCAAACTCCATCTGGTTCACAAATACCTTCAGGGAAGGAGATGAGCTGTCCTAACGAATCTGACCTCTGTATGACTTTAGACCCAGAGTATGGATAACTCTTAACTTGGCCCCCCTGAGTCACTTGGTTGTATTAAACTGTCTTTGCCAAGTAAGATAAGATAAACTTTGAAGAGCATATGACGTTGACCTAGATATTGGATTCAAGCATGGTAAAATCATATCAAGTCTTGTAAAGACTGTCTTTCAGACATCTGAAGGCTATGGCGTAAATGTGGAGAGCTACTGCAGACTCCATTCGCCACAATCAGAAATGGCTCAGTATTACCACAGCGCACAACCATAAATGCCTCGAAGGCAGTAACAGACTCCACCTGGTAAATGTAACATCAGACGCCATCTGATCTGCCAATGTGTTGAAGGCGAGGGCTTCATGCTGCTACAAAAAAAAATTAACTGAACTATTAATACTGGTGGACAATTAAACAGTTCATGATAAGACAACCCACAAAAACCTACTTCAGTGGTTTGCCCAATACTGATTTAAGACTCGCAGGTCTATTATTGTCTGGATTATCCCTATTACTTTTCTTGTACAAAGGAATAGCATTTGTCACTGTCCAATTCTCTGGCAAGGTTTCTGTAGCCAGTGAAGACAGAAAGATCATCACCAAAGACACTGTAATCTCTTCCTTTACTTCCTGAGGTAACTTGCTATGAATTCTGTCCAGCTTCAGAATTTATACTAATGTTTTTCAAAAGTTCTAGCACATCCTCTTAACGTTGACTTATTCCAACATATCTGCATATTCTATGCTGACCTCACTTTTGTCAAGGTCTCTGTCACTGGTGAACACTGAAGCAAAGTATTCATTAACTACCTCCCCCACCTCTTCTGACTCCAGGCATTATTTCCTCTTTGTATACAAAGGGCCCAAAGCATTGTTGAGGATCTGTAACCTTCTTCGCACAATCACTTTGACCAACTAACATCAGAAAGGAGGTACAGGAACACCAGGACTAGGACTGCTAGACTGTGTAACAGTTTCTTCCTCCAAGCTGTGCAACTAATAAATACCCTGTCACTAGGCCAGAGAACTGTTCACCATTCACCTGTGCTGCTCACTTTGAGTTGAATTTTATTAATTGTGGTAATAAATTGTGGTAATAAATTTTTACGCAGAGAGCAGTGAGTGCGTGGAATGGGCTGCTGGAGCCAGAAACAATAGGGTCTTTTTAGAGACACCTGGATGGCTACAAGGAGCTTAGAAGAATAGAGGGCTCTGGGTAAAGCCTAGGTAGTTCTAAGGTAGCAACACGTTCGGCACAGCTTTGTGGGCTGAAGGGCCTATATTGTGCTGTATGTTTTCTATGTTTCTTTGTTTCTATGTAATATTTTGTTTTGTACTGTGTTTGATATATGTATTGTGGATACACCATGGTCTGCAGGAATGTTGTTTAGATGTACAGTCAGATGACAATAAACTTATAACGCAAACAACAGGAATTCTGCAGATGCTGGAAATTCAAGCAACATACATCAAAGTTGCTGGTGAACGCAGCAGGCCAAGCAGCATCTATAGGAAGAGGCGCAGTCGACGTTTCAGGCCGAGACCCTTCGTCAGGATTAACCGTTAGTCCTGACGAAGGGTCTCGGCCTGAAACGTCGACTGCACCTCTTCCTATAGATGCTGCTTGGCCTGCTGCGTTCACCAGCAACTTTGATGTATGTTACAATAAACTTATGCCTGTTTGGTCCTGCCCTTAATCTAACCATCCTCTTGTTCTACATGTATGTGAAGAGCGCTTTGGGGTTTTCCTTAATCCTACTCGCCAAGGCCTTCTCATGACCTTTTTTCGTTCTCCATTCTTAAGCTCCTTCCTGGCTACCTTGTAACCCTTATGAGTCAGGTCTGAGTCTGTTTCCACAGCCTTGAGTATGCTTCTTTCTTCCTCTTGACCGTATGTACCACATCTTTTGTCATCCATGGTTCCCTCACCATCCATCTTTTCCCTGTCTCAGTGGGACAAACCTATCCAGAACTCCACACTTGCTCCCTAAATAACCCTTATATTCCTATTGTGTGCAATGAGTACATCTGTTCCCAATCAATGGTTCCAAGTTCATGTCCAATAACATCATAATTTGCCCTTCCCCAATTAAATACTTTTTTCCATATCATCTACTCCTATGCTTCTCCAAGGCTATGTTAAAGGTCAGGCAGTTGACTCCAAAGTGCATACCCACCAAGAGATCTGTTACCTGACCAGGTATATTGCCTTGTACCAGAGCCAGTATGGCCTCTTCTCTAGCTGGCCTGTCTACTATCAGGAATTCTTCCTGGACACGCTTAACAAATTACACCCCATCTATACCTTCTGAACTGAGGATGTGCCGTTCAATATTAGGGAAGTTGAAGGGTCTTGGCCCGAAACTTCGACTGTACTTCTTCCCATAGATGCTGCCTGGCCTGCTGCATTCCACCAGCATTTTGTGTGTGTTACCCTATTATATTTGTACTTTTCCAAACTCTGCCCCCTGAGTCCTTCAGTGTCCCTTCTAAGACCCAAGATTCTGACTTTAGTGATGTGGTCAGAACTGGTTGCTTTGTCCCTATCGAGTTCCAATGTTTTATAAAGGGTCAAAGTAAACAGTGTTTTTCT
The DNA here is from genome assembly GCF_963921235.1 of Mobula hypostoma. Taxonomy (NCBI): domain Eukaryota; kingdom Metazoa; phylum Chordata; class Chondrichthyes; order Myliobatiformes; family Myliobatidae; genus Mobula; species Mobula hypostoma. Next base: position 15,100,814 of record NC_086110.1, on the reverse strand, counting down.
ACCTGTGCCTTTTATTTATGCTTCACTGAGAATTCCATCAACATATTCTGTAACTTTGAAAGATTTATGTAAGCACTAGGCATGTCCCTCTGTTCCTGAACACCTTTTATAATTGATTGTGTCTCTGCCAAAGTGTATCATTTCACATCTCTATTAAATTACATCTGTCACATGTCTGCCTGTTTTGCCAGCCTGTGCCCTATTGCAGTCTATTGCTGCTGCCTTCAATGTTTGCCATACCTCCAAGACATCTAAAATTTAAAATTTTATTATGCACATCCATTTTCTAGTCTATGATGTATAATTGTGAAACCGTGGACATAGCACTGGCCCCTGGACAATGCCTTGCTTTTTCATCTAACAACCTGCATTGCAACTGTTTGCCATGTCTGTTAACTTTGTTCTTAAGCATGTTATTTCATCGTGCACCCTCTGAATCCATTATTGTGTGCATCTGAATTTTGTCAGCTAAACTTTTATGTGAGACCTTGGCAAATACTCTATGAAAATCCATACTGATCAACTTTGATTATTCACTTTAACCATCTCTATTTCCTACTCTAAATACCAAATTAGGTTAAACAGTTTGCTTAACCGGTCCATTCAACACCCCTTTTCATAAAGCATCTATTTTATGCCCAATTTATTTTCATTAAGTTTCCACTTGACCGTGCAATTGTTCTAAACATAAGTGTCATGATTGCCTATTCTCTGGGACCCAGTGAGGATTAGAAGATTATAGCAAGATGTGCAATGTTCTCCCCACTTTGCGAGTATCAATCTGGACCAGCCAATCTTTACTTTTCATGTCATCCACCTGTAACCCTCAAGCTCGCCCAGCTCGTGTTCATCTAGAGGAAAGCAGCCTTTGGCCCCGCCAAACTGAAGAATCAAGTTTGTGTGGATGCTGTGTAATGTACTGCCCACTTACAAACCCACAATGCAAAGTATCAGACAGTATACCATATGCAATTAAGTGATTGAACTTTATGAATCTTAATCTGAATATAGGGTTAGTAATGAAAATTAAAAAAGGGCCCAGTACAAGGAAAAGTCAAAAGTGTACGTTGGAGCCCTCTCAGTGCATGTGGTAGTCTACTCCGTCTGGTGGTCTACCAGCTCTCTCCACACGCGGCTTCCCTCTTCATCTCTCCTGGACAAAAGACCGTGATAAACATCCTTCCAGATTCACAAGACAGAGCAACAATCTCTGATAGACTAACATGCATACCATTGTCCTGTTATCTCCAGCCATAACCCAAACACTGCTGCTACAGAGAAACTGTTACCTCAGCAGTGAACATTACAGAGAAGCCATTACATTAGCAGTGAATCCTTGCAGCACATTACATACCATTTCCACAACATTCCCTCTACTTGGATATCAGCACCATCTTCCTTTTTTCCTTTTAAAGGCAGATTAAATGTTTTAAATTTGCTCTGCACTTCTTTTTCATAATTCCTATCTTCACCCTTAAATCAGTCCCAACCCTCTAATTCTACCCAATTATCATTCACCTGTCTATAGGGGGTGTGATTTCCCTTCAATGTTGATTGTCATTCTATTCTGATTGATATTTCTCTTTTCAGTCTGCTCTTACCTTTCTTGCATTGAGTCTGCTTCACCATTGAATTATCCACATTTAGTTTTGTATTTTCTATTTCTTATCCACTTCCTTGCTCCTTGTGAAGATGTTCTTACTCTGCACTAAAGACATTTTCCCTTAAAGGTATTCTACTGTTCTCTTACAATTTTACCTGCTAACATTTGTTTCCATTTCCCCTTGGCCAAACTCTCTCTCCTCGCATTGATTGTAACAAACTATTCTGCTCTGATTATCTTCTCTATTAACAGTCTAAATCTTTGAGATACCCTTTCCCCACCTCATTGCCCAGGACATGATTTTTTTAAACCTTCCTTATTGGATGTGAAACATTTCTCAAGAGATAACACTTGATCATATTCCTGAAAATCGTCCCCTGCGTCCTTTGGAATGCTTGTGTTCCCATTGTTCATACCTGTCAGTACTGCTTGGATTCCCCTTTTGTGATTTATGGCATTAAGCTATGGCTTAAAGAAAATACAAAACCCTGAATGTATTCCACATTTCAGTGAGCACTGATCACACTTCCATACATTGGTTTTGATTCTTTTAGGTATGAAATTGTGTAGTTAAGTGACTCAGTGAGAGTTGTTATTGGCTCCATTAAGTAGCAATTGTATCTTGATTGGAAATCAACCATTGAGAGTTTGAACAAAATTCTACACAGAGTAGATGACTAAGCAACTGAAATTTTAACTTCTGTTGTTATCTTTTCCTGGAATTTGATTGCCCACAGTAAAATAAGTTTTCTGAATTATTGGAGGATCATAACGCTCTATAATTAATACATAATTACAATTAATACAAAACAACGTCCAAATTAGGCTACATGGCTCAAAAACTCAGTGTCCAAAAATCTTTTGTTTTTCTGGCTTGAATATTGAACAATCACAACAATTCAGGTTAAGATTTCCAAAAAATTCTCCTCCTCTCATTCCTAAATAGCAACTCTACTCTAGTGACTTTGTAGCCCACATTCTGAACTCCACAACTGGAAGAAACGTTCTTGGCATTTTCTATGACAATCCATCTCAATGCTGTCTCTGTGAACCAACCCCTAATTTTACTAAGCTCCAGTAAGCAGAGGCCCATCTTATAGAACCTTTTTTAGGACAAGTGGTAATAGTGTATTGATGAAGGTTAAGCACTGGATTTCTGGGCATGATCTTTCACAAAGTCTCACATGGGAGGCTGGTTCAAAATGTTGGACGTCTAGCAACCAGGGCAAGCTGGCAAACTAGATCTAAGCAACACACATCAAAGTTGCTGGTGAACGCAGCAGGCCAGGCAGCATCTCTAGGAAGAGGTACCGTCGACGTTTCAGACCGAGACCCTTCGTCAGGACTAACGTCGACTGTACCTCTTCCTAGAGATGCTGCCTGGCCTGCTGCGTTCACCAGCAACTTTGATGTGTGTTGCTTGAATTTCCAGCATCTGCAGAATTCCTCGTGTTTGCGTTTTCAAACTAGATCTAAAACTGGTTTGACAATAGGAGAAATGGTCATGATAGAGGGTTGTTTCTGCAGTTGAATATCCATGTCTAGAGATGTAGCACAATGACCGATGCTAGTATATGTGAATGATCTTGACATTGAAGGTGAGATCAGCAAATTCGCAGATTTGACAATAGTTGTCAGTAGTGTGGAAGGTAGCCTTAGGCTGCAGGGAGGTTAATGTGTGGTAAAATGGGCTGAAAAATGGTAGATGCAATTTATCCAGACAGATGTGACGTGATGCATTTCAGGAGTATTAATGAGGCTAGAACAGGCACCATGAATATATTATGGAGTATTGAGGAACAGAGAGACTATGGAATCCATAGATTCTTAAACCTGGGAATAGAGAGTGATTATGTGGTTAGGAAGGCATGAGATACTAGCCTTCATTAGTTGGGGACGTCAAATACAGAAATGGGAAGGTTTATCTCCAATTTTATAAAACCTTGGTGAAACCCAAGCTGGAGTACTGCATGCATTTCCGGTCAGCAAGATATAGGAAGGATATGGGAAGCTGGAGGGGGTTCAGATGAGAGGCTGGGGAAGCTAGGTCTGTTCTCCGTAATGGAGGAGGTTAAAAGGGGACACAATTGAGATGTATAAAATTATTCTATAGGGTAGACTGCAGGAATTCCCCCCCTCCCCCCTATCAAAGGTAGATACAAACAGAGGACATAGATTTAGAGAAAGGAAGAAGAGATTTAGAGGGGATCCCAGTGTGTAATAAGTACCTGGAATATGCAGTGGTTCAAGCTGGGCCACTGACAATATTTAAGAAATATCTAGATAAGCTCTTAATCATTTAAGCATAGGGGTCTATGAATCAAGTGCTGTGAGGTTAACAAGGAAGTGAATTCTGGTCAATGTGAATGTGTTGGGCTGAATGGCCTATTTACATGCTACTTTTGGGAATTAGTGTGGTGATACTATCCTGCACTGATATCAAGCCCAATATATTAGAGCTACAGCAACCAAAATGGTGCACACTATTCCAAATGATGTCTCAACAGGACTTCATGCTTTCATACGCCATTCTACTGGCAAGAAAGACCAATCTACCATTTCCTACCCTAATTGCTTACAATATTTCTTGTTTCTTCTTTGTCTTTACCGAGTTCCCTTTGTGCATCGGCATTTATTGGTTTCCTGTTATTTAAAAGAACGTGTTTTGTTCTATTCTTTCAGCACTGAGTAACCTTGCACTTGCTAAGTTATACTCAACTATAATTTTTGTTGTTTTCATTATTGTTTGGAAATTAGTTCATTTTGGTTATTCAAATGTAAAAATTAACAAATTTTTAGTATATGCACAACTTAATCAAAATGTACACATCCAAATTAAAGTTAGCAATATTTATTCGTTGCTGGAGTAAAATTGTACTTTATCCAGTTGCCAACATAACCAGCGGTTTGATTTTTTTTTGCACTTTTAAATTCTATTTCCAAGATAATCCACGTGTGAAACAAGCAGAATTAATGATCTTTCATACACATTTACTGAAATAATGTAAAAGTGGAACATGTCAATATCTTTGTGATGTGTTTAAGATTTCGATCTCTTCAGTGAGAATGTTGAGTATATGGAACTCAGATCTGCAGTCATTTTGTTTTCAACAGAGCAGCTTTAGTCTTGATCCAGGGCACTCAAATCTTCATTTTCCTCACATTCTTCAGTTGAAGATGTTAGACGTGTCATTCGTATCTCTTGCCTCTTTTTTAGTTACTGCTGGCTGAGACGAGTAGTCCCTTGCTTTCCGTTCCCCTTGACTCAGTAAATTTACGCAAGTGGCAATCTTCTGCTCAAGCTCGACCTTCTTCTGGCAATAAATGTGAACATGATGACATGTGCCTTCTAACTGAGATAACTGTATTTCTATAAGCATGACCTTACATTGGAGTTTATACACCGCATCAGTTTTCTTAATTAAATCTTTCTAATCTTTTTCAGCTTCCTTTCTTAATTGAATTTCTTTTTCCAATCTTTTCCTGTATTTTACCTTGTCTGCCTCGAGCTCCTGCTGTTGCTCCTCGCCTTCTGGAAGATGGCCTTGGAGCGGTTGAGTTCGTCCTCGCTGTTGCTGAGCTCGGCCAGCAGCTCCTCGATGAGGCGCTTAAGGTAGAGGACAGTGCTGTTGATGTCCTTCGCGAAGCGGTCTTTGAGGTTCTTGCGGTGGGCTTTTTGGTCCTTCAGGCATTGCTTCTCCTCCTCAAGGCCTTTGTGGAGCCTCTCCAACCGTTTGCCCGCCATGTCTTAGTGGGGTGAAGCCCTTCCTCTGGGATCGGGGCTGATGGGCATCTACTCTACCATTAAGATGCGTATGTGAGCAGCAGGACTGGTCAAAACTTCCCTCACACACTCACCATATCAGTACGGGATATCGGCGGCGTCTGTTTATTTTTGTCGGTTAAACGCTGACGTCTCAATCGCCTGGCCCTGCCCACCCAGTACCGTTCAACGGTAAACAGCGCCCAACCGATGGCCACACCCCTCAGTGGTTGGAGTTTGAAATCTCTACGTAGTGTGTCGCATGTGAAATTTAAAATCCAGAATCAGCAACTGCAGAATTCCCTCACAGCAACTATAGCTCATTTAAAAACAACATAAGACCTTATGACATAGGAGTAGAACAGAGTGCTTAATGGTATTGGTCCATGGCATAAAAAAGGGTTGGGGACCTCTGGAGTAGAAGTAGGCCATTTGACCGCCATTCCACCTTGGCTGATTTATTATCCCTCCCAACCCCATTCTCTTGCCTTCTCCCTGTAACCTTTGATGCCTTTACTAATCAAGGATCTATTAACTTCCACTTTAAATATCCCCAGTGACTTGGCCTGTGGCAGTGAATTCCATAGGTGCAGCACCCTGTGGTTAAAGACATTCCTCATTCCTGTTCTGAAGGGACATCCTAGATTCCCCCTCTATAGGAAACATTCTCTCCATGTCCATTCCATCCAGGCCTTTTAAGCGTGTGGTAGAGGATGATGTCTCTTGTGGATTTATTTGGTAAAGAGTATAGTTGTGGAGCGTTGAATTGAACCCACAAGCCCTTTAAACTGTTTATCGAAAAGTGCTGCAGTGAGAGTTTAACTGCATTCATACCAGCCTGTCTGGTATGTTCCACAAGCAAGAATGAAAAACTTGAGGGATGCTCTAATGGCACGCTTGTACTGAGTACACTATTACCCTTTTGTGGCAACGCTGCTTGGACAAGTTTTTAACACATTCATAAACTAAGTGTTTGCGGTGATATGTCAGCTCTGATTTCCCAGAGTTGTTCTTGATTAGAAATCCGCTTGCTCCAATTTCACCAAATCCACCAACAGGACCCTGCCAGTGTTGAGCGGTGCAATGAAGACCAACCTGAACTCTGCTTTTATGTCAACAGTGGACAAATGCTGGTGCATTATTCAAACTTGGATGATAGTTGAAGCAAATTACTGTCAGGAAATAAAATCCCTTTTGGTGCTGAAGTCATGGTGCAGCTTTGGCTTTCTTTTACTGTGACCATTAATGGCTAACTTGTTAATATAAATTCAAAACTGAGGAGCATGTTTTTTGATGGAGATGTCTTCTTCAAGCTGTACATTGTGTTCACTTTTCTAACAAGATCCAATTACGTGCTATTACTATTTAACTTTTTATGCGAGATGGGATCCAAGACCATAAGACATGGATCAGAATTAAGGCCATTTGACCCACTGGGTCTGCTCTGTTGTTCCATCACGGCTAATTTATTATCCCTCTCAAACACATTCTCCTGCCTTCTCCCTGTAACCTTTGACACCCTTACTAACCAAGAACCTATCAATCTCCTTTTTAAATATATCCAGTGCTTTGGCCTTCAGAGCTGTCTGTTGCAATGAATTTCACAGATTCATCACTGGCTAAAGATATTCCTCTCCGTCTCTTCTAAAGTGACATCCTTCTATTCTGAGGCTGTGCCTTTGTCCTAGACACAGCCCCCCCACCACCCCCGAACTATAGGAAACATCCTTTCCACATCAACTCTATCTAGGCCTTTCAATATTCAATAGGTTTCAATGAGATCCCCCTTCTGCATTCTTCTAAACTCCAGTGAGTGCAGGCCTAAAGTCACCAAACTCCCCTCATATGTTAACCATTTCATTCCTGGGATAATTTTCATGAACTCCTGGATCCTCTCAAGTGCCAGCACATCTTTTTTAGAAAGGGGGCCCAAAACTTCTGTCAATACTCCAGATGTGGTCTGAGCAATGCCTTATAAAGCCTCAGCATCCTGTGTCCTCCTCCCCCACTGGTTTTGTGACATTGTTCCAGAAACTGTCCCAAATAAACTCTCTGAATTCATCCTCCAAACCTCTTTTGGTAATTTCTTTTGTTCACTCTCTGAGTAGGTTAAGTACTTTGTATTTCCAAATTTACATATTTCTTGATTAACTTACTCTCCAGATATATTCTTCATGTAATGAGGCCTGTAAATTACTACAACTGTTGTTTGTGTCTTCCGTCACTAAAGTCCACTGTACCAATTCTCTTCTTGTTCTTCTGAATCTAGATAGTTTCACGTCACTGCTCTAAGTTGGTGTTATATGAGAGGTCTCATCTCACTTCTTCTGTTCTTTATAAGTTTCATGGACTCAAAAACATCTGTAATTTCTTAATCACCTTGCAATCACTTCTCTTTAATAACTACTACTTCAAAGCTCTTTGACTCTCGTTGAAAAACACTGTACTTATTTTTAAGAATGCTTCATATGATGCATTTTTAATATTTTGCCAATTTTTTTGTGGAATTAGCTTTGCGTTATTTCAGGATTGCATTAAAACACTGTTCTTTATCCCATTATATGCTTTATCCTGTTTTATTTATTTCGAGATACAGTGTAGTAACAAGAAGCCTGTGTGGCCCAATGTGACCAATTAACCTACTAACCCATTCTTTTTGGACCACAGGGCCATGGTGAGAATGTACAAACTCCTTTCAGAAGTGGCAAAATTGAACCCGAGTCCCTGAAAAGTCAGTTTACAAAAATCATTGGAAACTTATCAGTTACATAGGCCTGGGGCAAAGGGGAGGCTAAATTCTAAATTGAGATCTACCCACTCTCAAATCTTTGTACTTTCAAAATTCCTGACTGAGCAAGAATAACTGTGACAGAATGTTAAATCAGGAAGGAGATGGCTGTACATCACAATGAGGAGCATTTTCTTCCGGCCAATGCAGAACCTACACTATTCTTGAAGCTGATAAAGGAGTGTAGGCCGGCAGGCAGAACAGATGATGCTGAGTTGAGAACAATTTGAGGAATTCAATGTTCATTTTGATGGTGATTGTTAACTCCTTAAGAATTTCTGTTGTCATCATTGTGGGTGATGATGCATCTGGTTAGGTTAATGGACTGGTCACACAGATTCCTGGACAATCAGTAAGAGGTTTTAAGTTCAAGATCCACCTGGCAGCTGCAGAATTTAACCTTGGTCAATCTGATTTTACTCTTGATAGTTGCGATCCAGAAACAACTTGATCGTTGTGTAACTCAACAAATTAGTTTGCTGTTGTCCTTCAGGTAGGAAAACACACCGGCCTTTCCTTGTGAATAATCATAATAAGTACTTTATTGATCCTGAGTGGGAAATTATTTTGTTACAGCAGCAATATTTAAAAACATGCAATTAGCAGTAATAATAAATAATGATAAATATAATAACTAATATTAGAGTACAGAATAATAATACACAATAATTTACCTGTGTGCAATAATAATGTATGAAATAATAAAACAGACTAGTGTACTCTGTGTGTTCTCCTGTTGCACAGACATGAACTGCTGTCCATTGCATTTGGCAGGAAAGATTTTCTGTATTGATCCTAGTTCAAAAGGGTGCTCTGCTGCTTATTCAGTAGGTCACGGAGAGGATGTGCCTGACTGTCCATAATGGATAACAGTTTGTTTAGTGACCACCTCTCCTCCACTACCTTCAGGAGTAGCCAAGGATTTATCCAGCCTTTCTGATGAGTTTATTTAGTCTTTTTGCATCACCAGCACCAATGCTGCTCACCCTGCATGAAGCCGCAAAGAAGACTGCACTTGTTACAGCAGACTGGGACGTGGTAATGTGGTTGGTTCTTGGATATGCATATCTTGTTATACTTTATTGTTGCCAAATAATTGATACTAGAACGTACAATCATCACACTGATATTTGATTCTGCACTTCCCACTCCCTGGATTACAAATACTAAATATTAAAAATAGTAAAAAATCAGTAAATATTATAAATTTAAATTATAAATCATAAATAGAAAATAGAAAAATGGAAAGTAAGGTAGTGCAAAAAAAAACTGCGAGGCAGGTCTGGATATTTGGAGGGTACGGCCCAGATCTGGTACAGGATCCGTTCAGCAGTCTTATCACAGTTGGAAAGAAACTGTTCCCAAATCTGGCCATACAAGTCTTCAAACTCCTGAGCCTTCTCCTGGAGGGAAGAGGGACGAAAAGTGTGTTGGCTGGGTGGGTCGCGTCCTTGATTATCCTGGCAGCACTGCTCCGACAGTGTGTGGTGTAAAGTGAGTTCAAGGACAGAAGATTGGTTTGTGTGATGTGCTGCGCCGTGTTCACGATCTTCTGCAGCTTCTTTCAGTCTTGGACAGGACAACTTCCATACCAGAATAAAGATAAATCTGGGCAACCAAGTACCATCCAGACAAAGATGTTGTCACAGAATGATATTTTTCTGACATCACCAAAGCAATCTCTAGGTACATTCTTTTCTGCTAGCAGAACAGACACTTCAACAGAGGGCAGACTGCTGTATAATCTGGTGGGAATAAGTCTGGGAATCTTCAGCATTTGCTCCAGATCCCATGAAATCCCACAATGTACACCAGGATAGCGTAGTGGTTAACGTGCGCTCAGTATTATAGCTCAGTGTGTCAGAGTCCAAATACACCCCAGCTTAGTAAGTTAATTGGTCATTGTAAATTCTCCTGTGATGAGGTTAGGGTTAAATCGAGGGTTGTTGTGTGTTTTAGGTGGCTCGGCTGGCAAGGCCCATTCCTTGCTGTATCTCTAAATAAATAATAAACATCAACACAAGCAGGGACGAAGAAACTATCCGCTGATTACCACTGTTATCCTCACTCAGCCCGTAAAATCTGTGCTCTACTATGTTAAACAACATTTGGTTGAAGTATTGAAATTAGGATATAAACACAAATTAAGAGCTGGTGAAGCCCATTTGTCCCCTTGAGGCTGCTTGCCTTTTATTATAGCCTCTGCACTGCTACCTACTTGTGGTAATCCTTTACCATTTTGCTTATGAAGAACTCGTCTATCTCTGACTCATAGACTATATTAATGTCTCTATTGCCCTGAGAGGAAGAGTTCCAATGCCTCAAAAGTATAGACATCCTGCCGTCTTCATCTGATTTGTTCACATCTTTGGCTGCCAAGGTGACCTACAATACTCCAGATGTGGTCTTGTAACTGATCAAGGACACAGTGCTATTTCAGTGGAGATCTTCAATTTCCATTATCGTGACTAGTTCAGTCACACCACCGCTGGAGGACATTGTATCCAGAATGCAGCTGAAGCAATTCAGCAAGAATCGGTCTACTTGACTGCACCTTCACCCATCACAGCGACTACTTATTATAGGTATATTAGTGTGGGAATGAAGCTACTGAACTGGCACTGCCCGAGTTTTGGACTATTGATTCAGAGAAGCATTATCAAATCTACCTAAAAATCCAACCCTCACCCTGACCATTGGGAATTTACTACTTCTTCGACTGTTCATCGATTTCGATGTTGACTGTGCTGAGAGTTGTCTCGGGGTCACAAACCAGCACTGGATCGGCACTGTCTCCCACATCGGTTTTATTTGTGATTTGACTGGTCTAGCACCGAATGTCTGTGTTCATGACCTGCTTCATATTTCTTCTGCCTTTTCTCCTCGATAGCTGGGATTGGCTTCTTGACAATGCAGTCCCAACTTCTTCTGTCCAAAGCATCTTTCTCCCAGGTGTTGACATTCATGTCAGTGTTCTTCATATGGTGCTTGAGCACATCTTTGTAGCACATCTTCCTCGTTCCTTCATGTAGCTCGCCAGAGAAAACAGCTCTGGGTAAACGATCATCGCTCATTCTTGTGACATGACCAGTCCAATGCAGCTGAGAAGCTGTGATGAGTAATTCTACACTGACTGTCCCAGCACCTTTGAGCACCTCCACATCTGGTACCCTCTCTTGCCACTTGATGTGTAATATTTGGCTTAAATACCTGTGTTGTGCCTTGGTCAATTTCTTGATGTGCTTCCGATACAATGTCATCATTTCAGTTGAATAAAGCAGAGATGGTAAAACAGCTGTGTTATACGCTTTGACCTTGGTTGCCATTTTAATGTCGTGATGAGACCGAAGTCACTTCTGCAAAGCACCAAAGACTTTTGTAGCTGATTGATTTCTCCTCTCAGCTTCCAGATCTGATGAGTTGGTGTTGGTCACAGCGCTTCCTAAGTATGTGAAAGAGTCAGGACATTTCAGCGCTACCCCATTGACCGATATAACTGGTGGTTGGGTCTCACTGGGACTACACAGAGGAGGAGGCTGGTACAGAAGTTCGGTTTTGGAGGCATTGATTCTTAGGCCAAAAAGAGTGGCAGCAAACGAGAAGCGGTCTACAATTTCTTAAATCACATTAACATCAGTACCAACCAGGGCTGAGTTGTCTGCATACAGAAGCTCTCTGACACATATCTCTCTTGATTTGGTTGAGGCTTTGAGTCTTGACAGGTTGAACAATTTTCCATCTGAGCGTGTCCTGATATACACACCCTTGTCCAAATTATGGTCCATTATTTCCAAAACTGCAGCAAGATATAGTGTGAACAAAGTTGGAGCAAGAACGCATCCCTGTTTTACTCCGTGGTTGATGGTGAAGGCTGACGTCTCCTCCGATTAGAATTTACATAGAATATAGAAAAGTACAGCACAAAATTTAACATATGTGTATAAGAAATTTACCAGGGATGAGGGACTTTGTGGAGAAATGGAGAAGAAGTGTTGCTCTCCTTGCAACAGAGGAAGATATGAGGAGAACTGAAAAAGATGATCAGTCATGAAGACTATAGGCAGAATGGTTAAAGGGGATTTGTTTTCATCGGTGGAGGGGGTGAAGAACTAGAGAACACAGAATATAAATGACAGGCAAAAGAACCATAAGTGACAGGATATCTTATTTTTAAATCTGCAATGCACTGCTGGTGGAATTTGCAGGTGTATTCAATTGTAGCATTCAAACAGGAGTGGATGAGTTCTGAAAAGGATGTTCAGGTTTATGAGATGAGTTTAGGAGAGTTGCCACTACACTTCCTCCTTTTGGCTTCTGTATTCTCTTTTGTATCCTATACAGCCTACTATCCCAGACTGACATGGAGTCTACTTGGAAAAATGGCTGGCTTATATAGAACATGGAACAGTACAGCACAGGAATACGCCCTTCAGCCCACAATGTTGTGCTGAACCAGTTAAATTAGTAAATAAATCACCAACTAAACTAATCACCTCTGTCTGCACAATCAGAATCAGGTTTAATAATATCACTGGTATACATCCCAAAATTTGTTAATTTTGGGGCAGCAGTACAATGCAGTATGTAATAATAGAGAAAAAAACCTGTGAATTGCAGTAAGTGTGTGTGTGTATATATATACAGTATATATATTCATTAAATTAAATAAGCAGTGCAAAAAATAGAAATAAAAATGAAGTGAGGTTCAATCTCCATTCTGAAATTGGATGGCAAAGGGGAAGAAGCTGTTCCTGAATTTGTTGAGTGTGTGCCTTCAGGCTCCAGTACCTTCTTCCTGATGGTAGCAATGAGAAGAGGGCATATCCTTAGGTGATGGGGGTCCTTAATGATGAACGCCGCCTTTTTGAGGCACCACTCCTTGAAGATGTCTTGGATACTATGAAGGCTAGTACCCTTGATGGAACTGACTCATTTTACAACTCTCTGTAGCTTACTTCAAACCTATGGAGTCACCCCCACCCCACCCCCAATACCAGATGGTAATGCAGCCTGTTAGAATGCTCACCACAGTACATCTGTCGAAATTTGTGGGTGTTTTTGGTGACATACCAAATCTCCTCAAACTCCTAATGAAATGTAGCTGCTGTCTTGCCCTCTTTAAAGCTGAATTGATATGCTGGGTCCAGGTTAGGTCCTCAGAGATAATGACACCCAGGAACTTGAAGTTGTTCATTCTCTCCACTTCCAATCCCTCTATGAGGACTGGTATGTATTCGCTCATCTTGCCCTTTTAGTTCAGTTCAGTTTTCATTTATTGTCATTTAGAAATGCATGCATTAAGAAATGATACAACATTCCTCCAGAATGATATCACAAGAAAACACAGGACAAACCTAGACTAGAACTGACAAAACCACATAATTATAACATATAGTTACAACAATGCAAAGCAATACCATAATTTGATAAAGACCAGACAATGGGCAAGGTAAAAATAGTCTCAAAGTCCCGATAGACTCATCATCCCACGCAGGTGGTAGAAGGGAGGAACTCTCCCCACCATGAACCTTCAAGCGCCGCCAACTCGCCGATGCAGCACCATTGGAAGCACCTGACCGCAGCGGACTCTGAGTCCGTTCAAAAACTTCGAGCCTCCGACCAGCCCCTCCGACACAGCTTCTCCAAGCACCATCCTCTGCCGAGCGCTTCAGCCCCGCCCCGCCCCGGCCGCCGAGCAACAAGCAAAACCGGGGACTCGGGGCCTTCCCCTCCAGAGATTCTGGATCACACAGTAACAGCAGCAAAGCAGGCATTTCAGAAGTTTCACCAGATGTTCCTCCATGCTCTCACGTCCATCTCCATCAAATCAGGATTGTGCACGGCACCCTACTTGACAAATAATAGATATCATTCACCGGAGTGGCCGCTGCGAGCTGCGTCGCACCGCCATCTTCCCACCTCCTAAAGTCCACAATCAGTTCTTTGGCACAATTCTCAGTTCCACTTGCCTGCACTATCTGAGCTTCTTATAATCTTATAAACCTTTATCAGATCTCCCCTCAGCCTTTGCCATTCCAGAGAAAATCACCCAAATTTGTCTAATCTCTCATTCTCGTACACACCCTCTAATCTAGGCAGCAACCTGCTAAACCCCTTCTGCATCCTCTCCAAAGCTATGACATCCTATCTACAATGAGATGACCAGGACTGTATGCAACACTCTAGATTTGGCCTAACTAGAGTTTTATAAGTCAGCAACATAACTTCCTGACTTTTGAGTTCAGTGCCTCGACTTACAAAGGTAAGCATCTAGGTCTGCTTAACCACCTTATCAATCTGTGTGGCCACTTTCAGGGAGCGATGAACCTGGAGCCCAAGATCCCTCTGCTCATCTTCACTGTCTGTACTATCTCTTTGCATTTGACCTATCAAGGTGCAACACTTCATATTTGGCCTGTTAAACTCCATCTGCCATTTCTCCATCTATATCTGCAACTGATGGATATCCTGCTGTATTCCTTGCCAGTCTTCTACACCAGTGGTCCCTCACCACTGTAAAGCGTGTGCTACCAGGCTGGGAGGAAACAGTATGGTTTGGTGATATGAAACGATATGAGTCAGCTACACCTTTCCTCATTCCCTGTCAAGCTCTGCTGAACTTGAACACCCCTCCCCCCCCGTCAGCTGGTCCGCAAGAATATTGTCAATATTAAACCGGTCCGCAGTGCAAAAAAGGTTGGGGACCCCTGTCCTACACTACCATTGTTCACTCACCCTCAAACTTACTAACTCACCCATCTACATTTTCATCGAGGTCACTTATGTAAATCACAAACAGCAGAGGTGCTTATACAGATCCTTACAGAAAACCACTTATCCCTTCGACCACTACTCTCTATCTTCTATGGGCAACCCAGTTCTGAATCTAAATGGCCAAGCATCTTAATCTTCTGGATGTGCCTCCCATGAGGGAGCTTGTTAAAAGCCTTACTAAAATCCACAGTTCTACCTTCATCAAGCACCCTCGTCACCTCATCAAAAAACTCAGGTTCGTAAGACATGATTTTCCCCAACACAAAGTCATGCTGGCTCTTGATAATTAGGCCATGGTTTTCCAAATGCTCATAAATCCTACCCCTAAGAGTTCTCTCCAGTAACTTCTCTGCCACTGACGTGAAACTCACCAGCCTATAGCTTCCAGCATTATCCCTGATTTCCTTTTTGAATAATGGAACCACATTAGCCACTCGCCAGTCCTCCGGGGTGTTGCCTGTGACTAGAAGGGACACAAAGATATTGGTCTCTTCTCTTACCCCTCTCAATAATCTGGGGTGCATCCCATCAGGCCCGAGTGACTTATACACCTTAAGTGTGTATACTTAATTTTATAGGTTCAAGTAATTGAATGTGGAATTAAAAAAATATTGTGCTAGTAAAGGTGATGTTAAAACTTTTAGATTTTTCTGAAAATCCATCTGATTTAATGATATCCCAGCAGAGAAGGGAGATTGTTGAACTTGTCCATTCTGTTCTGTAAGTGACTCCAAACCCTCTGGTGTGGTTGACTCTTAATTCCCTTGCTTCAGATGGAGTCAGGAAATGGCAGGAGACACTGGCACTGTAAATGACATTAACAACTTGTAAGTGAAAAGAATATGTGTACTTGTTCATTATAGCATTGGTAGGAGTGCTCTTCTGCTGCTCAAGTCCCATCATCATATGAAATCTGAGTAAAATCAAATGTAATGCCATGAATGGTGCTTACCTTTGGTGCAGACTTAGTGAGAAAGTGGTCTGTTGTCATGCTGGAGTGATTCTAAGATATGGGAATGAGTAAAAATAAACCAAGTAGCTTGCATCACGTTCATGTACAAATAAGAATTTTAAGTTTTTTCTGCTGCTCCTTTTTCAAGTTGCAGCAAGCCTGTAGGGTTTCCGATGGGTTTCCGATCGGTTCCCTGTATGTCATGATTCATTTTTTTACATCTGGGATCTATTTGTTCTTAATGACCAGTCCATTCTTGATCAGGAATGACCTGCTGTGGTCTAGTCCAGTTTAGTAAATTCTGAAGTAGTTGATGGGGGCAGTGTGGGATCTACACATTCGTCTATAGATGGAACAAGAGGTGCTTGATGGGACGGGGTAGGCGGGTCTGTACTTTATGAAGTGATGTGCTCCTCCAATGGATCATGCAGGGCTTCTGTGAGCTCCTGATGGATGGATTCAAGGTTCTCAATTCCATCCTGAATGTACCTTCTTTGATTAGAGTAGTCTTGGACCAGAGATTTCAGGAGTGCTTCACGTGAGAAATATATCCTAGTTCAAGGGTTGTGGAAGAGTAGCCAAGAATGGGCTGAAGATGATGAGATATTTGCATTCTTCATTGATTTCTCAGGTTTTAGTTATGTGTCACGATCCTCATCTCTGACTGGTGAATCACGCAAAAGATGCATTCCAGATTCAGTATCAGGTTGGAGGGATACGTTAGTGTCACCCTTACAATGGGGAAAGGTATAGAATTGGTTATCTGCATAGCTGGCAAATTTGTCAGTGTGGGTGGAATTTTTATTCCTTTTCATTAGAGCTATTCTGCCTAGGCTGAAGTGATTGTCCTCATTAAATTGCTCCTTAGAGATCCTGCTGAATGAATTACCTCAAGTTTGCTTTTACTAGGCTCTGCAGAAGAATATTTAGTTTAGTTTCTTTCAGAAGGAATAGTCAAACTCATTGGACAATGGTTCTGGACTGGACAGTAATTAGATTTTGGCTTTCTAACTGGACAATGCACTAACTCTAATTACTCTGAGGTTGGAGCCAAAACACTGGAAAGGTGTATGATAAAATTAGCTTAAATCTAGCTGTCTCTGAACACGACAATGCTATTGTGCTCCTGGTTTCGACAGAATGTTTTTTGTTCTTATGTTATGAATTTGCCCTTTGTTTCCTGATTTGCTTGTGAGTAAATATTTTAAAAAGAACTAACATTTCTAGTTATTGCATGTGGAATGAAAATACATTAGTAACTTGGATCAATGTTGGCCCTCGGGCCTCTGAGTCAAAACCATGTAGGCTCACACCAGATGCTTTGGCATAAAACCTAGGCTGAGAAAAAGTTGGACAGAGCAGAAGGTGCTGCAGAGCTATTCAAAGAGCTGTGGTGTTCATAGGTGCACGAGGAACTAGGTGGCACTTAGTCTTCATTACTGTACCTTCCTTGCAATTGAGCTAATTAACCATTCACGTTTCTAATTCCTTGCTGTACCTTAATATCATTTTTCTATAATTCATACGCAAGCAGACACTCGTCTCTCTGATCAGTAGTCCTTGTTTCTCACAATTAAAAGCAAATCTATTTTATTTTATTCTTTCTAGCAGACTGAGTAACTTCACATTTTTGTAAATTATATTCTATTGCCACCCTTTTTGCTTGTTCATTTAATCTGTCTCTCTTCCTTTACTGACTTTCTCACAGCCCGCTTTCCAACTTAGCTTTACATTGGCAGCAAATTCAATGTATTGTACTGGAACATTTGCTAGTTCCTAAGTTTCTCTCCATCATTTTTAAGTTATTTATTAATCTATTATCGTTGTTACCATAAGACATAGGAAGTAAATTAGGCCACTCAATCCATCAAGTCTGCTCTGCCATTTCATCATGGTTGATTTATTATCCCTCTCAACCCCATTCTCCTGCCTCCTTCCCATGACCCACATAACCAAGACCTTATCAACCTCCACTTTAAGTATGTTCAATGACTTGACCTCCACAGCCATCCATGGCAAGAAATCCACAGATTCACCACTCTCTAGCTAAAGAAATTCCTTCTCATCTCTGTTCTGAATAGACATCCCTCTATTGCAAGGCCTACTTTCTCACGCATCCAAGTACAGCACCCCAAAACATCATCCTTAATTATGGACTCCAACATCTTCCCAACCACTGAAGTCAGGCTACCTGGCCTCTAATTTCCTTTCTTCTGTCTGCCTCCCTCCCTTCCTTAAAGAGTGGATGGCATTGCAATTTTCCCCTCTGCCATCTGATTCCTAAATGGACTTTGAAGCTTTGGACACTACCTCATTTTTTAATATACAGTATTTCTGTTTTTGCACATTTTTTAATAATCTATTCAATATATGTAATTAATTTACTTGTTTATTATGTTTTATTTTTATTTATTTTCTTTCTCTCTCTCTGCGAGATTATGTATTGCATTGAACTGCTGCTGCTAAGTTAACAAATTTCACGTCACATGCCGGTGACAATAAGCCTGATTCTGATTCCTCTGGAACCATTCCAGAATCTAGTGATTCTTGAAAGAATCTGATGCCTCCACAATCTCTTCAGCTATCTCTTTCAGAACCCTGGGGTGCAGTCCATTTCATTCTCCATAGATGGATTGCTTTTACCATGAAACTTCTAGGAAGAATATATTCCTTAATAATAAAATATTCAAATGTCTGTTATGTTCATCTACCATTGATCCTTCCTAATCTATTTTAGCCAATGTGCTTTCTGTGTTTTAAAAAAATTAGCTCTGTTTAAATTTTAGACTCCATACGAAATTCCTAAACACATGAGTTTCTTCGGATGCTGGAAATCCAGAGGAACAAATAAAAAGTGCTGGACTCAACAGGTCAGGCAGCAACTATAGAAAGAAATGAATAGTTGCATTTTGGGCTGAGATCCTTTATAAAAACTATTTCAGAGCTAAAAGAAATCCACGCACAGTACAACCAAGCCAGAGACAGTTGCAAAATGCAAGATGTGGGCTTGAATGCTATTTTTAACCTGATCGGATTTGAGGGAAGAGAAAAGTGGGAATCCCATCTAAGAGCAAATCAGACCAGAAATTCCTCTAGGCAGCATTTCTGGAAGAAAAGTACTAGAGAATTAAGCACTGAAAAAAGCAAACAACAAACTGCAGACAAATGCTTGGACCTAAAAGAATAGAAAATGTGCTGAAAATATCAGGTAGATCAAGCAGCATCTCTCAGTGAGAACATTGGGGAGATGTAGAAAAGAAAGTAGACGGGAGGAACACGAGACTGAGTAACAAAAACATTGATAAAAAGGCAATGGGACAAAACAAACAAAAAATCCTCGACTAACACCTGTGTAGGGATTGTCTTATCTCATGCCACATAGTATAAATGGTAAGACTCTTGGCAGTATGGAGGATCAGAGGGATCTTGGGGATGCTCAAAGTAGCTGTGCGGGTTGACTCTGTGGTTAAGAAGGCATACGGTGTATTCGCCTTCATTAATTGTAGAATTGAATTTAGGAGCCGGGAGGTAATGTTTCAGCTATATAGGACCCTGGTCAGATCCCACTTGGAGTACTGTGCTCAGTTCTGGTCGCCTCACTACAGGAAGGATGTGGAAGCCATAGAAAGGGTGCAAAGGAGATTTACAGGGATGTTGCCTGGATTGGGGAACATGCCTTATGAAAACAGGTTGAGTGAACTCAGCCTTTTCTCCTTGGAGCAACAAAGGCTGAGAGGTGACCTGATAGAGGTGTAAAAGATGATGAGAGGCTTTGATCGTGTGGATAGTCAGAGGCTTTTTCCCAGGGCTGAAATGGTTGCCACAAGAGAACACAAGTTTAAGGTGCTGGGGAGTAGGTACAGAGGAGATGTCAGGGGTAAGTCTTCACTCAGAGAGTGGTGAGTGCGTGGAATGGGCTGCCGGCAACGGTGGTGGAGGCAGATACAATAGGGTCTTTTAAGAGACTTTTGGATAGGTACATGGAGCTTAGAAAAATGGGTAAGCCTAGTAATTTCTAAGGTAGGAACATGTTCAGCACAACTTTGTGGGCCAAAGGGGCTGTATTATGCTGTAGGTTTTCTATGTTTCTATGGTCACTGCACTCTTTATGAGAAAAATTGAATTACATAGTACTACCCTAGGTGCTAGAAGGCCATCAGAAGCTCTAAATATTGGAAGGAGGCAGTGAATAGAAAGCACACACTTCTGGAGGTAAGTTTTGTTTATTAAAAAAATATGAAATATTTACATGAGTAAAAACAATACAAAATTCCAACATCCTCTTAGGTTCCAAATATAGATATTAAACAAAAAAACAAATTCCTTTTTAGTTAGAATCAGTGAGATTCATTAGAGTAAGCTTTGTTACTCCAGTTTCTCTAACTAATTAGATCTAGTGTTATTTCCTATTTAAAAGTTTACGGACTAACCTTTGCTTTTTATTTATCCCTAATTAGAAAATAATTGAATTCCTATTCTTAAGTGTTATGGTTAACTTCAGTTTCAGTTCAAGTCAGTAAGTCTTCAAATTCAAATTCGAAAATTATATATACACAGCTTAACTCTTCTCACAATTCTCCAACATCACAACTTTTAAACAAAATAAATCTTGTTCAGTAACTTATCAAAGTCTTTGCAAAAATAATCAGTTCTTGCAGAAAATCAAATTCAGGTCCTTTGAATGAAAATAAACTTATACATCCAACCATATGAAATCCTCTACATCATGAAATGTTTCATTCCTGTGCTGGTTCCACATTTTGGGTGGCTCACCGTCTTGTATCTTTGGATGAAATAGTTGATCATCCACGAAAGTCAATTCACAAACTTATACAATAAAAACTTGACCAAATCCCTTGGTATGATTCAACTAATTCCTGGTTACACGGTAGAGATCTTGGACTTTTGTCTCTACCGACATTGTCTCATTATAGCTCCTGCTTATTATAGCTGTAGCTTCAATAGATCTTTTATTGCTATCGGCTCTCCTCCAGGGGTTTCACCCTGAGGTTTTCAAGTAAGTAGGGTAGAGATACTCACAACTGATTCCACTTCTAACAGTTTATAGCTTTAGTTTCTAAAGGTTCACTGCATTTCTCTTGCTTTCCCGCGCTGCATCAGCCACGCCTCGTTCTTGCATAGCTTTTTTTTAATTTGGTAAACCTACTTTTCATCTCTCCACAGGTGGAGCTTTCTAACATACATCTTTGGGTTTAATTAACCTGAGTTACACCAGCCAAGAAATTTCTTTCCTTATTTTAGCAAGGGCTACGGTAGCAATGCATAGCAGCTAACTTTTTTGTAAATACCCAATAGATTGCAAGGTTCTCAGAATAATGTTGTTGGGTTTCCCTTAGTAAAGATGCACTGCATTCAGCTTCAGTACTGTACATACTATTCTATGGGTGTATTGTCAGATCTCTCAGTACTTGGTTTCATATCAGTGATCTTTTGGTCAGCCCTTATTGGGACAAACACAGTAAGGCCACACTGCAAGCCACACTGCTTCATTAGGTGGAGACTGCTGCAGTGATGAGAGAAGGGAGGCTGAGAGCTCCCAAACTCTCTGGGAACTTGGAGAGGTTAGCTGAGAAGAATTTCTATAGGAAATTATCTACCTACAATCAAGTACCCCTAGCAGGAGTTTACTAGTGAGATCGCGAAATCTCATTAGGCAGTAATATACATGAGGAGCATCTATAAATACCTTACTCAGTTCTTCATTCATTGTCTTTTAGCTGCTGTTCTCCATCTAGCTGAATTTCTGCCCAGCAGTAATAATTAAACCGCAACAGGCCTTTGCCCACCAAGGTAATACCCTATTCAGTAAGGTTTGACCAGTGCTTCAAAGCCAATAAATAAAATACAGCACAAAGTCATATAGTCAGATGAAGACAAACAAGAGAAAATCTGCAGTCACTGGGAATCCGAGCAACACACACAAGATGTTGGAGGGTCTCAGCCAGGCAGAATCTGTGGAAAAAAGCACAGTCGATGTTTCGGGCAGACCTGCCGAAGGGTCTCGGCACGAAATGTCGACTGAACTTTTTTCCATAGATGCTGCCTGGCCTGCTGAGTTCCTCCAGCATTTTGTGTGTGTTGCTAGTCATATAATGGGACATGTGTATTCTACAGTGGTGAATGCACTTTAGAGGGACTGACTTTTTCCCACAGCAGTTAACATTGTCCAACGCAGAATATTGGCCTAAATATGGAGCCTAAAATGTGATAATGGCTACATAATTATCGCCATGACAGCATAGAGGTCAGCGTGACGCTGTTACAGTGCAGGGTGTTAGAGTTTGGAGTTCAATCCGGCATCCTCTAAGGGGTTTGTGCATCCTCCCTGTGGAATGTGTGGGTTTTCTCCGGGTGCTCTGGCATCCTCCCATGGTCCAAAGACGTACTAGTTAGTAAGTTAATTGGTCATTGTAAAACTGTCCCATGATCAATTTAGGGTTAAATTGGGGGTTGCAGGGCGATGTGGCTCGAAGGGCCTGAAGGCTTATTCCGTGTTGTATCACTAAATAAAAAATAATCTTTTTTGCTGGAAATATTGACTGAAGGATAACTTTTAGGTTTGAAATGAAGGATAAAAATCTTCATAATAAAGCCATGGGATCTTTATAATCAATCTATAGGATCTTGGTTTAAAATCTCATTCAAAGGAATGCACCTTTAATATATGATGTATTCTCTGCAGTCTGCTAGAGTCTAGTTATCTGGCATTATAACTCCATGTTCTATGTTTTTTATTGTTTTTATCACATTGGTCGGACCTTGAATCCAAGCCTTTTGATGAGAATCAAGTCCTATTTATTACCAGAGACCCTGTAGAGGTCTACACTATTAGTGACTGCAGAGTTATTAGTTACTTCCATTCATAATATGGGTTGGAAGTCATCTTAGCACATTTATCTTAACTATTCCTTTCATCTATTCATTCGAATGTACAGTAAGGACTACTAAACTTTTTTTTCTCCTAACTGTGCAGACTAAGGTTTCCTCACTTTGGATGCTTTGTAACTTGTTTGTAAATTGCAAGTTGTGGATCATAGATCCCTTCAGAAAAATGTAGGTTGCTTTCTATCTTTTGATAATTATGCAATTATTTTGGAAACCTTGCCAAGGCCTTGTGCTGAGTGAGCAGTGATTATTGCTCTATGATGCTAAATTGATAACGGTAAGTTCTAACCAACTTTCTACATTCCTGTTTTTTTTTCAATTTAGGAATGTATATGGTGCCCAGGAAGTTTTTGTCTCATCGAGTCAGCAACTCAAACTGATCTTGTAATCTTCTTCTCTCCTTAGGTGATTGAAGTTTATGACTTGAGTAAAGTTAAATTGAAGTACTGGTGAGTGGTTTTACTATATTGTGGTAGTATGTGTCAAGACAAGCAATTATGCCAGAGTCCCAAGTGCAGGTCAGTGGTGCAAGGGGTACTGAATGTGCCAGCTGGTTTTAAGTTTGAGGGAAATCTAGAGAAATGACTGACTACAGATACTAAATTTGGAGCAAAAAAAAACAAACTATTGGAAGAACTCAGTAAGTTGAGTAGCATCTATGAAGATGGTGTTTCAGGTCGTGACCCTGCAACAGAATCCACTGAGTTCCTATGACAGTTTTTTTTTGCTGAGGAAAGTCTGGCCCTGAATTAATCTTTCATCACATAGGTCAGTGTTGTGTTCTTTATATTTATACGTATCGTGGGTTACTAATAAAGAACCATCTTCTGGAAGAAATAGAACTCTTATTTACAGCAACAACCAAACCACGTTCTTACAGTACCATGTTCTTGATCATTCTATCATTTCTGCATGTGCTCAGAACTCTGTCCAATCACGTTTTGACATGCCATATCACCACATCTTCCTTTCCTTAACAAGAAAAACAATTAGCAACATTAACCAGAGCAAATGCATAATGTAACATACCTCTATCAATCTCTAAGGGGGTTTACGAACACTAATAGGTGGTTCACACAGTTCTTGTGTTTTGTTGTTTTTTCCATGTTTTGTCTGGTCTGCATCAGTTAACTGAAACTCTGAAGTTGGCTCTTTCTTGAGGTCTTTGCGATTTCTTCTTAATACTTCTCCTTCTGTTTGGACCATGCATGATCTGGGTTTTACTTCAAGTCCTGTGTTTATTTTGTCTTGTATCATTACTTCACCTCCTTGGTGCCGTCAGATAATGGACGAGAACATCTCTCAAAGTATGCTTTCACTTTGCATTGTGTTCATCTTTCCATCTTTTCACTTGTTCACCTCCCTCTGTTCTCAGAAGGCTCTCATCGATTGGCAGATTGGATCTCAAACGGCATCCCATCAAGAGCTGAGCAGGTGAAAATCCACATTGAAGTGGAGCACTGCGATAGGCTAGCAAAACTTTATAAAAAGCACCTCCATTATCTTTTGCTTTGTGCGTCAGTTTCTTGATAATTCCTACCGACTTCTCAACTAATCCATTGGATTGAGGTGAAAAATGGACTAGATGTTGTATGAACAAAGCCCCATTCATGAGCCAAATGTCTCATGCATTTGCCATTGAATTATGGACCATTGTCTGTGAAAACTTCATCAGGTATGCCATGTCTGGAAAAAATTGA
Organism: Mobula hypostoma; assembly: GCF_963921235.1. Classification (NCBI taxonomy): domain Eukaryota; kingdom Metazoa; phylum Chordata; class Chondrichthyes; order Myliobatiformes; family Myliobatidae; genus Mobula; species Mobula hypostoma. The sequence goes on along the minus strand of NC_086110.1, from coordinate 15,076,328 downwards.
TTTCATGCATGTAATTACATTCTCTGCAGTTGTTCTGCTCAGACCACATACTTCAGGATACAATGAGTAGTAATCTGTTATTAATACATGATCTTTGATGTCAGTTACAAAAAGATCAACGCCTACCTTTTGATAAAGTCTCTGAGGACTAAGATGTGGATGCAGTGGCTCCTTAGGGTTGTTTTCACTTGTTCACTTCCCTCTTAGGATGCTTCTAGGTTGGTATTTAAGGCATATTTGACAAGAAGACACCAATTCTGTAATATCTTGATTCATCCTGGGCCAAAACGTCACTTCCTGCGCCCTTCTCTTACATTTTTCAATACCTAGGTGGCCTTCATGAATTTTCCCAAGCATTTCTTTTCGGATACTTTTAGGAATCTCAATTCTGCTACCTTTGTACAATATGTCATCTACAACAGAAAGTTCTGATCTGTGGTTCCAATATTTTTGTACCTCTGAGGTACAGTCGTGCTTATTATCTGGCCATCCATCCATCACCACTTGTATTACCTGACTGAGAATTTTGTCCTTCTCTGTCTCAAGACAAGGCAGTTCCAACTTTTCAGCAGAAACAGGTACAGTTTCTATGATCATATCAACAAATGCTTGAACATCAACAGCATCCCTGTGACTGTCTTCTGTTGTTGGATCCACAGCTCTGGAAAGTGTGTCTGCCGTGTACATGAATTTTCCAGGTGTGTATGACACATTCAATGAACACCTTTGCAATTTGATCACCATTCTCTGAATTTGCAAAGGACAGTCGCTTAAAGGTTTGTGAAACAATGCAATCAGAGGCTTGTGATCAGTTTCAACATCAATAGTTTGCCCTGACACAAACTGATGAAATCTCTCACAAGCAAACATAATGCTGAGCAACTCTTTTTCAATTTGAGCATACCTTGTTTCTGGATCAGATAATGAACGAGGTGCATATACCACTGGTAGCCATTTCTGATCATGTTTCTGGAGTAATACTGCCCCTAAGCCGGCTTGAGATTTTGATGGGTCTCTCAGCATCATAGAGTTTAAACACAGGTTCTTTGGTGAGCACTTTCTTGAGATTTTGCCATGCCTTCTCCTGTTCATGATTCCAGCTCCATTTGTTTTTCTTTTCTATTATCTGCCTCAATGGAGCAAGCTGTTGCGAAAGATTGGGTATGAATTTTCCCATGTAGTTGACCATTCCCATAAACCTTTGAACATCCTTTTTACACTGCGGTCTTGGCATGTTCTCAATAGCAGAAACCTTCAATGGATCAGGACGCACACCCTCATTGCTGATGATATCACCCACAAAGGTAAGTTCGGTCACTCCTAGCTGACATTTGTCTTTATTCAACTTCAGGTTTGCCTTGCGTGTTGCCTCTAAGACTTGTCTAAGTCTGGCGTCATGCTCTTGTTTAGATGATCCCCAAACAATAATATCGTCCATGGATGTATCTACGCCCTCAATGTGCTCATATAGCATGTGAATGGTTTTATGGTACACTTCAGGAGCTGATACAATTCTAAACGGAAGCCTAAGAAAACGGTATCTGGCAAAAAGAGTGTTAAAGGTACATAACTTTGAACTCGGTTCATCTAGTTTAAGTTGCCAGAATCCAGAGGATGCATCTAATTTACTAAAGTACTTCGCATTTGCAAACTGTGACATAATTTCTTCACAAACAGGCAATTTGAAATGATCTCTTTTAATGGCTCGATTCAAGTCTCTTGGATCTAAGCAAATCCTCAGTTTTCCATTTTTCTTATCAACAATGAAAACTGAATTGACCTATTCAGTTGGTTCATCAATTTTTTTGTGACTCCTAGCCGTTCCATTATGTCAAGCTCTGTTTTCAGTTGATGACGTAATGCAAAAGTACATGGATGTACTACGGGTGGCACTGTGTTGTCAATTTTAATCATGTGCTCTCCTGGAAGACAACCAAGCCCTTTGAACAAGTCCTCATACTCTTCCATCAAGTCACTATATTCTGACTCTGTGTCACTGTCCAGGACTAAGCCTCTTTTCACCAAATTCAGTCTCTCACAGGCAGATAAACCCAGTATTGACTGTACATTTTTTGGTACCAACACAAATGAAAGTGTGTGCACACTATTTTAGTGTGATACTTTTCCCACACATGTTCCTTTAACTGGAATGTCTGCACCTGAATACCCAGTCACTTTTATATTTGTCTTATGTAACTTTGGTCTTGGCTTTAATGCATTAAACTCAGATTCTACAAGAACATTTACTTGTGCTCCAGTATCAAGTTTAAACAGAATATTGTTTTGGTTCACCTCGAATGGAATAGTCCAGTCATTCTTACTTTGTTTTCACAAAGCACATCTATATAAAACTCAATTTCATTTTCAAGCACTTCATTTACTTGTTTTATTTTCTTTCTACTTCTGCAACAGCATAAAAAATGATTACTTTTACCGCAGTCGTTGCAGATGTTCCTATACGCTGGACACTGTTTTTGCCAATGCTGCTGCCCACGGCGATCACATAGCTTTTTTCTCTCAGATGACGTCTTGCTCTCTGTCAGTTTTGTTGTGCTTTTATTATTTTTTCTAATATGTTCGCGCTTTTTTACAGCAACTACGTTGCCGTTCTCAATGAAAAGTTCTTTAGCTTGTGACGTCACGGTTTCTGAAGCTTTGCAGAGCATCAAAGCTTTTTCCAAGTCTAAGTCTTGTTCTCTTAACAGTCTTTCTCTCAGACCATTATCCTGAATGCCACAAATAATTCTGTCTTTAATGAGAGAGTCTGTCAGTTCTCCAAACTCGCATGTTTTACTCCAGTGTCTCAACTCAGTAACATATTGATCAATAGTTACACCAGCTCTCTGTGTACATGTAAAAAATATATGCCTTTCGTACATCACATTACGCTTCAGTATACAAAATGCTTCAAATTTGTCCATTATCGATTCCAACTTTAAATTATCTCCATTTTCAAAAATAAAATGATTATGTACCTCATTGCGTCGTCACCTATTACGTGGAGTAGAAGCGCAGCTTTCATTTTTTCCAGTTTTTCATCAGCACCGATCGCTGATAAATACAGTTCAAAATGTTGCTTAAATTTCCTCCAGTTCTCAACTACATTCCCAGACAATTGAAGTGTCGGTGGAGGTTGCAAACCTTCAATTTGTAAAACTGTTAGCGACACACAGTCCAAACTCTTTTTAAATCTTCGATTGTCCTGCATTAGGCAACGTATTATTCTTCCAGAACAACTTCTGACACCATGTTGTCTTCCAGACCAACTTCTGACACCATGTTGTGTTCTTTATATTTATATGTACTGTGGGTTACAAATGAAGAAACATCTTCTGGAAGAAATAGAACTTTTATTTACAGCAACAACCAAACCACGTTTTTACAGTACCATGTTCTCGATCATTCTATCATTTCTGCGCATGCTCAGAACTCTCTGCAATCACGTTCTGACACGTCATATCACCACAGTCAGGTTGCTGTGGTATTCCCAGAGGTCTGGGAAATTGTAGTTGTCTTTACTGAATTGTTGTAGTCAGATTGAACATTATGAACAGTTTATATTCCCACTAATTTCTTGCTTTGGAGATGAAATTCAAGAACATAATTTAATTAAGTATTTATTTTAGTCTTGAAAATAAAGCTCTTAGAAGAAAAAAATGCATGGAAGGAAATGGGAAGTAACTTTTAAATTTGAAAATCTGGAAGATGTGAATGGAGACTCAAAGCTTAATCAGCATCTGAACTGACTTTGTATTGAAATTCTCTACCAGAATTATCACTAATACTTTACAATCATATTTCACAGTTTAGAACTTTTCTTCACAAGAAGCAGGTCCCAACCTCCATATCTGTACAGTGGTACATATACACTGTTGTATAGAACTTGAACCTATGCTATCTGGCCTGTCCCATACTGTGAACTTTCAAAATTAGAAGAATAAGTTTTTTTAGAAATAATACTATCAAATAAGGTGCAATTCTTGCTAAGTTCAAGTGAGGTTTTTATTCAGAAGATATCTAATTGTCTCAAAGGGTTGAGAGTGACCAAAGTTGAGAATTAATTTGAAAGAATAATTTATTATCCTAGACACAGGTTCAATAATTGAAGACTGGGAGATTGTAATGCCCATGTTGATTAGTGTGAATGTTGTGGGGGCATAGGCCATTGATTTTCTTACTAGTCTCACTAAATGTTGTACTGAAGTGGCTACCAAGAATTAGTGAAATCAATAAATGATTTTTGATTTGATCTTTGTCACCTCACACATAAACACATCTGAGAAGAACTCTGTGGAGTATGTGATCAAATGGTTTGCATTCCTGAAATATCACAACACTGGATTTGAAATTTTAACTGCTGCCCCTTTTAATGCTGCCCTCGCTGAAAACGTCATAAGCAATACACTTGACAATTTTATCAACAATTGTTACAGATTATTAAAAAATTATTCAAAAAGCCACCTTCTACCTGTTTTTATACAGTATTTGCATAATGTTGTGATTTGTCAAAGTATTTGAGTATAAGGCCGGTGAAGATTGAGATAAAAGGTTTTTTAAGATGGAAGTAGACCTGTGACACACATTGCATTGCTTTTTGTACTCTGTACACTATCAGTTACATTACGGAGCTCAAAATTAGTAGGACTCTTGCCCAGCCATTTCAAATATAAGTCCTAGATGTGTCACGTATAGTGTACTCCATGAAAGAACTGGAAGGGAACTGACTTCCAAAAAATATGTAGAAAAGAATGAGGCATCACTAATCATTTGATTAAAGAAAACAAGTAACACAATGACCTTAACTGGAAATCCAAGTAATTCTTTTTTTCAAAATATTAATGAACAGCCATTTGGTTTTAAATGCCCATGATTAATACCTGTGCTATGGACACTGAGGAAACAGTTTCTGATTGGAAATCAGTCAGTATCGACTGACCTTTTTGGTCATCTTGGATGATTCATTTTAACAGGATCACCTAGCTTAGACCTTCTCATCTGTGTTCATCCTTTGAACTGATAAGTCTTGAAAGCCAGGAAGAACCTTAAAATGGTTGTTGTCCAATCTCTGTCAAAGTTTTGCTGTAGGTAACATTTGTGGTAAATAGGTGTGATGCCTGAGAGAAAATGACACCATAGTAGCCTTCGACCAGATGCAGTAAAACTGATGATCTGGTGTTGTTTGCAGATCCTGATGGTCTAGTAGTTGGCTCATACTTCAGTCTGGAATGTGAGCCGGGTCTCCAGAGAGTGAGTGAGATGTGCAGAGAGAGTGGTGGTCCCAGAGCCCCACAAGGACTGAATCGTGTGCCAGGAATACAACAACAGGCAGTCGGTGCTGGGGTCAGGACTGCTTGTATACTTTATGTCCCCTTTAACTTACCCGATTCACTGAAGAATTAGTTACACTACTGTGTAATATGTAATAAAAACTGAAATGGAAGTGTGTTTTGTATTATTGGGAGTGCAGTAATCCTGTAGGTTTACTGGTCCAGCACTTGCAAGGACCAAAAGGTATTGGAGTTTTTCTGTACAGGTCCTCCCAGGTTACAAAAGTTTTCCACCAACTATTTGTAACCCAAACAGCTTGCAAGTCAGAAATTCAGCTGCACATTGAGTTCCCACAGTGACCACAATCCAAAGATGCCTTTAGCCCAGCAGCCAACAAATCTACCCCATTGGTTTTCCCAGGGCTCGATTCTTATGTAGGGGCTATACATAAGCTGGGAAAGACCTGGCGTGGTCATTGAAGGACAATCAATGCCCGTGCAGGAAAGTGGATACGCTTGTCTGGTTGGTGCACGGATGATAGAATGTCCTGAGTAGTGGGGAGAGGAGTGATCCATCCCTCTGTTGGGATACACTTGAACTAGATACTGATTTTCAGTCACATATGTAAAAACTTAACAAACTCCAAAGTTTATTATCAACCCATTTTCTTTTCGGATTATCTGAATCAAGCAAATCCACTGGTGAAACACTACACCTTGATATGCATCCATTCTTGGACAAGCTGCAACAATCTTTAGCTTCTGGCACATGTTGCATTACCTTGCTATAATCTCCATCCTGTTCTGTCTCAAACTGAACCAGACTTTTCATCTTATTCAGTCCTGAACTGAGCTTTGGCCACTCCGAACAAAGATTGCCCTTTCCCGCCTGGGTAACCCAAGGACAGGAGCAGGTGTCAGTCCCTCAGATCTGCTGTACCCTTCATTATTCATCCATAGCTCAATTGCACCCATCGGCCTTGATTCTGCAACCTGTAATGTCTGTGTGTGGCGAAACCAGCCTCCTCTGCGGCACCATTGTTGCTGATGTTCTCACCTTACATTAAAAATATTGGAAATTGGAGCAGGAGGCCATTTGCTCTTTCGGGTCTGCAGTGTCATTTTCTTGGGCTCAAGAATGATTGTTCACCTTTATATTTTATACTTTATTGTCGCCAAACAATTGATACTAGAATGTACAATCATCACAGTGATACTTAATTCTGCGCTTCCCGCTCCCTGGAGTACAAATATTAAATATTAAAAATAGGAAAAATTAGTAAATATTAAAAATTTAAATTATAAATCATAAATAGAAAATAGAAAAATGGAAAGTAAGGTAGTGCAAAGAAACTGAGAGGCAGGTCCGGATATTTGGAGGCGACGGCCCAGATCCGGATCAGGATCCGTTCAGCAGTCTTATCACGGTTGGAAAGAAGCTGTTCTCAAATCTGGCCGTATGAGTCTTCAAGCTCCTGAGCATTCTCCCGGAGGGAAGAGGGACGAAAAGTGTGTTGGCTGGGTGGGTCGTGTCCTTGATTATCCTGGCAGCACTGCTCCGACAGTGTGTGGTGTAAAGTGAGTCCAAGGACAGAAGATTGGTTTGTGTGATGTGCTGCGCCATGTTCACGATCTTCTGCAGCTTCTTTCGGTCTTGGACAAGACAACTTCCATACCAGGTTCTGATGCACCCTAGAAGAATGCTTTCTATGGTGCATCTATAAAAATTAGTGAGGGTTTTAGGGGACAGGCCAAATTTCTTTAGTTTTCTCAGGAAGTAAAGGCGCTGGTGGGCCTTCTTAGCAGTGAACTCTGCTTGGCTGGAACAAGTCAGGTCATTTGTGATATTGACCCCCAAGGAACTTAAAGCTTTTGACCTGTTCCACTTGCGCACCACCGATGTAAGTTGGGTCGTGCAGTCCGCTACTTCTTAAACAACTAATTCCTTCGTCTTGCTGACATTGAGGGATAGGATATTGTCTTCGCACCATGCCACCAGGTTCTTTATTTCCTCCCTGTACTCAAACTCATCATTACCCGAGATACGGCCTACAATTGTTGTGTCATCAGCAAACTTATATATTGAGTTTGATGGAAACTTGGCTACACAATCATGGGTGTACAGTGAGTACAGCAGGGGGCTGAGTACACAGCCCTGTGGGGCACTGGTGCTCAGAGTGATTGTAGAGGACACTTACAAGTTGCACTCATGACGGACCAGATCCAGCAGTACGACCGATCCCACACAATCTAGGACAGGGCAGCAAGTTCTTTGCCAGGACTCCTACCTCAATCTAAACACCAAAGGCTAGGCAGGATGTAGGCGACTCAAGGGGCACGCCGGCATCGCTTCTCAGCTCAACACTCTTTTCCTGCTCTGTCCTCATATCAACACAAAACACTGGAGGAGCTCAGCAGGTCAGGCGGCATCAGGAGTAAACAGTCAATGTTTCGGGCTGAGACCCTGCTTCAGGACTCTATCCCGATATCGCTTGATTTTCTTGCACCCAGAGACTTATGAGTCTGTTTTGAATGAACTCAGTGACTGAGCCTACCCAGCCATCCATAGTAGAGAGTTTCAAATCTTTACTCTGTCTCTCTCTGACACATACACAATCTCTCTCTCTCTCTGACATACACAAACTCTAATGCACTCATCTCAATGTAAGTACACCAGTCCTTATTCTGAAACTGAATGCTGGTTTCCCACTCCTCAGCTATAGGAAACATAACCAATCCCACCTCCCCCCTCCCCCAAGTCCTTTAAGAATTTGAAATTTTGATGAGATCTTGAAAGAATGCAGGCCTAATTGACTCATTGGCTCCTTATAAGGCAAAACCACCATCCTAGGGCAACCCGGCTGAATCTTTATTGCATACTCTTTGTGTCACATATGTCCCTTTTTTCAGGAAAGTTTCATCAGAAAATAAAGTGAACATATAGCAGGTATAGGCAATTGGAATTGAGATATTCATATAGAACGCTCAGAAGGCAACTTGAAGAAATTAGCAGGGCGAAAGTGGATTGTGAATGTCCATGGTAAATGAGATTTGAATAGAATCCAAGATGTTCCATTAGTATATCAGGCACAAGAGGGTAGCCAGGGAAAGAATGAGTTCCTAAAGTGGAGGCAGGAGCTGTAGGCAAGGTGATAAATGAATACTTCTGGATTCTGCAAGCAGAGAGATGTGAAGGTGTCAAGTGATAGGGGACACAAGAGTTAACAAATCCCTAGTGTCTGATGATAGCTTTCTCAGATTGCTATGGAAAACAAAGGAGGAGAAATCTTTGTTCGCCACACGTGCTGCAAGAACAGAGGTTAGCTAAGGTTGTTTCTTTGGGATAGAGAATAGCTGAGGTTATTTCTTTAAGATGGAGGACAGGTGAAGTTGTTCCTTTTGGGTAGAGGATAGCTGAAACCGTTCCTGTAGGACAGAGGATAGTTGAGACCGTTCCTTTAGGATAGACGATAACTGAGACCGTTCCCTTAGGATAGAGGATAGCTGAGACCGTTCCTTTAGGACAGAGAATAGTTGAGACTGTTCCTTTCGGATAAGCAATAGCTGAGACCATTCCTTTAGGACAGAGGATAGTTGAGACCGTTCCGTTAGGACAGAGGATAGTTGAGACTGTTCCTTTAGGACAGAGGATAATTGAAACTGTTCCTTTCGGATAAACAATAGCTGAGACCGTTCCTTTAGGACAGAGGATAGTTGAGACTGTTCCTTTCGGATAAACAATAGCTGAAACCATTCCTTTAGGACAGGGAATAGTTGAGACTGTTCCTTTAGGAGGGACGATAACTGAGACCGTTCCTTTAGGACAGAGGATAGTTGACACTGTTCCTTTCGGACAGAGGATAATTGAGACTGTTCCTTTAGGACAGGATAGTTGAGACTGTTCCTTTAGGAGAGACGATAGCTGAAGTAGTTTCTTTACTTAGAAAAGGCAGCAGCAATGAGCCGGTGAGTTTTGCATCAATGCTAGGGGGATTATTGGAGAAAATTCTAAGGGTAGGGAGCTGATCAGGGATAGTTAGCCCCTCAAATTTAATTGAGTGTCATTTTTGAAGAGAAATGATGAGGACTGACAAGTAAGGCAGTAGAACTTTACCTAAATACATCTGACAAAGTACTGCATGGTAGTCTGGTTCAGATGGTTAAGGCTAATGGGAACCAATGTAACCTAACTATTTGGATCCAAAATTAGCTTGGTGATGAGAGGCAGAAGGTGAAAGGTTGTTTTTCTCTGGCTGGAAGTCTGTGAACTCTGCTGTGCTGCAGTTATCGTTGCGGGATATTTGTTGGAGACCAGGATGTAAATGTAGCAAAATGTATGACAGAAAAGTTGTTAGTGTTTTGAATAGTGAGGAAGATTGTCTCAGGCTACAGCAGAATATAGATCAGATGGAATGTTGGGTGGTGTTGACAGCTGAAATTTAATCCTGAGAAGTGTGTGGTGATATATTTGAGAAGTCAAACAGGTTGAATATGCACAGTAAATGATAGGGGACACTAGGCAATGTCAAGTCCGTAGTTCCCTGAGAGTGACAACATAGGAAGATAAGGTGGTGAAGGGGGCATGTCATGTGCTTGCCTTCAAAGGTCAGGGTATAGAATCTAAAAGTTGGACATTATGTTGCAACTTTGCAAAACACTGATTAGAACACACTCAGAGTGCTGTGTCTGGTTCCACATGCTACACTGAAGGAAGTGATTGATAATTGGAGTGGTGAAATTAGGTACAATCAGCACATTTGAGACATTTAGACAGGCAAGGCATAGAATGATATGGGCCTAATGTGGGCAGGTGAGATTAGTGTCAATTTGGGCATGTTGTAATGAAAGGCCTATTTCTGTGTTGTACAACTCTGAGATGGAAATCATACACAACACACCAGGAACAATATCACCGATGCCCAATAATAATTGCATTAAGACGTTGTTACTGTTGTACTCAAATCTTCTTGGAATAACCGGCAATATACCATTCAGCTTCTAAATCCCTTGGTGCACCTGCTTACTGGGTTTCAATGACTCTTGTACGTGGATATCTAGGACCCTTCAAAATCAACATTACCCAATCTCAGCATTTAAAAAAATACCGTTTTTCTGTTTTGTGCACCAAAGTAGATAACTTCATATGTTTCCACATTATTTATATCTGTCATAGTTTCATCTGCTCACTCAGATTTTCTGTATCACCTTAAAGCCGCATAACTTCCTCCTCCCCACTCTCAATCCCTCTGAGTTTTGTATCGCTATCAAACATCAACATCAAGTACCACGATGTTTGGTCAACTCTTTGATAATATTTGAATAACTAGAGCCAACACATTGATCACTGTGGCACCCTACTCTTCACAACTTGTCAGTGTGAGAAAGTTTTGTGCTAGCTCGTTGTTGCAATCCTAAATCTATATTCTTGTGGCTTGGTAATTCTAATGTTCAATACTAAGTTCCATTCTCACCCATAGTTCAAAGCCTTTGAGTAACTTGGAAATATCCCAGTAGCAGCCTATATCCAGATTTGTAATGGTAAAATAAAAAATTGCACTTTATTAAACAGAATGGCAGTTAGCACTGATATTTCATGGTTACAAATCATGGATTGGTCCTATTTTGCTGAGCAGAAATTAACTTAATGTCTGTGGGTTCAATGGAAAGGTAACTCCTTGTGAATACTACAGCAGAACTTGTGTTTGCCGTAACCTAAAATTCTAGAATATGTGATATAAGCATCTCTTCTCTGTCAACAACAATCTGGAAGTACACCAATAAATATTTTTCATATTTGTAAATCAAAGAATTGGAGCATGCAAAGTTTGGTTCTGTGATGTAGCCTTGGAGCATTAACTGCATGAACTAAGAGCAAACTATACAGCATGCAATTGGCTGACTGAGTTAAATGGTTCCTAGAATAGAACAGTCCATTGTTGTCTGGTAATGCAAACCATAAGTTCAAATGCCACAACACATAGCCAGACATCTCATTATGCTTCAAAGTAAAATTACAGTTCTCAACTTCAGTAAATTCTTGTGTGGGGGATGCTTTCAGTGATTCCACGAGTTGTGCTTCTAAAAATTTTATAACCTGTTAGTACTTTTGCTTTAGTCTCCAGCCCATCTGTTTCTCCCTTATAAATTTTCCAGTTCTAATTAAAGTTAGACTCACAATGTCTTAGCCCAGCCTCTGCATTTACATTGAGTCTGGATTTCAAGAAGGTTTCATTGAAATTGAAACCAGCAGTTTCTGCTCCAAGCTCCACACACCTTTCAGCTGCCTTCAGATTATTTTTGCAAGGCAATTTCACCAATGTGATGCAATAAGTTGTTATTAAAAGGCAGACTTAATAGTTCACCATAGAAAATGAATAGCTTTGCTATTGCTTTTAAAAATTAGGAATTGTTTTTGACTTAGTACAGTAGATCACATGGGGAGCAAAGATTCATCCAAAGCACTTTATATCACAGAAAAGACGGTCCTCAGCAATGCAATGTCACATACACTAGCAAATCTTACTCCTTCGTAAAGCTACCACTTTATTTCCACTGAGGCACATTTCATTGCTGCAGTGCATCTTTCTGCTAATTACAGCTTGATTTTGCTTTGAGATCATGATTGGTAGTTCCAGGCTAATGTGAATGAGGCAGTGCTAATTTTCCCCAGGGTGGGTCCCGTAGTCTGTGTTTTGTGTGCCATTAGCTGAAACTGCAATATATTCTGACAACTGTAAGGTTAGTCTTTTCTCCATTGGGCTCTTCCTACAACATGAAGAATGGATGATTAGCAGTTATTATTATGACCAATTGGGAAACATGTATAAGGAATTCTTGTTCAGTGTTCAACGAAATTTTATTATCAAAGTACATGTATGTCACCATACACAGCTCTGAAATTCATTTTCTTATGGGCATACACAGTAACACAAAAGAATCGATGAAAAACTGCACCCAACAGAATAGACAAGCAGCCAGTATGCAAAAGACAATAAAATGCGCAAATACAAAAGAAAATAATAAATAAATAACCAATGAATATCAAGAACATGAGATGAAAAGTCCTTGAAAGTGAGTTGATATGTTCGGTGATGGGCTGTTTCTTGTAGAAAGGAGTGCAGTAGAACATAATCTAATTGTTAGCTTTTTGCCAGTGAGCTACAGAAAGAAATTGCTTAGCTCTGCTTCTGTGTGACTATGGGCTGTAATACATTAAATTAAGGCCCAGAGTGACCTTTGAGGACTGGAGAGGTGTGGGAAAGCACCCTCTCCAGTGGATATAATCTCATTGTACCTTATTGACTAAGACTCTATATTCTGTACCAAGCCCGTTCTATAATGAGCGTGTCTGATCTTTGTTATTTTGCAGTGGTGTACACTTCAACTCTCAGGCTATAGCTCCAACCATAGAGCAGATTGACCAGTCATTTGGAGCAACTCATCCTGGAGGTAAGAGACGTGTGCTAAAATATGAACTTGCCTGATGAAGTGACCAGTAAGGCTTTGGAAAGGATACCAAAGACGTCTGCCAGGATGCCGCTGGACTAGAGGCATGATGTACAAGGAGAGGTTGGGAAAACTTGGGTTGTTTCCTCTGGAGTGTCAGAGGCTGAGAAGAATTTATAAAATGACCAGGGGCATAGATCGTGTGGTTAGTCAAAATCTTTCTCCCCGGGTAAAAATGTCAAGTGTTGGAGGACATGCATTTAAACTGTGACGGTAATATTTTAAAAGGAATTGTGAGTGTCAAACTTTTTATTCGGCGAGTGATAGGTACCAGGAACAGGTGTCCAGGCTTAGTGGTAGAAGTTGATATGGTAGAGGTATTTAATATGCTTTTAGATGAATATGCCACAGATATAGATCATGGGCAGGCAGAAGAGATTTAGCTTAATTTGGCATTCTATTCGGCATGGGTATCGTGTGCCGAAGAGCGTGTTCCTGTGCTGTACCGCTCTGTGTTCTAACCAGGTGATCACTTGACTGAAGAGCAAGACCCTACTTTGGAAGGAGTGATGGTTCTGTCGTGTGTTGCTCCTACAATTGTAGTTACAAAGTTGAACGTGAATTACTCCGCTGCAGTGGTGAAAGTGACAGGGACTCTAAATGCTTCCGTTGTAGGGTTGTGCAACAGTGTCAGCTTTGAATATTGAATCTGTTATCACTGTGGTACAGCCTGTCCAACTGCTTCCTCATAGCTCCAGTGACCCAGATTCTGCCCTGAATCCCAGGTTGCATCCATATGCAGTTAGCATATTCTCCTTTTGACTGCATGGGTTTACTCCCAACATTCAGATGGCACTGGTGAATCTTGGCAACATGTTGTGGGCAGCTTACAAAACTTATAAATATAATTCTTTTGAACTGCTCTCACTGCAATCTACAGCCTGTAATTTCCGTATAAGTAGCATACTTTTGAACTGTCTTAACGAACTAGCGATGTCACAATCTTCTGAAGGGTTTGGCGGACTTAACTTTCAGGCTTGGTTTAAACGGACAAAAGTACATCACTGCTGCCAAAAGAGAGGGAGGAGGGATGGGCTCCAAGCCAGGCTAAAACGAAGGGCATGAAACTTCCTCCATCCAGCATCTTGTTAACAAATGTACAATTGCTGGAGAACAAGATTGAGGATCTAAGGGCAAGATTGCTGTATCGGAGGGAAATGTGGAATTGCTGTGTTCTCTGTTTCATGGAGACATGTCTCACTCTGGACACACTGGATACATTGGTAAGGTCTGAGGGCTTCTTGGTACACAGGATTGACTGGCCTTCTGTCTCAGAGAAGGCAAAAGGTGGGGTCTATGTTTCATGATAAAGTCTTTGTGGTGCTCAAACATAGCAGTCTTGCCGCACTCTTGTTCCCTTGACCTGGAACATCTAATGATTAAGTGCTGACTGTCCTACTTACCAAGAGAGTTCTTTCTGTGACCCTGACTGTAGTTTACTTACCGGCAAAAGCCAATGTTAAGCAGGCACTCGAGGTATTGAGTGCTGCCATGAGCAAACAAGAAACAGCCTACCCTGATGCCTTTCAAATCATTGTCAGGGACTACAATCAGGCTTGTTTGCAGAAATTTCTTTCCAATTATCATCAGCATACCATCTGCGGCACCAGCAGTTCCAACACATTGAATCTACTGCACTGTGATAAGGAATGCCTGCTGTTCCATGCCAAGACAGCATTTCAGGAAATCTGGTCACTTGGCTGTCCTTCTGCCTGCATACAGGCAGAGGCTAAAGAGCAAGGCTCTCAGGATAAAGACAACAAAGAGGTGATTGTGGGAGGCGGAGGAGCGGCTATAGAATTGCTTCAAGTCAGTGGACTGGGCTGTGTTCAGAGGAGCTGAATGAATATACGACGGTTGTCACGGACCTTATAAAAACAGTTGTAGACAAGTGCCTTTACACAATATCATTCAGAGTCTTCCCTAGCCAGAAGCCCTGGATGAGTCGTGAGATCCACAATCTGCTGACGGTCAGATCAGTGGCTTTCAGGTCTGGCAACAAAGTAAAACACAAAAGGTACAGGTATGATCTCCAGAAAGCCACCTAGTGCAAAGTGGCAATTGCGGACCAAACTTGAATCACTGAAGGATGCTCAATAGCCGTGACAGGGTTTGAATGCCATCACCTCCTGCAAAGTAAAACCAAGTGACATAGGTGACAACAGGGCTTCACACACAGGTGAGCTCAATGTCTTTTATGCTCGCTTTGACTGCCAAAACATGGAGACGCCCTCACAAACTCCAACTGCCCCCAGTGATCCTGTGATTTCAGTCTCTGAGGCTGACGTGTGAGCATCCTTCAGCAGAGCGAACCTACATAAAGCATCTGGCCCAGAAGGGTTGCCTGGCCAAGCACTAAAGATCTGTGTAGATCAACTGGCTGGAGTGTTCTCTGATATCTGTAACCTCTCGGTTCGGCATTCTGAGGTACCCACCTGCTTCAAGCAGGCTTCAATTCTACTGGTACCTAAGAAGAACATGGTAACTTGCATCAATGACTATCAAACAAAAGAAAATCTGCAGATGCTAGAAATCCAAGCAACACAGACAAAGTGCTGGAGGAACTCAGCAGGCCAGGCAGCCTCTATGGGGAAAAAAGTACAGTTTACGTTTCAGGCTGAAACCCTTCAACAGGACTATTGTCTAGTAGCACTTACATTACAACAATGAAGTGCTTTGAAAGGTTGGTGATGAAGCATATCAACTCCTGCCTGAGAAGTGACTTGGATCTGCTCCAATTCACCTGCTGTCATAACAGGTCAATGGTAGATGCCATTTCATTCAACCCTGGACAGCAAAGATACATACATCAAGATGCTCTTCATTGACCACAGCTTGGCATTCAATACTATCATTCCCTCAAAACGAATCAATGCTTCAAGATCTTGGTCTCAATACCTCCTCGTGCAACTGTATTCTTCATTTCCTCACTTTCAGATCCCCATTATTATTTCAGGGGATCTGTTCTGGGTCCTGCAAAGTGCCATTGTGGAGGAAGCATGCCAGCATCTCTACTTTCTTAGAAGTTTGCAAAGGTTCAGCTTGTCATCTTAATCTTTGACAAACTTCTTTAGCTGTGTGACTGGTATTGAAACACCAATGCCCTTGAGCAGAAAAACCAACAAAAAGTCATGGGTACAGCCCAGTCCATCACAGGCAAAGCTTTCCCACCGTTGAGCACATCTACACAGAGCGGTGTTGCAGGAAGTCAGCATTCATCAGTAAGGACCCCACTATCTAGGCCATGCTCCCTTCTCACTGTTTCCATCAGGAGGAAGGTGTGGGAGCCTCAGGGCTCACACCACCAGGTTCAAGAACAGTTATTGCCCCTCAATCATCAGGCTTTGAACCAGAGGGGGTAACTTCACTTGCCCCATCACTGAACTGTTACCACAACCTATGGATTCACTCTCTCATGTTCTAGATATATATTACTTATTATTATTATTATTATTATGGCTGTATTTTTTTCAGCTTAAGCTGGTAAAACCTGTGGTATGAGCATAGCCAAGTTCACTCATTTCTCAATTGCTAAGAGCTTTCAGATTATTCTAGTGGTGTTTAGTATTGTGGCTTTCTGGAGATTTAGATAAATATTCCTGTGTAGGCCTAATTGTTTAATGCTATTATGTAATGACTTTGGGATGATACCAGTTGTAGATGTTACTATCGGGCCAATGTTTCAATTTCCTCTTTTTACTGTTTGTAATTCAGCATATTTCTTGTGTTTTACACTTACTGAGTTCTGTGAGTTCTTGCTTGTTTTCCTGTATTATTATATCCAGACGGTTATTATGGATTGTCCTAACCATATTAATGAATTGGTTGTAGTATAATTTGAATGACTCTGACTCTAAAACTGGATCAGGCTTGTTTTTATAGTGAAGTATGGTGTCTTTTATGAGTTTGTATTTTAAAGCAAGATTTTGGTGCATAATGTTTGCCTCTTAATTGTGCTTGTGTAAGTAATCAGATTGAGTTAAACTGCTGCAGGATCCTCTAAAGTGTTGGATTGTTTCTGGTTTCTCTTGGCACTTTCTACATTAATTGTCTTGAACTTGTTGGTCCTTTACTATGTATTTTTGATAATTTTTGGTGTTAACCACCTGGTCCTGTATTGCCACAAGGAACCCCCCTGTTTCTGGGAAGATGTCTCCAATATCTGAGCCAGGTGTTCCACACGTCCTCGTTGACATCTAGTCTGCTCAGATCGTGGGGATGTCTTCCATGGATATAGTGATAGTTTCTTCATTTGTCTGGGTTCTGCTTTCGTTTAAGTTTAGTGGTGTGTGCTACTTTATCAGAATTGCATATGTTCACCTGGAGTGCTGAATCTTGTTTTCATTGATGAAAGTATATCCTTAGATGTTATCTGTTTGTTGTGTAAATTTTTATGTCTATTATTCTTCTTCTTCCTTCTGCCCTAGGTAGTGTTAATCTAAGTGTGTTCGAGTGTACATAGTGATTTCTAAGATTTGTCACTTCATTTCTTATTTTTCTTTGTAAGTTTTCTAGATCGGTTTCAGACCAAGATATTATGCCAAAAGAATATGTTATTATGGGTATAGCAAACGTGGTTATTGCCTTTGTTATATTTTCACTATGGAGCTCTAGCAGATTTTCTTAAGCCTTGAAGCAAATTCTGTCAAAAGTTTTCCTTCTATCACAGTATGATCTTTTTTGCTTGTTAATGTCCCAAATACTTATGTTTCATACTCATCCATCGATTCTGCTCTACCCTCTTGCTCTGTTTTATGTTCTGCTAGCTCTATTGCACCTTATTATGTTTAAGGTTGTGCAGTTGTCTAATTCAAAGTTCACATATATATCCTTTGAAAATAGTTCAGCACTATTTGACAGGTGACATTCTTCAGATGGTCCACAAAACTGTTTCTTTCACATCTTTTATGTCTTTTTCTTTTAAACGTGGTTCTGGTGTAAACTTAAATTCGCCAGACCAATAACCACACCACAAACAGTTGTTTACTTTATTCTTTTTACCAGTTTATTTGTTCGAACTCAGCCGACGAGAAGTTCAAAGCCCAACACCATAGGGACAGGGTTCCTGTCCCTTAGGTGGCTCGTGACGAACTTCTGTCTAACATGCAGAAACGTTACAATTTATAGAACTAGTGAAACAAAGAGCACTTAGATAAACTGGTATTCCCACCAAGTCTGTTGGAGCAAAACTTAATTACTTAGATAAGAGAGCCCACTAAATCAAAGTTTTAATTACAGACAGATGTTCATTCTTGTCCTTATCAGTGAGTCCTCCCTTTTTCCTGAAACAAATGAGGGAACTTAGATCAGTGGTGCGAAACCGTAAGGCACGGTGTGTGTAACATGTGTGAACCCAGCCCCCATATCATTCTCAAGAGACACTTGTGAGTCGTTAATCTAAACAAGCCAAAGGCAGATTCCTCAGTGAAGGACAAACAGAAATTGTACACTATTCAGAACAGAGCACGCATAAGTTGGCACTTAATTTTAACCAGTTATTTACAAGAGTCCAAGAATCATTTCTTACTTCCCCAACACCCTTAAAACTTCATCACTGGTACTGTTGCAGCCTGTGATCTACAGTCTGATGGTGTGTTTTTGGGTCAATTGAGAGATCTGGCACTCTGCTGCCTCCGAGAAGCTCCTGGCAGGCGAGCAACCTCAAGGCCAAGAAGCTTGGAGATGGGGGGCAATCCCATAATTGACTATTTCTCGCTGATCTCACTGATTAAAGGATCGAGGAAGATTGAAAACATCGAGACAGGCGCAGAAGGCGGGCGAGTGTTCAGCTCTGTCTATCAGCCTCTCGCTGCTGCTGAAGGCTGATGTCTATGTGTGCTGGTCGGTCTCTATCTCCCTCCCTCTCCCCCTCCCCCTCCCCCCTCTCTCCCCTCCCCCTCCCCCTCCCCCCTCTCTCCCCTCCCCCTCCCCCCTCTCTCCCCTCCCCCCTCTCTCCCCTCCCCCCCTCTCTCCCCTCCCCCCCTCTCTCCCCTCCCCCCCTCCCCCCCTCTATCTATCTCTCTCTCCCTCCCTCCCTCCCTCCTTCCTCGATGCTGTTAGAGAATGGTGCTGGAGCAAGGTTTAATCAACACTATTTATGGATTGGACTGTAGTTCACATGATGTGTTTTTCTGGTTTATGGTCATTCCTTTTTCTATTGCTATTTTTGGGCAACCTTGAATCAGGGTGGTCTGCAGATAATGAACACTGAGCGGAACTGAATGTGGACTCTTGGATTTTGTATTTTCGTTCGTTTGTTCTTGTTTTTTGCCTGAGGGATTGGTCGATGTTCTTGCCATTTGTGTGATTTGTTTTTTGGAGGGGGCTTTGAATGGGTTCCATTGTTTTTTTGTTTCGTGGCTGTCTGTGGAGAAGATGAATCTCGGTTGTGTACTGCTTACATACTTTGTTAATAATTGTGCTTTAAATCCTTTGAATTAATTGCTTTAGCTTTACTAATGAAGGAGTGTATAATCTCAAATCATCCATGCATAGAAGGTGTATCAAGGTATACAGTAATTCATTTGGTTGTTTCTGATTTGATACTCTATTGTCGTCTGATTTGGTAAATTAGAGAGTGGGTTGAAAGCTAGACTAAACCACAGTGGGCATAGAGAATCACCCTGATAAGTGCCTCGGTTTATTTTGATAACGGTGCTTCTATTTTGGTTGTTTATAAATAGATGATTGTAGTATGCTAATGCTTCATCAGATTTTGTAGGAATTTCACAAGTATTGGATGAAATTTTTATTTATATATATATATATATATTAAGAGCTTCTATTTTCCATGTGTGGAACTGAATCAAATACTTTTTAGTAGTCAATATGACAACATGAAAATTTTCTGCTTTTCCTCGGAGCTTGATTTGAAATTACGGAATCTATTATCAGTTCTTTACACCCTTTCATACCCTTACAGCATCCTTTCTGCTCTTCTGTAAGTATATTGTGGTTATCTAAGTGAGGGGTGATTAGATGCAAGATGCATGTTATAATTTTTTATATATAGCTTGTAAACAAGTAATGGGATGACATTTTGATGGGTCATTGTGATTTCTCTTTCAGGCAAGAGATAATGTTTACCTGCTGTTAAAAATTCAGGCACTTTTTCGTGATTTTTAAGAAAATTGTTGATATGTATTAATAGATACGGATGAAGATAAGTAAATATTTTATACCAATAATTATGAATAATATCACTGCTGGTATGTTTTCAGTTGAGGGTTTTTTGTATAACTATTTTCATCATAACCATTGTAACCAGGTGTTTGTATGTCCTCAATTGTGCGAGTGTGTTCTTTGTCCTCTCTAATCCAGCTTGTTTCTTGATTGTGCCAGATTTTAGGCCAAAAGTTCATCAGCATCTTCATGATTTTCTTGTTTAGCATTGTTGTGGTCTTTAAGTTGGTTTCTTTCTAGCTCTTGTGCAACTGTGGTGGTTTATTTGCTTTAGCATGTCTATAGGGATTAAGTTATTGCATTATCACTATGTTGATTTGCTATTCGTTGTGCATTTACTTGCATAATTGTATATTGTGCTGTAATAAAGTGACAGGGTATTGCTTTTTATTCCTACAGTGAGGTATTTTGTTTCAGCCGCCCCTAAAATAGAGAACAGACGCTGACCAGCACCACCCAGTCTGGGTACAGACGTGCCTGGATTTCTTTCTGTTTTGGTCCACGGGTGGTATTTTATTCCCTCTCTGCCCAGCATATCTGCAGAAATCCCCTCATGGGTTATTATTTTTTCTCTTCATGTACTTATAGTTTTTGTCTTTTGCACATTGATTGTTTTTCCATCCTATTGGGGACGGTCTTTCATTGATTCCATTGTGTTTATTGTATTTACTGTGAATGCCTGCTGAGTTATTTATGATGACATATATGTACTTTGATAATAAATTTACTTTGAACTTTCTGCTGGGATGTGCAGGTTGGTAGTTTAATTGGCCTTTGTGTGTGCAGATGAGTGTAGAATTTGGAAGAACTTGATGTTAAGATAGGAAAATAAAATGGGAGTAGTGTTGGATTATTGGGCTACAGGGCCTGTTTCCATACCATGTGAATATGGTTCTGTAATTGAAAATGCTTGCCTCAGGTGTGCTTTTATACACCGAGTGGCCACTTTATTGGAGTGGAGAAGTTCCCCCTCAGGTTCCCCTTCAGGGAAATAGATGGAGTAAAGGGGAAAGGCTTGTACCTTTACTTCTCTCAGCTGTGGGATAAGATCATGGGTGCGGATTTAAAACAATTTTTGGAAGTACGGAAGTGGGAAAGAAAATCCAAATGGTGATGATGGTTTAGAACTCACAGGCCGTGGCAGCAGAGACCCTCGTTATATTTTAAAAGTTTGTGATGTATTCTCGTAAAGTGGTGACTTGTGGGACCGTGGATCCTGTGCTGGAATGGAGATTAGGCTGCTGGCATTTTACTGACTGCTACAGAGCAGCCACACCGGGTGCTCCCTGTGTTGTAAAGTTTAAATGAGTTTTAACCATCAGTGAATGCCTGCATGATGCGCCTGCCATTACTGAACGGCTGGCATTTCATGGGGCTTGTGTGGTGTGAGTGGGGGGCCCGATGAGTAATGATTGAGCGTGTGATGAGGTAGATGGATTGTAAAAGACTGTTGCTGGGTAAATAGGGTGGCTGTATCATATGGATTTCTGTGTAAGGTAGTGACATCATTCCTGAGACATGAGCCTTCAGTGACCTTGACCAAGCACGTGAAGGTTTTTTTTGCAGCACTGCACCCATGCTCTTGGGCTTTTCTCCATTGGTTAATCTCTCCCTTCGGCTGTTGCTTAACAGTTTACATTGCTTGTTAACCCCTTTAATGCCGTTGTTAGCTTCTCCCTCTTCCTTCTTCACCAAGTAAACTGTGCTTTGAGGCAGTGCAATTATACTAAGTTTGTCACAACGATAGAAGCAATAGGCATGACACTCCTAATAACAGCTAAAGCTCTTCTGGTTGGATTTTCTGATTAATACAGTGTGGAAGCTCTAGGAGAGAGTACACACACAAAAGAAAAGTGCACAGTAAAGTGTGAATTAACAGGGTTGAATGAGCATTGACGTGCAGGTCCCCAGCTTGTAATAAGCCATACATACGAGTGAGCACTTTGGAGAGTGGTGCTATGGTTTTGTAAGCTGCTGCAAGGCTGTCGGCATCTCCTGCAACGTGGGAATTCGATACACTGACACATTTCCGATTTGCCAACTGTTCCGGTTACAGACAGTTCAAGGGAACAGAACTCTGTCATAACCTGGGGATGCAAGATAGTTGGGAAGGTTGTAAAAGAAAGTTTGTAGTCTGCATTAGTCAGGAATTGAAACATGCTAGCTTGAATTTTATTACCTCTTCTTTATTCTCATTCTACAGTGTACAATGCAGCTGAACAACTTTTTCATCTCAACTTTCGAGGGCTTTCTTTCTCCTTTCAACTGGATTCCTGGAAAGAAGCTCCAAAATTTGAGGTGAGAAGATGAGTTCCAAGCTATAGAGAGCAATGACTTTGCTTCTGCTTGGACTGCAGTGGACAACTTCAACTTGCATGTGTCCGATGCTTATTGGTGTTTAGAATTATATCTGTGAGATAGGCAAGGTTCTGAGAGGGGTAAGTGCTAAGAAACTAATCCTGCAGACAGAGTCCAGAATGAAAGAGTAGCTTGAACAGTTACAAAGGCCGATACAGAAGAGCAATCTTAATGTAATTTTGTTTTTGTTAAAGATAGAAAATTATTTAGTTCAACCTGAAACCAGGGTTTTGAAGCTAAATAAAGTTAAGTAAAAAGGCTTCAGGTGTGAGTTACCTCTGATAGAATGGAAACCAAGTTAAAAAATAGGACAATGAACAAGCCATGTCCAATGTTAATGGAATTAATATATAGGTTTTAACAAATAAATATCCTTTTAAGGTACCATGGGGAGGAAAGCTGTTTGAGCTTAACTATTGATGAGTTAAACATAGTATGAAAGAAAGGGATGAAGAGTTTTGTCAAAAAAGTAATTGCCTTAAGATTAAACAAAATTTGTAATCCAGTGAGAAAACAGACTGCAAAAGTTTCTGTCAATATGGAAAGAAGGAAAAGATTCTTAAACTTAATGTGGGTTACTAAAAGACAGGAGCAAGGGATATTATACTGGTAAATAAAGAAATGGTGAAGGAAATTAAGCAAATACAGTTAACTAGGAAACATCAGGACCAGTACATTTTGGTGCTGTTAAGCGGCTGCCACAATTAGCTGAAATAGTTAAAAATATATAAAAAAAAAGACAAACTGCATTTTAACTGAGTAACAATTTAAGTATTTAAATGAAATACAGAACAAATGAGAACACTATCAATACTACTACAATACTATAAAACTGTGCATTAGTTCCTAATAGAAATTGACTCAGGATTTTGTTGAGTGTACACTACCAAGTTCGTTTGATTGACTGTAAATGAACAAAATCTGTGCAGACACCTAGTGTAGAAAATGGACTGCCATCATACAGTGCTGTCAACAATTGCATCCTCCAAATCTCTATTTTTATTATAACATTCAAGATGATAGTTGATGCCTTCAAATTCTTCGGTGACCCTAACTTGTCAGAAGTAATGAAATCATTTCATTTTCGCTGCTGGCCATTTCCGGCATCTCCAAGCCTGAATGCTTGAAACTGCAGTGAGCAAAACAGTTCTGAATTGTCTTTCTGCTTACTTCTCCCCTACTATCGGTGACAAAAATCACTGCTTTTTGAACACAAGCAAATGCAGCTGACACTATTTAAAAACTGTCCAAAATAAGCATGGTCTTATGACCATACCGGTCCACGCATCTGATGCTAGTTAGAACCTATCTGGCAATAGTCTCCTGCCCGGTTAAGCAGCATAGTGTCCCAAATAAATGAAGGGAATCCCGGTGTTTCCTCGATTAGTTTTTGTTCTTTTAAGAGTTGTCCCAGGTAAGCGGTTGCCCTGATTAACCGATAACCCAGTTAACTGAAAATTTAGTGCCCATCTTGAGAGAAAAAGCACGGAAAGCCTAGAAATAATGGAGAGAGCTGGATCAAGATTGAATGAGCAACTGAGAGACATTTAAGAAAGTCTTAGCTCGGCCCATGGATGATGGAAAAATAGAGGCTATGTAGAAGGAAGGGTTATATTGATCTTAGAGTAGGTTAAAAGGTCAGTGCAACATTTTGGGCCAAAGGGTCTGTACTGTGCTGCAATGTTTTATGTATGTGACTGAAAAAAATTAATGTTAGTTGAAATAGTATTGGAGAAGTGAATGGAACCAAAAGGCATTATGGAATCTGTGCAGTGGGAGGTGTGGATTGGAAGTGGATGGAAATTGATTTGCTTGAAATGAGGATGTATGGATACATTACTAGAATGATTTTCTGTTTCTCTCTTTATCCATGATTTGTCCTTGCTGATGACTATAGATGTTTAACATTCTGTGTTTCTGCAGCCGAAATTTGCTCATGGGCTGGCCTCCCTGCAGATTCCTCACGGTGCGACTGTGAAACGCATGTATATTTACACTGCAAACAGTCTACAGGACACAAAGTAAGAAAACTGCCAGACAGAAGGTGCCATGTTTTCTTTTCCCCCAGATTGGCTTAGCTTCTACTGACCATCAAATGCTCATTGACAAGAAGAGTATTAGAGATGAATTTAGTAATTGTCAAAATGTCTTTGGCTCAGTCATTTGCCTTTTTATTATTCAGCAGTAGACGAGTAATATCAGGGTCTTTCTGCAGTGAAGCTCACTTTGAAGTTGTACGCTGCCTGCACAGAAATCTAATGGAGCAGTTTGGCTCTGAATCACAGTTGTGGCAGTACAACAATTTCTGCCTCAGATGTACAGCCACAGTGGTACATTTTACACAGGGTCCCCAAATAGACCCCAGCCACATGCTAAGAGCCTGTCTCAGAAAAGTCCCCTGTAATGTAATTTATTGTCTGGGCCCCCAACCTGACCCAATGATTCCCCCATCACCATATCAACTCCCTAACCACCTCTCCCAAATCAGAACCCCAATTCATAACTCTCTTGTCCCCAAGCCCTGCTCAGATATTGCACCCAGTCCATACCAGTATCTACCCGAGGTGGCCACAGTTTACAAAGACAAGCAGGCAAAAGCCTTTTAGTAATATCCAATTGGATGGGCACCTCTTGCTGCAGAATTTGCAACTGAATTGAATGCTGGTGAGGAGAAATTTACATCTTTAACATAAATACTCGAAACTGGCGGCAATTGTGTGATCCAGATTGCTTTAGAAACCTGGATTGTATGTGCTGGCTGGGTGCTCCTTTAATTGGCACTGTCCTTGCAGTGTGTCTTATGACAGTCCCACAGCTACAAGACAGCAATTAAAACCCAGCCTTGGTAGATCCTAGTTGCTTGGATTGCACTTTGATGAGTCTTGCCAGTAAAACATTACATGCCAATTAAGAGCAAGGTCTGTAGTGCTGAATGCTCACTATTGACACTAATATTCATTAAAACTGGTCCCTGGGCAGCATGGTCTACTAAAAGCAAAATGATGGAACTGTACAGTGTCAATACCATCTGAAGGGGAATAATTTATTTATCAGTGTGGTTTCTTGAAATGCCTGCACAGTGAGCATATCAATCTGGCTTTTCCAGAGCTCCCATGATGCCGCTGAGTTGTTTCTATGGTAACATCTATGCAGAGACTGTTGAAGTTCTGAGAGATCCAATGGGACCCCTTGGCCTCCAACTGCGACTACTAACAGCAGGTAAGATTAAAGTTAATTTCCTCTGTTTTGGAGTAATAAACCATTTCAGTGAAAGATGCATATAATACTGATTTGCTCTGCTTAGTGCATTATGATTAGAAATTACTCCCCGTGTATGTATGGATGTTGAAACACTGAGGTTGTAAATTTGTATCATTTTAATACAAACTAGAATGGCACAGGATGATAGTGAGAGCAGTGGTGTCAATCACCAAACTTACCTATACTGCTTTAGAATCAGAATCCGCTTATTGTAGACATTACTATTCACTATAGACATATGTCATGAAATTCATTGTTTTGTGGCATCCAGTACTGTGCAACATGTGTATATATTTTAAAAAAAAGACTTCTTGATAAACTTTGGACTTTGGTTCTCCTTGTAAAATCAGAAGAATCTAGCCTGGGTGTTAACCTCGATTCACATTTGAATTTTAACTCCCACATAAAGAGAGTGAGTGACCAGTGCAGCATTTCTACACTTAAGGAATATTACAGTGGTAAGTCCGTTTCTGTCATGTAATGATGCTGAAAATGTTGATTAGTATTGAAGGAATGTGATGTTGAATGGTGAGCTGTAATCAATAAACAGTCTGACGTGGGTATTGCTGTTGTCCAGGTTGTCCAAGGCTGAGTGGAGAGCCAGTGAAACAGACCTATGATTTTAAACAAATCATGGATGTTGTCTTAGATGGATGGAATCTACCTGATAAATGGTTATTCAACTTTTTTTTGTACAACTGGCTGCAATAGAGTAAAAATTGTAAGTTAGTGGCTACAGATCAATTATCAATCTTGGGTCTAGTTATTTTCAGGGTTAGGATGAGGGTCTTGCATGACTTGGGAATCAGCTTGGTTCAGTTGATAACTTTCAATCAGATGTTTGAGACCTGAACTCTGGTGCCAAACTTGAGTGCTTAATATCGATTGGCTTCGGTGAAGTACTAAAGGAGCATCATATTCTGAAAGCTGTCATCCTTTGAAGATTTCCTGCTCTTCATGGGCTTGTTTTGCTATTTACACCATACCATCCTTTACCTACTCACAGATTAGTTTCCCATCATTCCATGTTAGAATGAAATGTTGGCATAAAGAAGGCCATTTGAGAGCTTGGTTAATAAATGATTCTATTAATGGGCCAACTGCTATTGTCTTGTGAAATTAGTATACAAATTCCCCTGGAAACACAATTCCTTGCAAAGTGGCTCCAAATTGAAATTGAAGTTTTAAAAAACTGCATATATTGAACAGTTAAATTACAGCAGAATGTACTGGAAATACTCAGCAGGCCAGGCAGCATCTCTGGAGAGAAAGGCAGAGTTAATGTTTCAGGCTAATAATCCCACATCAGGACAGCAAAATTGAGGAAACAAGTATGTTTCCAGTTGCAAAGTGTTGGGGGGGGGGGAAGAGAGAGAGAAGGAGAGAGGGAACTTTGGCAAACACAATGCTACTGAACCTTCTGCTTAATGGGTAAATGGTGATTGCAGCAAAAAAAAAGGATGCAGAGCGTAGCAGTTGCTGGGAACCTAAAACAGAAAACAATGCTTAAGACACCTAGAATATCAGGCAGTACCTGTGGAAAGAGGAAAAATTGAGCTAAAAATCAAAATGAGGTTTAATATCACCAGCATATGTCGTGAAATTTGTTAACTTTGTGGCAGCAGTACAATGCAATACATGATATTATGAAAAAAAGTAAATCAATTACAGCAAATTTATATATTAGTTAAATTAAAATGGTGCAAAAACAGAAATAGTATATAAAACAGTGAGGTAGTGTTCATGGGTTCAATGTCCATTTAGGAATCGGATGGCAGAAGGGAAGAAGCTGTTCCTGAATCGCTGAGTCTGTGCCTTCAGGCTTCGGTACCTCCTTTCTGACAGTAACCATGAGAAGAGGGCATGTGCTGAGTGATGGGGGTGGCTTAATATTGGATGCCACCTTTCTGAGGTACTGCTCCTTGAAGATGTCTTGGATACCATGGAGTTTAGTACCCAAGATGGAGCTGACTAATTTTACAACTTTCTGTAGCTTTTGATTCTGTGCAGTAGCCCCCCCCCCATACCACACAGTGATGCAGCCTGTCAGAATGTATATCTGTAGAAGTTTTTGAGTGTCTTGGGTGAAAAACCAGATCTCCTCAGACTCCGAATGAAATATAGCCACTGTCTTGCCTTCTTTATAGTTGCATCAATATGTTAGGACCAGGTTAGATCCTCAAAGATCCTGACACCCAGGAACTTGAAACTGCTCACTCTCTCCACTGCTGATCCCTCATCTTACTGACATTGAGTGCAAGGTTGTTACTGCGATGCCACTCAATTAGCTGGTATATCTCGATCCTGTACGCCCTGTTGTCTCCATCTGAGATTCTACCAACAATGGTTGTATCATCAGCAAATTTTTGAGCTACTCCTAGCCACACAGACATGGATATAGAGAGGGTAGAGCAGTGGGCTAAGCACACATCCCAGAAGTGCGTCAGTGTTGATCATCAGCGAGGAGGAGATATTATCAACAACCTGTACAGATCGTGGTCTTCCGGTTAGGAAGTTGAGGAACCAATTGCAGAGGGAGGTATGGAGGCCCAGGTTCTGTAACTTATCAATTGGGAACAGCATCCTTGCATAGGTATTGATATTGCCCAGGTGAGCTACGGCCGCATGAAGAGCCATTGAGATTACATCTGCTGTAGAGCTGTTGTGGCGATAGGAAAATTGCAGAGAGTCCAGCTCCTTGCTGAGACAGAAGTTGATTCTAGCCATGACCAACCTCGCAAAGCAATTCGTCACTGTAGATGTGAGTGCTACTGGACAATAGAAATTAAGGCAGCTCACACCACTCTTCTTGGGCACTGGTATAGTTATTCCCCTTTTGAAGCAGGTGGGAATTTCTGACCGTAGCAGTTAGAGGTTGAAAATGTCCTTGAGTACTCACACCAGTTGGTTGGCACAAGTTTTCAGAGCCTTACCAGGTACTCCATAGGGGCCTGCTGCTTTGCGAGGGTTCATCCTCCTGAAAGACAGCCTGACATTGGCCTCTGAGACAGATCACAGGGTCACTGGATGCAGCAGGGATCTTCACAGCTGTAGTTATATTCTCCATTTCAAGCAGGCATGGAAGGTGTTGAGCTCATCTGATAATGAAGCATCACTGTCATTCATGATGTTGGGTTTCGCTTTGTAGCAAATAATGTCCTGCGAACCCTGCCAGAGTTGGCGTGTATCTGATGTCACCTACAACCTCGCTCAGGGTTGTTTCTTCGCTCTTGAAATAGCCCTCCGCAAGTCATACCTGGTTTTCTGGTACAGACTTGGGTCGCCAGCCTTGAATGCCACAGATCTAGCCTTCAGCAGGCGACAAATCTCCTGGGTTATCCACGGCTTTTGGTGGGAATGTACAGCAAGTTTTTGTAGGCACACACTCATTCACACAGGTTTCAATGCAGTTGGTAACAACTAAGGTGGGTGACCTTGAGGTGGATGATCAATTCTAACACAAGTAGGAAAAGCTGACTATCCTAAATTGCTGAATTCATCATTGAGTCCCGAGGCTCCCAAGGGTTGCAATGTGCCTAGACAGAAGATGAGATGGAGTTCTGTCGTCATTAACTGGACTCTGAACACATGCACTCATTCTTCAATCATACTTTACATGTGCTCAAGGAGTCACTGTTCTGAAGTCAGAAAAGAAAAATACTATTCTTATATAGAATTGACTAGCACTTATAGATTGGTAAACTATGTTTGAATTTTTTACTTTCACCATTCACAATGGAGCTGTTAAAGTCAATAGAAACTACAAACTAACAACCAAGGATATTTTAAAGCTAGTAAAGTAATTGTCTCTTCAAAGACTTTTCTTGCCTGTGTGATGGGATCTTAAGTTTCATTCGTTATGGACTATGCTTTTAAGGAGAAAGAGAGAGACTGAATACAGCGTTAGGAAAAGCAGCTGTCTTCTACTGCTAACTGACTGAGGGAGAGAGGCGGAGCCATTCTTCGCTGTCAGCTTGTTTACATCTCTCTGCAGCGTGTTTGGATTTTTACGAGGACACTCTCGTTTTCACAGTCAGAGTTGAGATGGTTTCAATCATGGAAAGACACCAGTGAGTGGGGTCGCTGGTTTAAACTTTCAGTAGCCCACAAGGGGTGAGTTGAGTATTGATCCAGAGTATTGATAAATGACTCTCATAAGTTGCTGCATCTGGAAGCAGGTGCAGAGAAGAGGGGAGAGAAAGGTTTGAAATAGAAGAAACCTAGTGACAAAGAGATCACTATTTGGACTCTCTCCAAGTAGCCCGTAAGGGTGAGTTTGATTCCATTGGAATACGAAAGTGTGGTTGTCACATAGTTAATCCACAAGAGTGGGTTCTCTGGTGAGGGAAAACCTTTGTGAATACCACATGTGTGTTAACATGTGTTTTAACCCTTGTCTGGGTGTGGTAGTTCACTGAAGAAGGCACCCCTGTGGCAAATCACTGTTGGGGTTACTTCATATGTCATGGAACTGGATAAGTGGCTATCACGTTGTGTGATTGGGGTAACCTTGTGGAATCTACCAGCGTGTCTACCCTTGCCTGGGTGGTAGTTTTCCCTTGAAGAGGGTCCCCTTGTGATAAGCTACTGTTGGTGATAATCCATACGTGGGTTCGGTTTGAGTATCCTGTGGCCACCACTTTGGGATGACCCGTAGCTGAATTCGGGCGTGGGATTGTGGTAACCACTTGTGAGAAAGGATATTTCTGTGAAGATCACTGTCGGTGATACTTTGTGAGTGGATTCGGAGCTGATGACAGAAGACCAACTGTTTACTTGTTCTTCTCCTATCGTGGATTTCACCTTGGCTTACAAATATCCCTCTCCCCCGCCACCAACTCCGAGCATTGAACGGAACTTCCTTACATACCATCGTAAGACTGAACTCTTGCCACATGGGCTTGAATGAGTTTGGGAACTTTATTTTCTTACACTATATATGAATAGCACTGCTCACTCTTGGTTTACCCGGTTTAAGTTATTATATTACGTAGTTACTAATGAAATAGTGATTGTTAACAGCAAAACCAGACTCCAGGTGTGCTGTATTGCTGCTGATACTTTTACAGGGTTGCGTGTACGTAATACCTGAGCTGTCTGCGTTCTATTTGCAATGTATCCTTGTCTGGATGTTATGCTAACCCTTGCCTCACCACAACTTCCTCAGTTCCATGAGCTTATGTTGCTAAAAAAAAAAAAAATCAAGGCATGTTGCCTAGGTATGTTTGAATAGTTTCAGCCAGTCTTTAGAGGGAAAGTTTCTATAAGTCTTTCTGTAATAATTCACAAATCCATAGTGACTTTTGAACTGGTGGCTGAGATTTAGAATTTCTCTGGAAGTGTTGCCTTGGGTCCCCCTGCTGGTTCAGGTGAGTAACTATTGTGTGGGGTCAAATGCATCATATCTTTAAAAAGCAGGGATGTTTATTACCAGTCTACGCTGAAATATGCTCTCCTTGTAAAGGTTAGCAGTGTAGGTGCAATAATTAATTTGTGCCTCTGCTTTAGAGGTATAAAAACACATCTCTCTTGCAGTTTTTTGCAGATCTGGTGAACCCAGATGCAAATCAACAAGCATGACTTAGGTTGGATTTGACATCGCTGGAACAGCTCCTGTGGTTATTTAGAAATAAGATGGCAACTTCTTGGAGAAATTAATCACATTGTACATTCAATGGCTGCTTTATTAGATACACCTGTACACCTCATTAATGCAAATATCTAATCAGCTAATCATGTGGCAGCAACTCAGTATTTAAAGGCATGCAGAAGTGGTTCAGTTGTTGTTCAGACCAGACTTCAGAATGGGGAAGAAACGTGATCTAAGTGACTATATCACTGGAATGATTGTTGATGCCAGATAAGCTGCTTTGAGTATCTCAGAAATTGCTGATCTCCTGGGATTTTCATGTACAGCAGTCGCTAGAGATTACAGAGACATGTGAAAAACAAAAAATCATCCAGTGTGCGGCAGTTTGGCCCACAATGTGCCGACCATGCAACCTACTCTAGAAACTGCCTAAAATTTCTCTACCACGTAGCCCTCCATTTTTCTAAGCTCCATGTACCTACCTAAGAGTCTTTTGAAATACCCTATTGTATCTGCCACTACTACCTTCGCTGGCAGTGCTTTCCTCACACCCACCACTCTGTGTGGAAAAGTGTGCTTCTAGGCACCTTTAAACTTTGTCCCCTCGTGTTAGCCATTTCAGCCCTGGGAAAAAGCCTCTGGCTATCCACCACTCTGGGCTAATTCTACAACTTACAGACTGACTTTCAAGGACTCTCTTACAACTCAAGTTCACAGTATTATTTTTATTTGCAGTGTCTTTTGCACATTAGTTGTTTCTCGTTCTTTCTTTGTTTATGTATGGTTTTTCTAGAATTTCATTACGTTTATTTACTTCCTGTGAATGCCTGCATGGAAATGAATCTCAAGATAGTTTTTGGTAACGTGTGTACATTGAACTATGGATGTCGAATGCATTTTGTAGATGGTAAATGCTACCACTCTTGGTGCAGTGAAGGGAATGAATGTTTAGTTGAATTTAAATTTCCAAAGCAGCAGTGGTGGAATTTGAACTCATCTCTGGTTGCTACATTGGGAGGAAAGAGACTATTGTAGGCATATTTGAACATGATGAAAAAATATTAAATTTGGTTAAATTGCAGAGGTAGATCAATGTAAATTAATAAGCATGGAGTTGCTATAGAGTAGGACTTGGTATTGATTATATTATAAGCATCAGAGTTTTTAGATGGTTTGGTTTGTGAAAGAAGAGGAGAAACGAGTTGGAAGCAGTGCCATTAGTGTGATAGGGTAAAGCATAAGTAAATATTTTATCTATTATTCTGTACACTGATCCAACTTGCACTTGCTGTACAGTCATTTCAGATTAGAGCCTGTAATTTTGCACTGACCTTTGAACACCTGGTCCTATCTGGCTCTGGCCACAAAGCTACTGGGAAGCTCCGCAGAAATCTTAGCACGTTATCTCACAGAGCCTGTGATACACACCATTCACACACCAAACTATTTCTATGGTGAGGATCATTAATTTGTGACTTGCATTGAAAAAGATGAAAGGATTACAGACTACAGTTGCAAAATAATTAATGATGACAATCACTTATTGAAACACCATTTGATTTAATTAAACGCACTGCACTTGTTGGCCTGATTGTGAAAAGTTAGTTGCAGAATCTGATATCTAAGCTGTTGGTAAGGAAACACATAAAACAAAGTTATAATTTATTTTGAGCTATCCACAGATTTAACTGAATTCCAGGATTGTTAGAACAAAGCAGAAGGAATTTACTTTCATTCGTACTAATTTTTCCAATATTAGCACATACTGTCAGACGCAGCTTCTGTACGATAACGTTGCCAGTTTTCATTTACTGCTAAGGTTTACCTAAAGCTGGTGTATTAATAGCCTGAGCAACACACGCATAATGCTGGAAGAACTTAGCAGGTCAGCCAGCATCTATGGAGAGTTAGAAACAGTCAAGGTTTCAGGTCGAGACCGCTGTGTGTGTTGCTCGGGTCCGATCCATTGATGTTGCTGGATCTACTGAGATCCTCCAGCATTTTCTGTGTATTCTTCTGGATTTCCAACATCTGCAGAATCTCTTGTGTTTATCAATAGCCTGGTATTGCGAACCCAGTTTCCATTTGCTGAGGGATGTATGTTTATTTGAAGTCTTTTCATGATGCGTAGCACTGGTAAGTCCGCAATGTAAGTAAACAAGGTTTTATTAACAAGAGGGAGTCTGCAGATGCTGGAAATCCGAGCAACACACACAAAATGCTGGAGGAACTCAGCAGGCCAGACAGCATCTATGGGAAAAAAAAGTCCAGTCAACGTTTCGGGCTGAGACCCTTCAGCAGAACTGGAGAAAAAATAGCCGAGGAGTCGATTGGAAAGGTGGGGGGAAGGGAGAGAGAAACTCCAGGCGATAGGTGAAACTTGGATGGGAAGAGATGAAGCAAAGAGCTAGGAAGTTGATTGGTGAAAGAGACAGTGGCCATGGAGGAAAGAAGAAAGGGGAAGGTGTGTAGGTGTAGAGGGAATGTCCACCAGAACAAGCGGATCTCCCAGTGCCCACCCATTATTCCACTTCCCATTCACATTCCGATATGTCCATCCATGGCCTCCAACCTGATGGCATGAACACCGATTTCTCAAACTTCCAGTAATGCCTCCACCTCCCCCCTTCACTATTTCCCATCCCCTCGTCCTTCCTTTGTCCTTGCCTGCCCATCACCTCCCTCTACTGCTCCTGCACACCCTCACCTTTCTTCTTTCTTCCATGGTCTTCTGTCTCTTTCACCAATCAACTTCCTAGCTCTTCGCTTCATCCCTCCCTCTCCAGGTTTCACCTATTGCCTGGCATTTCTATCTCCTCTCCCCCCACCTTTCAAATGTACTCTTCGGCTTTTTTTCTCCAGTTCTGCCGAACGATTTCAGCCCAAAACGTCAACTGTACTTTTTTCCGTAGATGCTGCCTGGCCTGCTGAGTTTCTCAGGCATTTTGTGTGTGTTACTAAGGTTTTATTAACTTACTTGAATAATCAATACGTACTCGCTTGAATAAAGTGTGATGTTCTCTGCTTCGCCAACATGCAGACTTGTGAGCTGACTCTAAGGTACCTCTCTCCTGGTTGCAGGTTGTGGTCCTGGCATACTGGCAGACACAAAAATGCATACATTTGAACGCTGTGTGTATTTTGGAGATTCCTGCCAGGATGTGCTGAGTGCTTTGGGATCTCCACACAAAGTTTTCTACAAGTCGGAGGACAAGGTAAGTCTAGATCTTCATCTATCCCCAACACTTAAGTATCTTAGGGAGTGCTGTGTTTATGGTCTATTAAGTGACAGACTGAACCTTGAGATGCAGTGTATTTAATGTTAATCTTCCTTACCGATTGTTATTTCCAGTACAACTTGCTTAAAAACAAGTTCTGCATATTTCATGTTAGCCAGTTCCCATCTACTGCTTAACACCAGTGACATTTCAGTAGTGAGTACATCATTATTTCATGTCATGAACACCCCATCTGTGGACTCAGCAGCACAGATACTGTATATGTCTGTATTGACCATGAATTTTTTGAGTGTGATACTATTTACCTTGTATTAAGTTGGATTTTCTGCCCTTTCTCTGCTCATGTAATGATTATCCATGTGCTTTTTCTTTACAGATGAAAATCCATTCTCCCTCCCCTCACAAGCAGGTTCCCTCCAAGTGCAATGACTACTTTTTCAACTACTTCACTCTAGGAGTGGTACGTATCCACTGTACCACTTGTTGCTGACAAGCTGGTGTTATACCAGTCACCTCAGCTTTAATTTCTTTCTGTCTCTCTTTGACAGGATGTTCTGTTTGATGCCACAACACATCAGGTGAAGAAATTTGTGCTTCATACCAACTACCCAGGTCATTACAACTTCAATATGTGAGTGTCAACCTCAGCAGTAAACATTACATTCAGTCAGAGAGTGAACCACACACCAGAGAGGGTTGTGTGTCTTCTGGCTCTTTATAGCAAGCCGTTCAGTCCAGTTCCCCACAGATCTGCAAACTTTTATGTTTTAAAATATTTATTCAATTCTCCTTTGAAAAGCAAAATTGAATCTGCATTGACAAAATTTTCAGCTGGTGTGTTCCTGGTCACAACTGCATGCTGAAGAAACAGAACCAGGACTGGGCCAACAGGCTCCACAGGAATGCAGTGCCGTTTCAGATTATGGATTATGCGAGTCCATACTTCCTTGAAAATGGCAACAATACTGGATAGGAGGGTGAAGAAGCCATACGTACTACACATTTCCCCTATCAGTCCGGGTCTGGAAGTCATGTTGTAGTTATATAAAACTTTGGTTGGGCCACATTTGGAGTACAGGGTGTATGTCTGGTCACCATGTTACAAGAAGGATGTGGAGTCTTTGGAGAGGGTGCAGAAGACATTCAGCAGGATGTTGTCTGGATTTGAAAGTATTAGTTGTAAGGAATGGTTGGACGAACTTAGATTGTTCTCTGAAGTTACAGAGGGTGAGGGGTGACCTGATGGAAGCTTATAAAATTATGGAAGGCATAGATCATTTTCCTAGGTAGAAATGTCAAATGCTAGAGGGCATGCACTTGAGGTGTGAGGTGGGGGAGTCTAATAGAGATTTACGAAGCAAGTTTTTATTTACACAGAGTGGTAGGCGGAAGAACACACTGACAGGGATAGTGGTGGTAACTGATACCAAAGTAACGCTGAAGAGGCATTTTGACAGGCCTGTGATCAAGCAGGGAGTGAAGGGATTCAGACCGTGTGCAGGCAGGTGGGATTTCTTTAGATTGGCATCTGACGTCATGGGCTGAGGGGGCCTGTTCTTGTTCTGTACTGCCCCATGTTCAGTGATGGCTGCTCTTTTACCTAATGCCTACCATCCTGCACTGACCCCATATTCTTCGACTCCAAAGATCTCTCAGTCACTATCTCTGTTCTGACTGACGGGAGTGTCCTATGTTAGAGAGGCAGAGTTGAAAGTAAATGTAACCTGGATATCTGTGTATTCTGATCAATCATCAGGGAACCATAACAGTCTTTAATTAAATCACAACAGGACAAGTTAATGATGCAGAATATTGGCAGAAGCCCGTTCATGGTACCAGGTTCTCTTCAGAATAGTCACTGCTCTGTATATATAAAGTTTGAGTTTCCTGAAATTAGTCTATTCAGGAGGTGGGTTCTGGAGAGCAACCACTAGGTGACTGTTTGCTCTTTGTTTTACCCTACATGCACATTGCAGCATCGAAACTGGGATTCAGTCTTGTTGGGACCATTGCCACATAGGGTGAGAGGCATTGAGCACAGCTATTCTCTGGTATGGTGTTTACATTAATGACTTCTGTCACTTAATATGAAGATGTATATTTTTATCCATGGTCTGAAGTGAGTCATGTAGCTCTTTTTGCAGTTCTTGAAAATTCCAAAAAAAAAAAACAACTTGAGTAAAAGTTTCTTTTACTACTTTGGTGGTCTCCTGAGTTTGAGAATGACTCCTACTCCAGCAATTATAGCTTCTGAGGTCAGTGATGAGGCCAATGCTGTATTCGCAGACAGATGAGGCAGGAAGTGCCTGACAGGATGAGTGGGTGCATGGTCTGTGTGCTCTTTGTGTTCCAATATGTGACTATTCCAACAGTCCTCCATTTTTCACAGTCATGACGTAGGCATTGTGGTGCTCCCAAGGAGGCTTTGAGATTGCATTTGAATCTTTTCTTTTGTCCACTTGGTAAACTCTTTCTGTGATTAAACTTGGAATAGGGTGCCTGCTCAAGGAACATATGTGGACAACTGGAGTCAACTGTGTGTAATCAGGGCCTCGATTATGGGGGTGTGGGCCAGGGAGATTCATCCATCCTCCCAGTGGATTTCGAGGATTATGCAGTCGGCCCTCGTGGTAGATCTCTGCTGTCTTTGGGTGCCTGCAACAGCAGTCCATGCCTCAACAATATAAAGCAGGTCGCATCTCACTGCGCCCCAGTAGATCAGGTTTTCATGCATTTTAAAAACTTGATTTTTAAGCACTCTTTCTCTCAAGTTGTGCTAGTGTGCTGACACGATAAGTTTTGACACTGTTCTCTGATTTTGAAGTGGCTCCTGAGCTTTGGGGAGTGCTCTACTTTTCCCAGTGTCTTGAAATGAATCTTTACTGTCAGGGCAAACACGAGAGAATCTGCAGATGCTGGAAATTCAAGCAACACGCACAAAATGCTGGTGGAACGCAGCAGGCCAGGCAGCATCTATAGGAAGAAGTACAGTCGACGTTTTGTACTCTAGGATTAACTTTGATTAATTCTAGAGACAATACGAGTTAAACATTTCCCCTTTCTCCAGTAGATTATTCCCACCCCAGCAGAAAGCTTTTTTGGAGATGAAGTAAAAGTGTAGGTGTAATGATACAGCCACACGGACAGGACCAGAGTTTCTGCTGCTACGAGATTGTAGCTCTCCTAGCAACACCATTTAATTTCCTGTATTGCATCCAGTTTTAGCATTTTCTCTCGTAAGCATGGGATTGGCAGGGTGGACTTAGTTACTCAGCAGAGCGAATAACTCCAAATATATAATTAACTGTCTGTAATTTTATTTGTTTTTGCCAGATACCATCGCTGTGATTTCAAGATACCACTGGCAGTAAAACGAGGTGAAATCCCTTTCTGTGGGACAGCTGGGGGTGGCAGATGATCAGGTTTTTTTTGCCTTGGAAAGATGATAATTCTAGAGAATGCAAAACAGATGTTCTAGGAAGAAATTATTGAAGCTGAATGATTAAATGAACTGCTTGGTGTGGCATTGTTCCCAAATGATGAGACAAAGGAAACATCTGGTGGGAAATTTTTAAAAAGATCAAAACCATTAAGCAGTTACCATTAACAGTGGATTCTGGTTAATTGGGACACATTAGGACCAGTACATTTTGGCCCAATAAGCGGCTGCCCCAATTAGCCAAAGTTTTATGTAAGTGGCCTGCCTATACTAATACGCTACTATATAACTGTATTAGTTCCTTATAGTTACCAACAGGGGAATTTATCCAGTGTTTGCTGCTGTGTTCATTTGATTGAGAGTAAGTGAACAAAATTAGCACAGACACCTAGTGTAAATAATGGGCTGCCTGCCTTCATACAATGCAATGCACACACAATGCTGGAGGAACTCAGCAGGCTAGGCAGCGTCAATGGAAATTAATAAATGGTCAACTTTTTGGGCCAAGAACCTTTTTCAGGACATGCTTTCAACAACTGTATCCTCCAAATCTTCATTTTCATTGTAACATTCAAGATGATTGTCGATACCTTCAAATTCTTCGTGGACTGAAATCATTTCATTTTCACTCCCAGCAGTTTCTGGCACCTTCAGGCCCAAACTCTTGAAACCACAGTAAGCAAAACAGTTCTGATTTATCTTGCTGCTTTTTACTTTCGATTTTTTTAGATTATGAAGACACGCAGTCCTCTTTTATTGTCATTTAGTAATACATGCATTAAGAAATGATACAATATTTCCTCCGGTGTGATATCACAAAACACAGGACAGACCAAGACTGAAAAAACTAACAAAACCACATAATTATAACATATAGTTACAACAGTGCAACAATAGCATAACTTGATGAAGAACAGTCCATGAGCACAGTAAAAGTTCAAAGTCTCTCAAATGTCCCACATCTCACGCAGATGGGAGAAGGAAGAAAAACTCACCCTGCCATGCCCGACCACAGTCCGACTCTGAGTCGTCGGA
The DNA here is from genome assembly GCF_963921235.1 of Mobula hypostoma. NCBI lineage: Eukaryota > Metazoa > Chordata > Chondrichthyes > Myliobatiformes > Myliobatidae > Mobula > Mobula hypostoma. Next base: position 15,037,451 of record NC_086110.1, on the reverse strand, counting down.
AAACTTCGAGCCTCCGATCAGCTCTCCGACACTGACTACCGAGCACCACCTCTATCTGAGCGATTCGACCTCAATCTCAGTTGCCAACAGCAGGCAAAGCCGGGGATTTTGAGGCCTTCCCTCCGGAAGATTCACGATCACGCAGTAACAACAGTAGCGAACGGGCATTTCAGAAATTTCTCCAGATGTTCTTCTGTGCTTTCACATCTGTCTCCATCAAATCAGAATTGTCCACGGCCCCTATTTAACGGATACGATTATCATTTTCACCGGAGGGCTGCACACACACAGTGCTCTGCACTCTCTCCTCTCACCTGCCTCCTTGCTAACAACAGGAATTCTGCAGATGCTGGAAATTCAAGCAACATACATCAAAGTTGCACCAGCAACTTTGATGTATGTTGCCTCCTTGCTAACTGTAATTGAGAAAAATCACTACTTTTTGATCACAGGCGCATGTAATTGACACTATTTAAAAACTGTTTGCTCAAAACATGGTGTAGTGTCTTTCTATGCAAGTGGATGTGACAGACGCTAGTTAGAAACTGTTCGGCAACAGTCTCCTGTCCCAATTAAGCGGAATTGTGTCCAAATAAATGAAGGGAATCCTGGCTATTTTCTCAATTAGTTTTTGTTCTTTAAAAGTTGTCCCAAATAAGCAGCTGCCCTGATTAACCAATAGCTCAATTAATCAGAAACCACTGTACATACAAATTTGTTTTGGAATCTAATTATAGCACACTGCTGGTTTCCGTATATATTTGGCAATTGTCTGCTCTGCCCAACCAACATAATTGTTTTTGGATTTCATGTACCCTGTTCCCCTCACTTCTGCTTACCCAGGTTCCATGATGAGAGGAACTCTAACATTGAAGTAACTGCAGGGGTTACTTGGTTATGAAAATAACCTATCAATGAATGTTATGTGCATTGTAAAGCAGAGCTATTAATACAAAAACTTCACTCCATCAAAAGCATTTCTAACCCCGCAAGCAGTTAATCTGATAAACCATTCTAGGTAGCTCCCTCAACCTCCCTCTGTCTCTTACCTCAGCCACTACACTGCACTGTAAGCACTTCAAACCATTTTTTATAAAAGCTGTTTACATTGTAAATACATGCTTGTACTTTTGAATTTATGCATATTTTATTCCATATCTGTTCTAAGTTCATTTTTAACAATTTTAAAGAAACAATTATATAAATATTTTTGTTGCATGTTGCACCAACACACCACAGCAAATTCCTAATACATGTAAATGTATTTGGCGAATAAAGTAGGTCCTTTATTTATCTCGGGGTTTCAACTGGGAAAACTACTATGGTAATTCATAGAAACACCAACAGAAGTCATCTGCACCCATGAAGTAGTGATTATAATCTTGCTACAAGGTAGGGTTTGAGGAGGAGGAAGTTGCACAGATAGGTTTGGAGAAGGAATTTCTGAATCTGGTTCCACATTAGCTGAAGGTATTCTTCAGTGGTTGGCTGGAGGAAGGTTTTGAGATGCACAAAAAAAATGAAATAAATCAAAACTCTTGCTAGATTGTTGGAGTAGTTGGAGAAAGACCAAAGATATAGGTGTTTGAACTTCATTAAATGCTGATGTGGGTACCAGTGGATAGGGTGGCTGATAGATGATCAGGACCTAGTACAAAGTGGGATGTAGGCAGCAAAGCTTTATGATGGGTGGAAAATAAGAGGTCCGTTCTATAGATCATAAGAATCAAGTCCAGAGAACAGAAGTTTTGATCATGATTTCAGCAGCTGAGAGAGCATAAATTACTAAATCACGACCTGCCTAAGTCCATCTTGATCACTTTCTACCTTTATGGTTGTTTCATTCTTCAACATGGCTTCAGTATTGGGAATGCAGGTCAGGGTTTAAATTCAGAGTAGAAATCTTCCTTGACAACATTCATAGCTTCCAGGATATGGTTCTACATTAGAGGGAGCTCGTAGGTTATTAGAAACAACAAGCAGGATAGACAAAAAAACATCAGTTGATGTGGTGTACTTGGGTTTTCAGAAGGCCTTTGACAAAGTGCCACACATGAGGCTGGTATGCAAGCCACAAGCCCATGGTATTACAGGAAAGATTCAAGCATGGATAGAGCAGGGGCTGATGGGCAACAGTGGGAATAAAGGGAGCCTTTTCTGGCTGGCTACCAATGACTTGTGTTTCACAGGGGTCTCTGGTCCAATTTTTTTTACATTATATGTCAATGATTTGGATGATGGAGTTGATGGCTTTGTTGAAATGTTTGCAGACGATATGAAGACAGATGGAGGGACCGGTAATTTTCAGGAAGTAGAGAGGCTACAGAAGGACTTAGACAGATTAGATACATACAGAGTTCCCCCGCTATCTGAAAGTAGAGCGTTCCTATGAAACCTTTCGTAAGCCGAAATGGCATAAAGTGAAGAAGCAATTGCCAATAATTTATATGAGAAAAATTTTTGAGCGTTCCCAAACCCAAAAAAATAACCTACCAAATCATACCAAATAGCACATAAAACCTAAAATAACACTAATGTACAGTAAAAGCAGGAATTATATGATAAATACAGAGCCTATATAAAGTAGAAATAATGTATGTACAGTGTAGTTTCACTTATCAGAACCGGGAAGATTTAGCCAAAACCGATTTGTAGAAAAAAATCGGCACGTATGTGTGCGCACGTACACGCATGCGCACACACCTGCCCGTGCAAGGCTTCGCAGTCATGGTAGTCTTTCTCGGGGTAAACACAAGTTCCTTTCTCGGGGTAAACACAAGTTTAAAGCAGGCGCCTTTTATCGTAAAAGCGAAAATCCTCTTCGGATTTCTTTCGGTTAGCGAAAACAGGTACTAATGTAAGTCTTCGTCAAAGCGAAGTGGCGTAAAGCAAACTTTCATAAAGCAGGGGACACCTGTACTTCATTGATCATTGAAATTACATTGTCACAGTAGCATTACAAGTTCAAGGATCTACAAAATTAGAAGTAAGAAGAATAAATAAGAATAAGTTATCTTAAACAGTCTAACAGGAGAGGTTCATCACTTCCCCAGCTATAGGTTACTCATTATAGTGCTTTATACCCGAGGGTAAGAATGACCTCATATAGTGCTCTTTGGAGCAGCACCGATGTCTTAGTCTATTACTGAAAGTGCTCCTCTGTTCAGCCAAAGTGGCATGCAGAGGGTGAGAAACATTGTCCAGAATTGGCAGGATTTTCCGTAGGGTTCTTTGTTCACCACAGCCTCCAGTGTGTCCATTTTGACTCCTTTATAAAAAACAACCTTTCTAATTAGTTTTTTGAGCCTGTTGGCATCAACTGTGTTGAGCCACAGATGATTTAGCTTGCACCATTTGACAAAGTCTTCCACCAGGATCTTGTATTCATCCTCCCATTCTCCCTTTATGCACCCATTTATTGCTGAGTCATCAGAGGATTTCTGCAGATGACATGACTCAGTGTTATATCTAAAGTCCGAGATATACAGGATGAGTAGAAAGGAAGCCCCCGTGGGGCCCTAGTGCTGCTTATAGCCGCATCTGACACACAGCGCTGAAGCCGCACTAACTGGTCTGCCAATCAGGTAGTCCATTATCCAGGATACAATGGAAGTGCCAGCCTGCATTGAACAGAGCTTCCCCCCCCCCCCCCCCCAAGCAATGAGGAGAATGGGCAAAGAAATGGAAGATAGAATGCAGTGTTGGGAAGTGCGTGGTCATGCATTTAGGTAGAAGAAATGAAAAGATTGACTATTTTCTAAATGGAGAGAAAATACAAAAAAAACTGAGGTGCAAAGGGACTGGGAGTCCTTGTGCAGCATTCCCTAAAGGTTAATTTGCAGGTTCAGTCTGTGGCGAGGAAGTCAAATGCAATGTTAACATCATTTCAAGAGGACTAGAATATAAAAGCAAGGATGTAATGTTGAAACTTTATAAAGCACTGGTGAGGCCTCACTTGGAGTATTGTGAGCAGGTTTGGGACCCTTATCTTAGAAAGGATCTGCTGAAACTGGAGAGGGTCTAAGAACAGAGGGCACAAATTCAGAATAGAGGGGCGTCCTTTTAGAATTGAGATGAGGAGGAATTTCTTTAGCCAGAGAATGGTGAATCTGGAATTCTTTGCCTCTGGCAGCTGTGGAGGCCAAGTCTTTATGTATATTTAAAGCAGAGATTGATAGGTTCTTGACTGGTCAGGGCATGAAGAGATATTAGAAGAAGGCAGGAGATTGGGGCTGAGAGGAAAATTGGATCAGCCATAGTGAAATGGCTGAGCAGACTTGATGGGCCAAATGGCTGAATTCTGCTCCTATATCTTGTGGTCATGTGATGGTGACAGTTTCTAGGACACCAGACCAGGTTATTCTTGATGGCAAAAATAATACTCAAATCAAGACAACTTTACCCTTCCAGTTAGCTCTTGAAGAGACGGAGTCAGTTGTTGTTTAGAGCTAGTAATCTATTACTCGTTACAGCTCACTCAGAGCAGTAACAAACAGTTGGAGGAACTCAGCAGGTCAAACGGTTTCTGTAGAGGGAAGAAAAAGCTGAAGAGATTGTCAGTGGTTCTGTTTGAAACATGCATCAGGACTGTGGTCCCTACACTTGGGGCTGAGAGGTTAATGTCACAACATACAGTTTGAGCAATTATGGTGGAATGACATTCAAATCCCGTTGTTGGTTTTTCCATAGGGACCCTAACTTTAGGTCCCAGATTTCCACTTTGAGTAGTAGAAATTATTTGTGTATTAATTCTTTATTTGAAAGATGGAATAGTCATATGGGCATAGCAGAATAAGGTCATCTGACAAAAGTCAGCATGCTCCACTATGTATTTCAAGTCTTAGATTTTCAAATGGCAATGCTCTGACAGAGGTTGTAGCAGTCCCAGAATTATTACAACTAATACTTTTAGCAATCCTTGAATCTGGCCATCTCTCCAACTTGTAATCACTTCCCAGGACAGCTCTGAAGCTGGTTTCTGCTTCAGGAGTCTAGTGTTGGATGTGCAGTGACCTGGCCTGCCCAATAGAATGGCCTTATTGCAATTATGAGAAGCGGTTTCATAAACAAGAGATTTTGCATATGCTGGAAATCCAGAACAACACGCACAAAATGCTGGAGAAACTCAGCAGGTCAGGCTGCATTTACGGAGATAAAAAAACAGTTGACATTTCAGGCTGAGAGCCTTCATAGGACTGGAAAGGAAGGGAGCCAAAGCCAGACTAAGGTGAGGGGAGAGGAAGGAGTACAAGCTAGCAGGTGATAGGTGAAACCAAGTTTGGTGGGGGGGGGGGGAATGAAGTGAGAAGCTGGGCGGTGATAAGTGGAAGAGGTAAAGGGCGGAAGAAGAAGGAATCTGATAGGAGAGAAGAGTGGACCGTGGGAGAAAGGGAAGGAGGATGGACCACGAATGTTTCATCTATGTTTACCTTTTGGTCCACTGTAGATTTCTTTTTTAAAGCTGAGATTACGATCTGTTTCATTTCTGCTGATTTCAGCTGGAGTTTTGCTGGAGTCAAACAGCACGAAAACAGACCCTATAGCTCATCAGATCCATGCCAGCCATCAAGCAGTCATTCAAACTAATCCCATTTCTATTCTTCCCACATTCCTATTTGCTTATTCTATCACTTATCTACACAGCAGGGCATTCTAAGATGCCACATGTTTGAGGTGTGGCAGGAGCGTGGAGGCAGGGGGGGTTAGAATTACGTATAGGGAACTCGTGTGGTCATAGGGAATGAAGTATAAACTCTAAACTGCCCTGGAGGCTGGGACTGAAATTAAGATTGAACAAGTTGACTAGATAGAACTGAAATTGTTTTGTTGGTTCTCCCACTTACTGATGATTTGGGTTTTTATTGACAGATGAAAGCACTGATGCACAATTGCAGCCATGTATTGTCACTACTTACAGCAAGGTGAGCCATTGATACTGAAATAACTGAATAATTCAATGTCCCCCAAGACTCAGGCGCATACAAGCCATATCTGGATGCCAATCTGTTCCATGCAAATACTATTGATTTGCATATATTTTACGGTTGATTTTGGAATCTTCAACCTGCATTACTGCACTCTATTGATTGGCCAAATGGAAAGTATCCCTGTATTTAACCTGAAAACTGATCTGGCACCAAACCAGTACAGGGCTGTTTCAAAGTAGCTCCCATGGGAGAGATGCATGCAAGTGCTCCAAACATGTGTTTGAAGATCCCTTCAAGTTTGAGCTACTCTGGTGCTAACTTCTAAAACAGTTTCAGATGCAAGTTAATAAATGTGAAATTAGCTCTCTTTCTCTTCTCCAAAAAACTGATGTGTGTAATGTCTTAATTCATACTAAAACTATTTTTTCATGTCTTCATTCTCCTCATTACCTTCTCTAAATGCCGCAGCCTCTCTGAATCAGAACCAGGCTTATTATCGCTGACATATGTCACGAGACTTGTTTTATGGCAGAGTACAGTACAAGACATAAAATATACTGTAAATTTCAATAAGAAATATATTATTTGTAAATATACTATATGGGTTCATTGTCCATTCAGAAATCTGATGGTGAAGGGAAAGAAGCTCTGCTTCCCCTTAATCTTACCTTGCTTAACATCCAGGGAAATGGTCCTTTTATTTGCATCCCCTCCACCACCTGAATCCTTCATTATATTGACCACTGGCATACTGTTCTGGAGCATATATTACAAGATGCACAGCAGCAACCTACCAAAGTTTCCTGCTCATCACCCAGCCTCTAGTATCTAGTAGGGCAAGAGCACATTTGCCATCAAGTTCTCCAAGACCCATAGCAGTCAAGCTATGGATTGGCCATTATCATGATAAAAATATTCCCTATCAAAGCATTCATTTATTACAATACGATTCTTCTTCAATTAATATGTTCAAGAATGTTGCTGAATTTCAAAATTATTAACGAACAAAGTTTACTCTATTCAAGTAAACAGCCCTACCACATTTTGATGTCCCTGTTAACACCAAATGTACGAGTCTTCATTATCCTTGAGCCACTCAATTAAGACCATAGTTTGAAGCAGAGTCAGAAACCAAATAAAACAAGGCAATTCTCTTACATCTCTTCTGCTGCTCTGCAGCCCTGGTAACAGTTTATGTAAGTGTATCATCTCAATTTTAGACTTCCAGTCAACTTCTGGCTTCAGTCAAAAGAAGTTCTTTCTGGTAGTGGAAAATCTCCTGATATACACATGATCAAACAACTTCCTGTCACATGCCAAGTCCATCTCATTGCGTCATAAATTACTATAGTACTCTAGCTTTAACTAAGCTTCTTAACACATTAGCCATTACCACGTGTAGTATTTAAAAGTGTTTGTTCCATGTGTGTTCTACTTAATGAACTAAGGTTATATAATATCACTCTTCTAAACCGACTAAAAAGTTCCTGTATACCTCATGAGAATACCTTCAAATTATTGTTTGCAAGACAGAATACAGTTCACTTCCATTTTCTTGAAGGTAATAAAAATTCAACTATAGTCATAGTCATACTTTATTGATCCCAGGGGAAATTGGTTTTCGTTACAGTTGCACCATAAATAATAAATAGTAATAAAACCATAAATAGTTAAATAGTAATATGTAAATTATGTCAGTAAATTATGAAATAAGTCCAGGACCAGCCTATTGGCTCAGAGTGTCTGACCCTCCAAGGGAGGAGTTGTAAAGTTTGATGGCCACAGGCAGGAATGACTTCCTATGACGCTCTGTGCTGCATCTCGGTGGAATGAGTCTCTGGCTGAATGTACTCCTGTGCCCACCCAAATACATTATGTAGTGGATGGGAGACATTGTCCAAGATGGCATGCAACTTAGACAGCATCCTCTTTTCAGGCACCACCGTGAGAGAGTCCAGTTCCATCCCCACAACATCACTAGCCTTACGGATGAGTTTGTTGATCCTGTTGGTGTCTGCTACCCTCAGCCTGCTGCCCCAGCACACAACAGCACACATGATAGCAGTGGCCACCACAGACTCGTAGAACATCCTCAGCATCGTCCGGCAGATGTTAAAGGACCTCAGTCTCTTCAGGAAATAGAGACGGCTCTGACCCTTTTTGTAGACAGCCTCAGTGTTCTTAGACCAGTCCAGTTTATTGTCAATTCATATCCCCAGGTATTTGTAATCCTCCACCATGTCCATACTGGATGGAAACAGGGGTCACCGGTACCTTAGCTCTCCTCAGGTCTACCACCAGCTCCTTAGTCTTTTTCACATTAAGCTGCAGATAATTCTGCTCACACCATGTGACAAAGTTTCCTACCGTAGCCCTGTACTCAGCCTCATCTCCCTTGCTGATGCATCCAACTATGGCAGACTCCTCCCCTTTTCCCTCAAAGAACATTAATGATTTTAAAACTGAAGATTAACTCTCTGAAAAAGGTAACCCATCATACTGTAAGATTGGGACTCAGAGTAACACTTTATATTATTCCTTTACTTTTAAGTGCTGTGATATATCTGGCTCCTTTCAGACTTTCAGCACAGTTAATAGAATTTTCTATTGATTATTAAATTCCTTTTTTTATTGTACGTGGTGGATGGTACTTGTGTAAGCAGCTGGAAATGACATTGACCTTTGTTAGGTTCTGAAGCTAATCAAACACGAAGGTCCTCATCAGATTTACTTGAGGGTTCCCGGGCCCATGCATCACAGATCGACTCCAATGTCCTCATCTGAATGAAGCACATTTACCACGAAGATGTTTGAACTAGCCTCGGTCAGCCTCTGAACACAAATATAAAGGACGAAGGGAAATGCAAGAAGTCAAAATAGTGTGACTGTGCAAACTTAACACTATCGTACCATGCCAGGCAGAAACCATGGTGATGTGTTGGTGAGCTGCTAATCAGGGCTGATACCTGTTTTAAATTTTTCAGTGGGATGCAATTCAGGAGCTGCTTGGACACCCCATGGAGAAGCCAGTGGTCCTTCATAGGTATGGTATGTGTATGTGATTAAAAAAATGTTCTAGTTCGATCGTAGGGCTGGGATCGGTGTGAATGTGTGTAGCACAGGAACTGAGGAGCAAGACTGAGATGTAATAAACTTGCCAACTGAGTCAGATTTCTTACTGCATATACCCTAGATGTTTAGACTCACAGAACTAGCTTAAAAGATAGGACCAGAAATTGGGTTAGTGCATTTTAATAATGTTAGAACAGTGTGGGAATTTCTTCACTATTTATCGGTGAAAATTACACAAAAATAAAAATTCTTCAGTTGTGAGGTTTACAAACCAGAATATAGGTGACACAGTGCTAAAATGGGAATTGTCAGATTAAGCGTCGTGTTTTCTATAAATATATGTAAATTCTAACAGCTTCCAGAATTGAGCCGAGCAGGTTTAATCTCTGTAGCTGGCTCTTGAAGATAAACGTGATGATCCAAACAAGTTATTTGCAGCTACAGTGGAATTGGTGCTGTTGAATGAATCTGGTGAAGATTGCTCTCAAGTGGCCAAAGGAACTGGGACAGGATAGTGAAGATGAGAGGAGTTGGAATTGTCCAGGGATAAAGTCAGGTGGTAAAATCTGTGAGGACATGGGTTCACTCTATCAAATCCTACACCCAGGAATTCTACCAGCCAGCAAAAAGCCTCTGCAAATAGAAAATTAAATGAAGGCTCCTCTCCTTGAAGAAAGTATTTGATTGATCTCCTGAGTACAGCAGTGAGCAGCAAACTAATATTTGGCAGATTAATGGCTGTATGTGTTGGCCTTTTGCTCAGCACTATTTCACGGAAAATATTTAGTCAAAACTAGTTCTTTTGAATAAATAAGAGACGCTGTTTTTCAGAATAGTGAAGTCGAAAATCTCACTGCTGACATATTCTACATTTTACACCACTGTAAATGTCATTTGGAGTTTTATGTCTGGAAATAGTTGCTAAGAAAATCTGGCCAGAAAGTCAGAAGTCAAATCTAGTAATGTATGCAATATTTAACTGCACAATACTTGTTTTTGGAATTGTTCAAGCAATTTTTAAGCCCCATTGTTTAACATGAATACTAAAATCATCAGCATTTTGGGAACTTTACTTGTTTAGCAGAACTTCTGTGTTACAAATATGCAAACTGCAAATATTTGTAAATTTTCCACCTTACTTTTATTTAGCAAAAACACATGATTTTTTAAGCGGAACATGCAGCGAAAGCATTAAGCCTGTTTGGAGGGATATTGGGGATCCCGTTAGTAGGTAGCCCAGTGTTGTTTCTCCATAATTGTTCTATCAATTGACTTGCTTTTGCCTGTCTCCTGGCACAGATCCTCTTCAGCAAACAACACAAACCCTTTTGGATCAACCTTCTGCTTCGGACTGCAGCGCATGATATTTGAGGTAAGATACGCCAGTTCCAGACCTTGCAGGTTAGAAAATGGAAAGTTAGCTCACTTTGTCTTCTCCGTTTATCAGTAGATACTGTGCACAGACAAACGAGGCCAGGGTGTACCTTCCGACCAGCAAAAAAACAAAACTGCTGGAGGAACTCAGCAGGTCAAGCAGCGTCTGTCAACGTCTCAGGTCAAGACCCTGCACCAGGACTCAGTGGGAAGATAGCATAAAAAAGGAGAGGGGGCCAAGTGAGACAGGCCAGAGGGTGATGGGTGGGCCAAGGATGGGTGAAGAATGGTGAGGATGGGTGCTGCTAGGAGGCAAAGGTATGTGGGTGATAAGTGAAAGCAGACAAATGGGTGGGAAGTAGGGGAGGGGTCTACAAAAGCTAAATCTAACAAATCAGGAAGATGATAATCTGCGGTTTCCTGTGTCTTCCTTACCACATGGTTACTTTACCTACCAGAGCTCTCCACAATATAATGTACTTGCTCAAGTGCCAGCTGCCCACTGGCATTGGATGTAGTTATTATATTGTGGAGATTTCTGTAAAGCTACCGAGCAATAAGTAACACACATCAAAGTTGCTGGTGAAGGCAGCAGGCCAGGCAGCATCTCTAGGAAGAGGTACAGTCGACGTTTCGGGCCGAGACCCTTCGTCAGGACTAACTGAAGGAAGAGATAGTAAGAGATTTGAAAGTTGGGGGGTGGAATCCAAAATGATAGGAGAAGACAGGAGGGGAAGGGATGGAGCCAAGAGCTGGACAGGTGATTGGCAAAAGGGATATGAGAGGGAGTACCTGGGATCCTCAGAAGGTCCAAATTGAGAGGCTCGAAAACGAATCCTAAAGCTAACTGGAGTAAGTTGGCGACGGAGGCACGTTCCAAGAAAGGATATATGGCTGTGATAGCGAGGCTGAGTCAAAATGTGGTCGAAAAGTTGAAGAGCCGAAGAAATTCCAGAAGGGGAGCAGGGAGAGATGGTTTCACTGAACTTCCGTCGAAGCGGAGATTTAAACTTCTTCAGTGTAGGCATCACCCGAAGAGGCTTCACAGTAGTGAATTTAAAAATGCAAACATGAGGATTTCCAGCATCTGCAGAACTCCTCGTGTTTGCATTTTTAAATTCACTACTGCAAAGCCTCTTCGGGTGATGCCTACACTGAAGAAGTTTAAATCTCCGCTTCGACGGAAGTTCAGTGAAACCATCTCTCACTGCTCCCCTTCTGGAATTTCTTCGGCTCTTCAACTTTTCAACCACATTTTGACTCAGCCTCGCTATCACAGCCATATATCCTTTCTTGGAATGTGCCTCCGCCGCCAACTTACTCCAGTTAGCTTTAGGATTCGTTTTCGAGCCTCTCAATTTGGACCTTCTGAGGATCCCAGGTACTCCCTCTCATATCCCTTTTGCCAATCAACTGTCTAGCTCTTCGCTCCATCCTCCCCCTCCTGTCTTCTCCTATCATTTTGGATCTCCCCCTCCCCCTCCCACTTTCAAATCTCTTACTAGCTCTTCCTTCAGTTAGTCCTGACGAAGGGTCTCGGCCCGAAAAGCCGACTGTACCTCTTCCTAGAGATGCTGCCTGGCCTGCTGCGTTCACCAGCAACTTTGATGTGTTTTGCTTGAATTTCCAGCATCTGCAGAATTCCTCGTGATTGAGTAATAAGTAATGTGCCTTCTGAACCTCAACATGTCTGTACACAATATCCACAAATACCCCAGTCTGGGGAGAAAATCACACAAGGAAAATTCAAAGTTAGCATGAATATGATAGTGTTATATAACTTTCCTTGCTGTATATTTTAAAAGTGTTTAGATCATCAAGTGTTCCTGTATCTCCTTCGCAGGTCATGCAGAACAATCACATAGCATCAGTAACGTTGTACAGTCCTCCCAGGCCCGACAGCCAGGCTCGAAACACAGAGATGATCCAGTGAGCCTCTGCCTCATTTGAACCAACAAGGATGCAACCGGTTCAGTACAGTGTGCCTTGGTTTGCTGTCGCGATTGTATAGAGCAGCACGATCTGATCCACACCAGCCCTGGCCGCACATGTACGGGGGGTGGGGGGGGGGAGGTGTTCAGTCTGTCACTGACCTCATCGCTGGCGATGGGACCCTGGCGATGGGGTATGTTGCTCCTTGCTTGCATCACGCCGATTCCTCTCTTCAGTCGTACGCCACAGACCAAGGGGGCCCTGTCCTGTCCTGTGTCTGTCAAGGATGAGGGCAATGGAGCTGCAGACACAAGAAGCACAAGTTGTTGAGCCTCAAGGGCAGTGTTTCAGGTTTCTGTTAATATGTGTTACTGTTTGGTGTGATACTCCATACACTCATATTTCTGTGTCCCAGCACAGTATGCAGAGACGGAAGTTTGTTTGTGAGTTCAGCCACAGCCTATCTCTGTAGCTTAGACGGTAGCTTGTTTTATTGAACTTGTATCATTGCACTACATACACTTTAATTACTTGATTAATGTGTTTTATTCACGGAGGAGTGTCAGGGTATAGTGCCAGCTAATTAGGTGAGACTGGGGTGTGGAGAGGAGTCCAGTCCATGTACACAGCCGGTCCTGCTGCTTGGTGGAGAAGTGGTGACTTGGTCACTTCACCACTCAATTGAATCAAGATGCAATCCTGTCTGCCATTTCTTGAATTGCATATTATTAATTTGATGCCAAAGACATATCTTCAACACACTTGGTTTCATCATCTCTCAGTGCTATTTCATTTGATGGAACTACACGCCCCAGCGACAATGCTGGCCACTGGCCGATTTTGTCGGCCCACGGGAGAGATTGCATGCTACACAAGCTCAGTGTGGAGATTTCTGTTGTTTGCAGTATTCTTGAGAGGTATGTTCGTTCACGGGAAGATGTGAAGGTACTCGGGCCTTTCCCTTGTCAAACTAGTGATTGTTTTCCTTTTTTTAAATTAACTAAATCTGTTAGCCATGACACATTTTTACATCACATGTTGTAGCAACTTGTAATAAATGGACAAATTTTGTGTGTTTACACTGTGTGTAAAATTCTGTAAATAATACATTTTGTAATTTTAACAAAATGTACAGGGAGTGCCTGTATAGTCTAATGCCGAACAATGAGAAGGACGTATTTTGAATTGTAATCAATGTTTTCACTCTGGACCACTAGCAGGGATATGTGATTTGTGTTTTTGTGATATTTCACATTCTGTCTTCCTGTGTGAGCTGTGCGATTCCAGACTGTTATACTCAATACACATGGATGTTGTTCAAAGACTATTGTTCCTGTTTACTTTCGAAGCTATTGCTGTTCTCTGATAGCTGTTAATTCTTAACCGAACAGCTGAGTTTAGTGCTGTCTCCTGTGCTCTTTGCTTAACCATGGGAACTATATGTGCCTCTTCATTCACTTTTACTGCACTGTCCTGACTTTTCTTTTAAAAAAAACATAACTTTTTGGGGAAAAGGGGGAGATGCACATTAAGAGCATGTATTCTGCACCATAAATAAAACCGACTCCAATTCCCTGTTTGTGACAATTTGAGTTGGCTGGTTCTTTTCTCAGGGTGTGCAGAAAAGCCCGTCAAGGGAGAATGGTCACACTGTCATTTAGCAGAACTCCCACGCATGGATGTCAATGCGGTGGCTTTCTGTACAGAGACTAATTTGTATGTGAATTTATTCCAACTCCTCATCCTTGCTTACCAGAGCCATTACATCATCCACAGTGCCACTGCAGGTGGAGCAAGTACACATTGTAGTAATGTTCAGAGACGTCTTTGCTAAGTAAGAGGTATTTACGATGCATTTGTATAAGCATGAGCCATCAAGCATGGTATGCGTTTCAAGTGATGGTTTCTCCAATTGTTCGTTATCAGGAGACTTCAGAGTGCCTGGCCTTTCCATATACAGGGTATTCGACAGAAACACTATACATGTCCATCAGGATGGGCAAGTAGAAGGCAAGGGTGGCTGAGTTGTGGAATTTATGGGGAGATTAATACAGGAAGGCAGCCTAGAGATAACTGGGAAAGGAATAAATTGCAGTTATGAGGCTTAGTCGTAATGAATGGAAAAAGAATCTTGCATTAAACAATTGGTATAGCTTGATTCCAACCTACAAATGGCATTTAGCAAAGGCTGAAAATGAAGATTGTTGTAGAATATTGAGGCTTATTTCCAATTTACAGCCAGTTAGACAAAGTTTAAAAAAAAAGTTATTAACAAAGAATGCAAGAAAACTTAACTTAAACTTAAAGAAAGTTAATTTTGAGATTGATTTAACTGCCCTCCAAAATGGCATTCATAGTCTTAATTTATTCTTGCTAGACACAGTAAGGGTAAAACCAAAGGATCTATTATTGATGTAGTTACCAGATTTGAACACAGAAGTGCTCATGTAGTCTGTAAAGTCTTTCTCACCAGCATCCAGAGACTAATATCTAAATTAGAAGAGGTGCCCCACAGGTAAGTCAAACTACAACTTGTCATAGATATATTCCAAAAATCATACATCTTTCCAGTTAAATTCTGGACAATCTGATTCCAAAATGGTATAAGATTGTAAAAGTTCATTACAATATCTTTGCAACCACTCTCTTTAAGACCAATATGTCAGATAATTCCTGCAGAGTCCTTGACTACATTCCATCCCACCAGCGGACTGAACTTCCAGGCAGGTGAGAGCCAGCCTGCCAGTTACAACATTGTTTCCAGACCAGGTGCCTCATGGTAGCAGGTTTTCTTGCACAAGTTTGATCTTTTAATTACTACTTACAGTACCTTTTGATCTGCCAGGAAGCAGAGCTGAAAAGCAATCAAATGCAAATGCAGAGAAGAGTTGTGACTGGGTTGCATCTGGAATGGCAATCGGCATACTTAGCCACGTTTATATTAAAAGAATGACATAAGAACATATGAAATAGCAGGAGTAGACCGTCCAGCCCATTGAGCCTGCTCCACTGCTCAGTAAGGTCATGGCTGATCCGACCATGGCCTCATCGCCACTTATTCTCCATAACCCTTAATTCCCGAACTATGCAAAAATCTATCCAACCAGACAAGAAGCTAGATTTGACAAAGTTTTATGGGGTAATCACATTCTTTCTCAGAGTGTGACCTAATGATTACACCAAACAAGCCAATGTATCCTCACAATGGTGCTATAATGTGAATATCCACACAATTGGAGCCACCTATTTTCACTTTCCTATACATTATTGATTTTTCCTCAAGAAGACTAAATGAGGAAAATGGGATTTTCTCCCTAGTGCTTAAACTACAGAATGCTTTACAATACTATTTTGTAGGGGTCATTGTGCTAAGGGTTTGAAAGTGATGAATTCAAGACCTGTTGCTGAAATTCTCTTGATTTCTTTGAGTGTTGGATAAATGTACACTGTGACAGTGCCTACCATTGCTGTCAGGGTATCTGTTGCTGGCTGTTCCAAAACAACAAACCAAGTTCTCTAATTTTCTATTGGTAGTGCCCAGCTTGCCCAGGTGATTTGCTCTACATTCATATTTCTTACTCCCATTTTAGGGAGAGGTGAGGAGCAGATACTATTCATTAAATCCTATAAGGGCATAAGTCTAAGCTTCTTGAGCCAAAGCTTGAAACTAACCACTCTAACATTGCCTTGTTCCCACAATGGCAGCTCCTCTTAAACCTTACTTTTTATTGGCCTTGGCCAACTGCTTAATAGATCGCAATGACTGAAGCCTGCCCAAAGGGCCCAGAGCTCTTTTTAAATCTTTGCACTGTTTCACCAAAACAAGCGACTGCTGGTGGTGATTGAATCCTGCCAAATAGACTCTGGTCCAGCCAAGGAGTTCACCAACACTGGGTACAAATTAAAGAAATCCGTGGTTCTGAAATAGAAGCTGTTTGTAACAGTGGAGCAGTTTAATCGGTTTGACTTTGATCAGTTGTAAACTGATCAAGGTCATTTATTGAGCAAAGATTGCTGCTGATGCTGGAAAACTGAGCTGCAAACAAAAGGTAAGTGTACATGTCAGCTGCATCTGTGTGATTCTGTGAAAATCCCTTGCACTTGCTTAATCTGTTACATTTCCATTATCATCCATTACTTAAAAATGTCACCAACTGAAATGTTAGCTGCTTCTTCTCTGCAGTTGCTACCTAATCTGAACATTTCCAACATTTTGTGTTTGGTATTGCATTGTTTCATCTAAGGAGCAGAAATAATCATCCAGTAAATCATGCTAATCTTAAGCCTTTCTTTTATTTTGCTCACTGTTCCTCGCCCTCTAGCTCCAACACTCATGGTCTCAGACTCAGCCTTAACTGCTGTCATTGGCTGAGCATCTATAGCCATCCTGAGTTTGAGAATTCAAGAAAAAAGTAAATTAGTGTAAAGCAATATTACACCAACCTCTGGGTTGAGATCCTCATTAGGATCTTTCAGGAAATTGTGAAATGTTCCTCTGCTTCAATAACTTTTACAGCCTTCTATCTGCAGACCAGCTAATTAGTGGTGCATTTCACAGTTTTCCACTCACTGCCTTCATAGCAGCAGGCAAATTAGGCACGAGAATTTATTCATTCAGAGTTTCCCAAAGTGTAAGCCTTCATTGTACTCATTATGGAATTCTCTTAAGCAAGCACTTGCTAGGAGTAGCTGGCTGTAGTCTTGGAGAGTTGTCTGTGGTCCCCTGCATCTGTTCTTTGTTTTTAGATGAAGGCAGGAAAATAGATAGAAAGAACAAAGGGGAGAATGTGTGGTTGGGTGGAAGATGGGAGGGATTTGTTTAACAATTAAGTTGAATCTTTCTGACATCTCTGAGAACACCCGCTCATCCCTTCCTATCATTAGTCCATCCATTCATTATGTGGCAACAATCCATTGCAGCTGGCGGAATGCTGCAGCTGATGGTCATGTCTCTTTAAGAAATGGCTGCTGAGGTTGCAGCTGCTAGTCTAAATGTCAGCAGCAGGGAGAACATGCAACTTAAATCATTGCAGCAGCAATATTTTCAACCTATCATCAGGTGATGTTATACAGGAAAACCCAAAACTAGCATTCTTTAATCCCCACGAATGAAAATTGTGATGCTTATGGATCTTTTACAGGCAGCATTAGAGTGACCTACAGTGCTAGTTTAACTCATCACTAAAATATGGTAAAGCAGTTATGGAATGATTTTGGCTGATACTGGCAAAATATAAGAAAAAAGAGTTAAGACAAAGAAAATATTGTTCATGGTAGCTAGTTAGTTAAGGCTTTTGAGTGTGGTTCATTCCAGCTAGACAGCAGTAAAGAGGCAAGAGAGTGGTACGGTCAATTTATGTCAGAAGATAAGTGTTTAGGGAGGACAAGACCTGTAAAATTGGGATGCTACTTTGCTTCTAAACCGAATACAGTTGAGACAATGAAAAATTAGTGCTGCCATGTATATAAGCAGTTCGTTTCCCAGAAAGCACAGATGTACAAGATTGCCTGGCAGAGCTCAACACAGATCAAGCAGACTAAATTGCATGTTTATAGAGGAATCTGATAGATAATTCCCTCAATGCATTTAGTCAACTTTATCCAACCCCCAACTTGCTTGGTATTCCGTTTATTTCAATCAAACTAATCCCTCTAAAAATGATGAAGCATATTTCAGAAAGAATTCAATGTGTCAGGCATTCTTTATAATATCTTCAATTTTAAGACTTTCCTAAATTTCTTGGCTTGAATTGTCACTTAACATTTGAACCAATCTCTCACTATTTGCTTCATTATAACTGTTAATTCCTGAAGTTCTCTGCTAAAGCTTGTTTATCTGTGATATTAAATGTTCCCATTATGTGAAAACAGAATTCATTTCATATTTAAATTCCTTCACATTGGCTAAGATCACTGTGCTTGGATAATATGCTATCACTGAAATTGTAAAACTGCATCTTTCAACTTGTTTTGGTTGTTCCTTCTTCATTGGCAATGCTTTTGATTGCATTGTAATAATTTTTTCATCAACAAATCCCTCCAGTCTTTCATCCAACCGCACATCCTAACTTTTGTTCTTTCCACCCATTTCTCTGGCCTCATAAATAAGAGTGATATCTGGAATAAAAACAGAATGCTAGAAGTAAGTGACACCACTCAACAGAGTCACACTTTGACACAGCTAGTTGAGTGTCAATCCTGACCTCAGGTGCCATGTGGAGTTTCCACAATTTCCCTTTGACTCAATAAGTTCCCTTCATGTGTTCTGGTTTCCCCCCACATCCCAAACATTGGCAGCTTAACTGGCCACTGCAAGTTGCCCCTCGTGTCTGGGTGAGAGGTAGAATCTGGAGGAAGTCGATGAGAATGTGGGGAGAATTTTTAAAATGGAATAGGTGTAAATGTGTGATTGTTGGTTGGCAAGGACTCATTGAGCTAAAATATTAGCTTCTCTCTCTATTTTGAAAGAATAAAATGGTTAACAGATGGATGGCTTTTCATCACAACAGATGAAAGATCCAATACAACACAAGAGATTCTGCTGATGCTGGAAATCCAGAACAACAGACACAATGCTGGAGGAACTCAGCAAGTCAGGCAGCATCTAAGGAGAGGAATAACAATCATCATTTCAGACTGAGACTCTCAATCAAGACCGATAAAACCTCATTGTCGTGAAATGTTAACTCTGTTACTCTCTGGATGCCTCTTGGTCTGTTGACTGTTTCATTATTTTCCGTTCAAGAGTTGCAACATTTGCAGTAATTTTTTTCTTTTGTTAAACACATTTACCATCATTCAGGTTCAGTTCCTGACTTTATCTCTGTAGTACACTCTACCGCTGCAGCGCGCGCGCGCGCGCACACACACACACTCACACTCACACTCTATCTCTCTCTCTCTCTCTCTCTCTCTCTCCCACCCTCCCTTACTCCCTCACTCACACTCTCTCCCTCCCTCTCTCACTCTCTCACTCTTCCCATCAGTTGCCTTGCTCTGTAATCTTGCAAGGGTCTGCTGTTACCTTTGAATTGACTGCTGTTAACTAGCAATGTGTATTATGCTTCGCTGTCTACACCCAAATTGGAGAAATTTTTATTCGTTTCACAATGCCTTTGGCTCTAGTGGTGAATTTTGAATGATTTGCAGAAAACGTTTCAGATCTTTGATTCTTGGTGCAGTAGAGAGAGAAGCTGAGATTCCAAAGCAAACATCTGCATTGAGTCACAAGTACTGAGTCTTGTTCCAAGATAAATATAAAGTTTGGTCATTGGCTTTCTGCCTTTCTAAATTGCAAGAACAGTCCATGGAATATAAATGATAGAGGAGAGGGCAAGATTACAAGCAGTAATTTACTTTATCTTCAATGGTGTTGTAGTATAAAAATGGCAAATTTTTGATAATATCTTGAATTTATTTTGTGTCCCACTGTGAAAAATATTTCAGATTATTGGAACTGAATCTGTGAATCAGATATTCTGTCTTTCCTTATGCAAACCCATTCTTTTTGTTATTACATGCTTCATTCCTGTTCATATCCCCGCTATACCCTCCCCCCCGCCCCAGACATTTCTCTTGCTCGGATTTCTCAGGGATTGGGATGACAGGAATAAAACAACAAACCCTATCTCACCAACCCATCTCACTAATAGTTGCGTCAAGTTATGGCAAGTGTACACACTTTTCTCAGAGTCAGTTTCCTTCAATGTGCAGTGCTTTGGAGCCTGAGTGCACTTTCAGACCGGTGCATAATCAGGGCCCAAGTGTGGTAAGATGGTGGCATGCTCAGACACAGCAGCCACTCGGGGTATGTTTTTCATTCTTTGTTGTTTTTACAATCACAATTCACTGCTGGATACTAAGAACATCAACTGCAGGTCTGCCCCATTAGCAAGGTGCTTAATAGTGGTGGAGCTGGACTTATTGTGTGCCATCTTGGACATTTTTATTGTGATCACAAGACTGTTGGACATTGGTAATGTAGAATACTGCAAATCCAATTCACTGGTTTATTGGCGAGACTGATGGTGGGGGAGCTGCGTTGCCTTGGTTGTGGTAAGGTCTAGGCTCTTGACACTGGGTTGCCTGTTGCAGTTGCCCAGTGGAGAAGACACCAGAGACAGTGGGAGAGAGTAGAGGCGACTGGGTATGCTGAAATCCATACTATGTTGGAGGCTGGTCTCTCCCATCGGTGCTGCCCTCCAGTGTTTGCTCAGTGGAAGATCAAGCTGGACCAGGACAACTTACCATCAATCTATAGTCACTCAGGAACTTCGGCTATGTTTTTGTTGTGATTGATTTCTTTTTCTGCAATCAATACTATATGTGCAGTGTGCTGTTAGTAATGTGTTCTGAATCTTGGCCCCAGAGGAACACTATTTTGTTTGGCTATATCCATGTATGGTTGAATGATAATTAAACTTGAACTTGATCTAGTCAATTGAGGATTAATTCCTCCCCACACCCCTTAAGAAAAGAAAATGGAAGGGGCGAAAGGAACCATTTGTCCCTATTCGTACCATCTATACTCAGCAACCAGGTTATTCCAGACAATATATTTCCTGCTGTGTGCTCGGGGATGCTCTCATTCCAGCTTTTCCTTCTCTTCTGTCAGAAAGAGAATAATATCTGTGTGATCGAGATCATGGCTAGTGCAGGTGGAGAGATTCCTGCTGAATTTATTAGTTGGTCTGCAAAAATAGCACAAATTTATAAATGGCAAGCTTCCCTCTTCTCTTGATCTTAAAGCCAAGAAGTGTTGGGATTGCACAGCACAGACATCCTAATAGCTAGCTGTGTATATCCCAAAGTGAAAAATTGTACTTTGATAAGAGCTTGATTAATTTATATTTGTCCCTGGGTTTATATGTTCAATTGAAAGTTTCCAGAAATATTGAAGCAAATGAGAGAATGAACCTGTTATAACCAGTTCCATTGCAAACTGGGCAATTTTCCCTGTCTGCACTGATTATATAAGTGATTAAACTTACTTTGCATTATCCCTTTGTTTAGGAGACAGACGTCATTTCTAGTCACTTTCTGAACAGTTGGTGTAGCTTTGGGAAAACTTAAAGAGCTATCCTTCCTACAGGATGGCAAAATCACCAAGTTATAAAGTGGGGTATAGAAGAGACTGCTTTAGAAATTCTGATATCTTCACCTGATACAATGATTAAGTAATTCGATGCAAAATCTGATTCCTAAAGAAGAGATTTTACTCTCTTGTGGTTCTGTTTATAGAAGGAATATAAGGAAGAAAAAATACAAACAACAGGAATTCTGCAGATGCTGGAAATTCAAGCAACACACATCAAAGTTGCTGGTGAACGCAGCAGGCCAAGCAGCATCTGTAGGAAGAGGTGCAGTCGACGTTTCAGGCCGAGACCCTTCGTCAGGACTAACTGAAGGAAGAGTGAGTAAGGGATTTGAAAGTTGGAGGGGGAGGGGGAGATCCAAAACGATAGGAGAAGACAGGAGGGGGAGGGATGGAGCCAAGAGCTGGACAGGTGATTGGCAAAAGGGGATACGAGAAGATCATGGGACAGGAGGTCCGGGAAGAAAGACAGGGGGGGGGCCGGACCCAGAGGATGGGCAAGAGGTATATTCAGAGGGACAGAGGGAGAAAAAGGAGAGTGAGAGAAAGAATGTGTGCATAAAAATAAGTAACAGATGGGGTACGAGGGGGAGGTGGGGCCTTAGCGGAAGTTAGAGAAGTCGATGTTCATGCCATCAGGTTGGAGGCTACCCAGACGGAATATAAGGTGTGGTTCCTCCAACCTGAGTGTGGCTTCATCTTTACAGTAGAGGAGGCCGTGGATAGACATGTCAGAATGGGAATGGGATGTGGAATTAAAATGTGTGGCCACTGGGAGATCCTGCTTTCTCTGGTGGACAGAGCATAAATGTTCAGCAAAGCGGTCTCCCAGTCTGCGTCGGGTCTCGCCAATATATAAAAGGCCACATCGGGAGCACCGGACGCAGTATATCACCCCAGCCGACTCACAGGTGAAGTGTTGCCTCACCTGGAAGGACTGTTTGGGGCCCTGAATGGTGGTAAGGGAGGAAGTGTAAGGGCATGTGTAGTACTTGTTCCGCTTACACGGATAAGTGCCAGGAGGGAGATCAGTGGGGAGGGATGGGGGGGACGAATGGACAAGGGAGTTGTGTAGGGAGCGATCCCTGTGGAATGCAGAGGGGGGGGAGGGAAATGCAAAGAGAGGCCACCTCCAATGGGATCCCACCACTAAGCACATCTTTCCCTCCCCCCCTCTCTCCGCATTCCGCAGGGATCGCTCCCTACACAACTCCCTTGTCCATTCGTCCCCCCCATCCCTCCCCAGTGATCTCCCTCCTGGCACTTATCCGCATCCCTCCTGGCACTTATCCACATCCTATTCCCATTCTGACATGTCTATCCATGGCCTCCTCTACTGTAAAGATGAAGCCACACTCAGGTTGGAGGAACACCTTATATTCCATCTGGGTAGCCTCCAACCTGATGGCATGAACATCGACTTCTCTAACTTCCGCTAAGGCCCCACCTCCCCCTCGTACCCCATCTGTTACTTAGTTTTATGCACACATTCTTTCTCTCACTCTCCTTTTTCTCCCTCTGTCCCTCTGAATATACCTCTTGCCCATCCTCTGGGTCCCCCCCCCCCGTCTTTCTTCCCGGACCTCCTGTCCCATGATCCTCTCGTATCCCCTTTTGCCTATCACCTGTCCAGCTCTTGGCTCTATCCCTCCCCCTCCTGTCTTCTCCTATCATTTTGGATCTCCCCCTCCCCCTCCAACTTTCAAATCCCTTACTCACTCTTCCTTCAGTTAGTCCTGACGAAGGGTCTCGGCCTGAAATGTCGACTGCACCTCTTCCTAGAGATGCTGCTTGGCCTGCTGCGTTCACCAGCAACTTTGATGTGTGTTGCAAGAAAAAATACATTCATTTTGAAGAATTTACTTCTACAAAAATGTGAATGTCTACAACAACTTAAAGTGCCTCTATACTTATACTGACTATATTCCAGAACAGGATGGAAATTTTAACTACAGTAAAACTGATAACGTGTCATCCTTGGGACCAGCAGATTTTCCACACTATCCAATGTTACTCCTGTTAATAACCCAATGCTCCGATCCAGATAGTTATATTTAAACTTTTTAATGCATTACGCAGTAGTATAATAACTTTTCAGTGCAAATTTCAAGGCAATGGGAAATAAAACCTGGTGACCTTCAGATTGTCAAAACACCTGGTCCAGACCCTCTCTCTAGCCCATATCCTGCTTATACTCTGGACCCCATTTTACACGTGAATAAACCAGATGCCAAACCATTGAGGTTTCCAAACAATTAGCTTAAGCAATTTCAGAAATTTATTGTAGATGGTTAAATGGATGGGAATAGATGTATTGATAAGATTAAAGTGACAGTTTTAACTCTGAAAGGAAAACGTGCATATAGATTTGCAAACTCTAAGGGTATTTGTATATGTAAGGGTTTGTATGCTGATAAAAAAGGCACAGAAAATGTTATCGAAGGATAATACTAAGTTCTAGTTTAATGCAAGTTACATTATGGATTTTGTGGTGATGCTTTTACACCCCAAAGCCATTTGAGGCACATGGCACATCTATTGTCTTCATTCTAATATCAAAATCACCGATTGCTAGAATGTCGTTTTCCACATCGTAGGCGCATCAATTTGGACAGAATGCTAGTTTTAGAAATATTTATTTTAAGAGATTCTTTGAGTATTGCCATCACAGTTTAATTTTGTTTTTTAGAACAGACTATTTTTTTGTGGTAAATGCAGTGATCTGTGGTAATTATGAAAAGCTGCTTCAAAATGTTGCTCCCAAAGTGAGTCAAATGCAAAACAGAACAAGCTAATTAAAACTGTTTACTTGAGTAATTATGCATTTTTTTAAAAACCGGAAGATAACAATTGTAAATGGTACATTTAATTGGAACTTGGGAGAAGCAGTATGGTATTGGGCAAAATAAGCTGCTCTGGTATTTTATCGATTTATGAAGAGGAAAATTACATTCTGTAATACAAAAGTTTGAATTTTCATAGAGACCCTAATTTTAAATATTTCTCTAAAAATCTGTGCTGTATTCTCTTCTAAGATCATAGGTCCTTCCTTTCATCCCATGGTGCAGCCACGGTTTTGTATAGCAGTCATGTAATTTTTAACACTTCGGTTTTAAATTCATAAATTCCAATCAGAGGCAGTATTCTCTAATATTCGTAACTACCCTCGAGAAAAACATAGAAACATAGAAAATAGGTGCAGGAGTAGGCCATTCGGCCCTTCGAGCCTGCACCGCCATTTATTATGATCATGGCTGATCATCCAACTCAGAACCCTGTACCAGCCTTCCCTCCATACCCCCTGACCCCTGTAGCCACAAGGGCCATATCTAACTCCCTCTTAAACATAGCCAATGAACTGGCCTCAACAGTTTGCTGTGGCAGAGAATTCCACAGATTCACCACTCTCTGTGTGAAGAAGTTTTTCCTAATCTCGGTCCTAAAAGGCTTCCCCTCTATCCTCAAACTGTGACCCCTCGTTCTGGACTTCCCCAACATCAGGAACAATCTTCCTGCATCTAGCCTGTCCAATCCCTTTAGGATCTTATACGTTTCAATCAGATCCCCCCTCAATCTTCTAAATTCCAACGAGTACAAGCCCAGTTCATCCAGTCTTTCTTCATATGAAAGTCCTGCCATCCCAGGAATCAATCTGGTGAACCTTCTTTGTACTCCCTCTATGGCAAAGATGTCTTTCCTCAGATTAGGGGACCAAAACTGCACACAATACTCCAGGTGTGGTCTCACCAAGGCCTTGTACAACTGCAGTAGTACCTCCCTGCTCCTGTACTCGAATCCTCTCGCTATAAATGCCAGCATACCATTCGCCTTTTTCACCGCCTGCTGTACCTGCATGCCCACTTTCAATGACTGGTGTATAATGACACCCAGGTCTCGTTGCACCTCCCCTTTTCCTAATCGGCCACCATTCAGATAATAATCTGTTTTCCTATTTTTGCCACCAAAGTGGATAACTTCACATTTATCCACATTAAAGTGCATCTGCCATGAGTTTGCCCACTCACCCAACCTATCCAAGTCACCCTGCATCCTCTTAGCATCCTCCTCACTGCTAACACTGCCGCCCAGCTTCGTGTCATCCGCAAACTTGGAGATGCTGCATTTAATTCCCTCATCCAAGTCACTAATATATATTGTAAACAACTGGGGTCCCAGCACTGAGCCTTGCGGTACCCCACTAGTCACCGCCTGCCATTCTGAAAAGGTCCCGTTTATTCCCACTCTTTGCTTCCTGTCTGCTAACCAATTCTCCACCCACACCAATATCTTACCCCCAATACTGTGTGCTTTAAGTTTGCACACTAATCTCCTGTGTGGGACCTTGTCAAAAGCCTTTTGAAAATCCAAATATACCACATCCACTGGTTCTCCCCTATCCACTCTACTAGTTACATCCTCAAAAAATTCTATGAGATTCGTCAGACATGATTTTCCTTTCACAAATCCATGCTGACTTTGTCCGATCATTTCTCCGCTTTCCAAATGTGCTGTTATCACATCCTTGATCACTGACTCCAGCAGTTTCCCCACCACCGACGTTACGCTAACCGGTCTATAATTCCCCGGTTTCTCTCTCCCTCCTTTTTTAAAAATTGGGGTTACATTAGCCACCCTCCAATCCTCAGGAACTAGTCCAGAATCTAACGAGTTTTGAAAAATTATCACTAATGCATCCACTATTTCTTGGGCTACTTCCTTAAGCACTCTAGGATGCAGACCATCTGGCCCTGGGGATTTATCTGCCTTCAATCCCTTCAATTTACCTAACACCACTTCCCTACTAACATGTATTTCACTCAGTTCCTCCATCTCACTGGACCCTCTGTCCCCTACTATTTCTGGAAGATTATTTATGTCCTCCTTAGTGAAGACAGAACCAAAGTAATTATTCAATTGGTCTGCCATGTCCTTGCTCCCCATAATCAATTCACTTGTTTCTGTCTGCAGGGGACCTACATTTGTCTTTACCAGTCTTTTCTTTTTTACATATCTATAAAAGCTTTTACAGTCCGTTTTTATGTTCTCTGCCAGTTTTCTCTCATAATCCTTTTTCCCCTTCCTAATTAAGCCCTTTGTCCTCCTCTGCTGGACTCTGAATTTCTCCCAGTCCTCAGGTGAGCCACATTCTCTGGCTAATTTGTATGCTACTTCTTTGGAATTGATACTATCCCTAATTTCTCTTGTCAGCCACGGGTGCACTACCTTCCTTGATTTATTCTTTTGCCAAACTGGGATGAACAATTGTTGTAGTTCATCCATGCAACCTATAAATGCTTGCCATTGCATATCCACCGTCAATCCTTTAAGTGTCATTTGCCAGTCTATCTTAGCTAATTCACGTCTCATACCTTCAAAGTTCCCCTTCTTTAAGTTCAGAACCTTTGTTTCTGAATTAACTATGTCATTCTCCATATTAATGAAGAATTCCACCATATTATGGTCACTCTTACCCAAGGGGCCTCTCACGACAAGATCGCTAATTAACCCGTCCTCATTGCTCAAAACCCAGTCCAGAATAGCCTGCTCTCTAGTTGGTTCCTCGACATGTTGGTTCAAAAAACCATCCCGCATACATTCCAAGAAATCCTCTTCCTCAGCACCTTTACCAATTTGGTTCACCCAGTCTACATGTAGATTGAAGTCACCCATTATAACTGCTGTTCCTTTATTGCACACATTTCTAATTTCCTGTTTAATACCATCTCCGACCTCACTACCACTGTTAGGTGGCCTGTACACAACTCCCAGCAGCGTCTTCTGCCCCTTAGTGTTACGCAGCTCTACCCATATCGATTCCACATCTTCCCGGCTTATGTCCTTCCTTTCTATTGCGTTAATCTCTTCTTTAACCAGCAACGCCACCCCACCTCCCCTTCCTTCATGTCTATCCCTCCTGAATATTGAATATCCCTGAACGTTGAGCTCCCATCCCTGGTCACCCTGGAGCCATGTCTCTGTGATCCCAACTATATCATAATCATTAATAACAATCTGCACTTTCAATTCATCCACCTTATTACGAATGCTCCTTGCATTGACACATAAAGCCTTCAGGCGCTCTTTTACAACTCTCTTAGCCCTTGTACAATTATGTTGAAAAGTGGCCCTTTTTAATGCTTGCCCTGGATTTGTCGGCCTGCCACTTTTACTTTTCTCCTTTGTACTTTTTGCTTCTATGCTCACTTTACACCCCTCTGTCTCTCTGCACTGGTTCCCATCCCTCTGTTGTGAACTAACCTCCTCACGCCTAGCCTCTTTAATTTGATTCCCACCCCCCAACCATTCTAGTTTAAAGTCACCTCAGTAGCCCCCGCTAATCTCCCCGCCAGGATATTGGTCCCCCTAGGATTCAAGTGTAACCCGTCCTTTTTGTACAGGTCACGCCTGCGCCAAAAGAGGTCCCAATGATCCTAAAACTTGAATCCCTGCCCCCTGCTCCAATCCCTCAGCCACGCATTTATCCTCCACCTCATCGCATTCCTACTCTCACTGTTGCGTGGCACAGGCAGTAATCCCGAGATTACTACCTTTGCGGTCCTTTTTCTCAACTCCCTTCCTAGCTCCCTATATTCTCCTTTCAGGACCTCATCCCTTTTCCTACCTATGTCATTGGTACCTATATGTACCACGACCTCTGGCTCCTCACCCTCCCACTTCAGGATATCTTGGACACGATCAGAAATATCCCGGACCCTGGCACCAGGGAGGCAAACTACCATCCGGGTCTCTGGACTGCGTCCACAGAATCGCCTATCTGACCCCCTTACTATGGAGTCCCCTATCACAACTGCCCTCCTCTTCCTTGCCCTACCCTTCTGAGCTACAGGGCCAGACTCTGTGCCGGAGGCACGGCCACTGTCGCTTCCCCCGGGTAAGCTGTCCCCCCCAACAGTACTCAAACAGGAGTACCTGTTGTTAAGGGGCACAGCCACCGGGGTACTCCCCATCACCTGCCTTTTCCCCTTCCCCCTCCTAACTGTGACCCACTTGTCTGCCTCCCGTGGCCCAGGCGTGACCACTTGCCTTCCACTCTTCTCTATCACCTCCTCGCTCTCCCTGACCAGACGAAGGTCATCGAGCTGCAGCTCCAGTTCCGTAACGCGGTCCCTTAGGAGCTGCATCTCGATGCACGGCGCAGATGTAGACGTCCGGGAGGCTTGGAGACTCCAGGGCCTCCCACATCCGACACCGAGAACAGCAAACTGCCCTCACAGTCATAATGCCCCTCTCCTCAAATAGCAACAGAAAATTAATGTCAAACCTTCCTCGCCTCACCCGCTTCCGCCTAAGCCCGGTGAGCCGAAGCCCTTAAGTCTTCACTCTGCTCCCGGCTCACTCTGCCACCCGCAAACTACGCTGCCCGTAGGAGAAGGTGGCAGTGATTTGCCTTCTTTTTCTATTGGAGTTCTTCTGGTGAAGTTACTGTTACAGTGCTGTTAGGTTGGCAACCCCAGAATGTTGACCAAAGGTTGAAGGAGGAGGCATTGCAATATGACCGCTGTCCCTCAACTTCCAGGTCATGGGTTTAGGACATCCTATCGAAGCAAAGCTGGCAGGTTGATGTGAAACATTTTGCACACAGTAGTGGCTTTGTGTGGGTGGTGATGAGGCTCAATGGAGTGGGTAGGGTGCAACCTTCTTAGTCTTGGGTGGCTTCTTTTGTATTGATGGAACTGCACTCATTGATAAACTAGGGATGATTCCATCATGCTTCAGACCTGTGTCTTGTAAACTATGGAAAGTCTTTGATAATCAGCAGAGGGCTCATTTGCTCAAGAAGATGCAGCTTCCGACCTGCTTTCTTCTTACTCACACCAGTCCAGTTAAGTCACATCCCATGAATATCAACAGCAAAAGATTTGGCAATGTTAATAACACTTCATATAAGTGACCTGTAGCTACCTCTATTTCAAAAAATAGAACCCGTCCAATCTTACCTTATAGCTATAATTTTACAGTCCAACAACATAATTGTACATCTCCTCTGCCCCCTCTCCAGTGAAACACAACTATGGTGCTGTGCGGTGCTCAGAACTGTACATAATTCTCAAGTTGTGCCTGAAGGGTGCTATGAATTGTTCTAGTAACACCACCGGGCTGGAGGTCTGTGGCCAGTGATGTTATGCAGAGTTCAGTGCTGAAATCTCTGTTATTTCTGTTGCGTAGATACAAATATACATTGTCAGAAGACACAAAATGTTGTGGAGTTGTGGATAGTGAAGAAGGTTGCCAAAGGATACAGCAGGATATAGACCAGTTAGACACATGGGTGGAGTAATGGTGAATAGAGTATAATCCATACAAGTATGAGTTGTTGCACTTTGAGAGATCAAGCATAAAGGAACAATACACTGCAAGTGGCAGGATCATTAGGAGCATTGATGTTACTGAAGGATTGCAAGCACACAAAGTAGCAACACAAAGAGAAGGTGATAAAGAAGGCATATGACCAGCTTCCCTTCATCAGTGGAGGTACCGAGCATAAAAGTCAGTACGTCATGTTGCAAAACTTTGGTTAGGCCACATTTGGAGTATTATGTGTAGTTCTAATAATCACATTACGGGAAGGATGTGGAGGCTTTGGAGATGGTGCGAAAAAGTTTCACCAGGATATTGTCTGGATTAGAGTGCATTAGCTATAAGGAGAGTTTTGACAAACTTAGACAGTTTTCTTAATAGTTTTGTGTTGTCCGTCACCTCTTTTGTCGTCTATACCTTTCCTCTTGGAAAGCCCAGCTCTTGATGCTCAGGTGTATACACTGGTTCTAGATTAAATTCTGTATTTACACATCTATTGATCATTAACAGATTTCCCTGTTTTACAATGGTCAAACTCTCTAAGTTTGATGTGTGTTGTTTCACTTTTCTCTTTTGCAAACACTGCGCTGAAACAACGGCTATGATGGTGATGAGGCAATTGTTATATTGCCATTTTGTTGTCACCTTAATCTGGTTCCTAATGCATTATTACATTTAAGATGCCCTGTCAACTAGAACATAGAATGGTACTGAACAGAAACAGGCGCTTCTGCCCATGTTAATGTGCTGTACTAATTAAACTAGTAATTAAAAGGCTAACTAAACTAATCCCTCCATGTTCTGCATATTTCTATTCCTATCTAAAAGCTTCTTAAACACCTCTGTCATATTTGCCTCCCCTACCATCACTAGTAGGGCATCCCAGACACTCACCCACTCATCTCCTTTCAACTTAACCCTTCTCACCTTAAATGCTGGTTCTCTACTATTAGATATTTTGAATCTGGGAGCAAAAATATCAGCTGTCTATCTATATCTCTCATCATCTTATAAATTTCTATCAGGTCTCCACTCAGTCTCTGCTGCTTCACAGAAAACAGCCTAAGTTTGTTCAATCTTTCCTTACGGCACATGCCCTCTAATCCAGGCAGCATCGTGGCAAACCTCTCCTGCTCTCTGCCCAAAGCCTCCACATTCTTCCTACAATGAGTCAACCAGAAGTGAAATCAATACTCCAGATGCAAGCTAATGAGAGTTTTATAAAACTGAAGCATAACTCCCCAATTCCTGAACTCAGTGTCTCAACTAATAAGTGCAAGTCACACCATATGTTTTCTTTGCTACCCTATCAACCTGTATAACCACATTCAGGGAGCTATGGATTTGGACTCTAAGATCCTTCTGCACATCACCTTTAGGGGTTTTGCCATTAGCAGTGTACTTTCCTTTTTTATTTGATCTCCCAACCTCACATTTGTCTGGATTAAACTCCATCTGCCATTTCTCCTCCCATCTGATATGAATCAACAGTGGACAAAGAGGTCCAGGAGAACTGGAGAGCAGGTTCTGCTACAATGACTTAGCACACGCGTATATGTGGGGGGGGGAGAGAGGGGGGGGAGAGAGGGAGGGAGGGAGAGAGAGAGAGAGAGAGAGAGAGAGAGAGAGACTGAGAGAGAGAGACTGAGAGACTGAGACTCTGACACTCAGTGGCCACTTCATTCGGTACATCTGCTCATTAATACAAATATCTAATCAGCCAATCATGTGGCAGCATCTCAATGCATGTAGAGGTCAAGAAGTTCAGTTGTTTATCAGACCAAACATCAGAATGGGGAAGAAATGCAATCTAAGTGAATTTGACTATAAGAATGATTGTCGTGCCAGGCGGGGTGATTTGAGTGTCTCAGAAACTGTTCTCTTGGGATTTTCATGCACAACTGTCTTTACAGGAGAATGGTGTGAAAAACAAACAAAAAAATCCAGTGAATGGCAGTTCTGTGGGTAAAAATGCCTTGCTAATGGAAGAAGTCAGAGGAGAATGGCCAGACTGGTTCATGCTAATAGGAAGGTGACAATAACCCAAATAACAACACACTACAACAGTGTGTGCAGAAGAGCATCTCTGAATGGAGAACATGTCGAACCTTGAACAGATGGGCCACAGAATGGCTGCAGAAGACCATAAACACACACTCAGTGAACAGGATTTCCTAATTGTCCCTCCTGATTTGCACCACTTGTTTAATTTAATTTCTTATTGTAATTTATAGTTTGTATTGCACTGTACGGCTGCCGTAACACAAATTTCAGGACATACTTAGGTGATACTAAACCTGATTCTGATTGCGAGTATGCCATGCATTTCATCAGCTGGTTCTATTAGTTCAGGGAGTCGGTCTCTGTTCAGTGATTGTTTTGGATCTTCCATGGATCTTGTTAGTCTTGCTGATATAGAGATCACTTATGGTAGTGTAAACACTGTCAGCCATTTAATTAAAAAAACGAGTTCGAAGATTTGGTTTTCATATCCACTCGAATTAAAGACGCTTTAAGAGTTCGGCGTAGAAATTACAGCTTTTTTTTACCAAAATTAACATTATCAAGAACATATTCACAGTGGTATCTCAATGCGCTCACGCCAGTATACCATCAGTACTGGTGAGCGTAAATCGTACAAAACAGTTAAAACATTCCAAGTATAGATCTTCTGGAAAAATTCTTGAGGGACCGTACCGCTGAGGTGGGAGGGTCTCCTCCACCCCCACCGTCAGTGCCTGGTTTTCCTGGCCGAGCCGGGGTTCGCCTTTCTCTTGGCTTTCCACCGGAACGCGCGCCTGGCCGACTCTTTGCGGGCGCAGTTGAGGCTGGGGTCGTGGAGCAAGCTCCACATCAGCCAGATCTCGGGCACCTTCAGGCTGTGCACCACCATCAGCTCCCGGTAGAAGCAAGGGTCGAAGGTCTGGAGGTGAGGGGCGGCGGACGGCCGCACGATGCCGAAGGTTCGGAACCCTTTGTGGGTTTGGGGCTTGAGGCCGATCCGGAGCAGACACATGCCGAGGAAGACGTCGTCGATGGGGAAGAGGTCCACCTCCTTGCTGGCGCCATACAGCCTCCTGGCCGTGTGTCCGCTCATGAGGAAGCCGCCGCCACCCGCGTAGACGGGGTAAACGCCCGAACCGTACATCATCTCGGGGATGTAATATTTACTCCTGTTGGATCTGATGGGCAGAGCCTGGTCAATAATGTGCCCAACGAAAAGGTCCTCCATGGGGTCGGCGTCGAGCAGGAAGTCTGCAATGTTCTCCACGTTAACGAAGACGTCGTCGTCGCCCTTGAAGATGAACTCGGCGGTGGGGCAGAACCGGTCGAGCCACTTGAGGAAGTGAATCTCCTTCAGCGTCAGGTTGAAGAAGGTATCCTGGAAGTCCCACAGCAGGATGTCGCGGTAGACCTGGCTCTCGAGTTCCAGCAGGCGGCTCCAGGAGGCCAGGGCGCTCTGGTTGGTGGGGATGGCCAGGAGGAAGAGCCTCCGGACGTGCAGCCCGCGGACTCGGCCTTCCTGAGCCCAGGTCTTCCGGGCCACTTCCCGCCGCTCGAACTCTTCCGCCTTTGACTTGATGGAGACCAGCAGCAGCGGCTCCCCGTTCACCTTGCGGCACTTGTCCTCCTGGTTAATGATCTGACTGAAATCCCGGCAGTCCTTCTGCCATTGATATTGGCGGTAGCTCCAAGGGAGCAGGTCTGTGGCTGGAGGTGTTGCCGCCCCAATTCGTCCGTTCTCCAGATCTTGGCAGATGTTCTCTGGCGTTGACCCTGCGCTGGGGGAGGCCGTTTGGGTTACCGCTTCTTGTGTTGGCATTGTAATGTAGCTCCTGGTCACAGACTTCCCTTCAGCCTCGTGCTTGTCCACCCCGGGGGCAACATGGATGTAGAGCAAAGTGCAAAGGGCTGAAAGCAGGAGAGCAGTGCAGATGAGATCCCCTTTCCTCCGCAATCTCATAGTCGCGGGCACTCGGCAAGGTGCACAATTCGGGGCAATTGCCCACCACTGGATTTTACCGACCACAGCTGGAAGGTTTCTGCTCACTTCACGGGCTGGTTTTTACCAGTTTGGTTCTGGTTAGTTTATGCAGGACTTGGCGGGGGGGGGGCGTCACAGCTGCTCAGACGCCAGTTTTATACGGAGTTGAGGTTCACGGGCTGGTTTATACAGGTGGGACTCTCAGGCTGGCGATGATGCAGTGTTGAAATTCACAGTCTGGTTTTGATTGATGTTCTGCAGGCTGCAGTTTACAGACTGACTCTGGGTATGTTTTTTTTATTCCATCTGATCTGTAGAACAATCAGAGAAAAGCAAAGTTAAAGGAAACAGCTGTCCAGTCTGCCACGTAGAACCTTAACTGTGGGATTGTACACAGAGTTCTGGAAGCCAGCTCTGGCAAACTTAGAGACACTAGTGTAACAGAATAACAATACACCTTATGTTATATTTGTTATATTGTTATAACCTCTTGTTCTGTACCTTGGCATTTCCTTCATTGCTGTATTGATTTTTAGAACTGGTGCAGCACAGAATTTTACATTAATGTATATTTATAAGTGAATTCTGTTTGAGATAGAGGTACACACTAAACCCAGTTGAATCAAGAGAAACTAACCCAAGTGTCCATGAAATACTCAGGGGTTCTCACACAAAATGCTGGATGAACTCAGCAGGTTAGGCAGCTTCTGTGGAGAGAATAAACAGTCAACATTTTGGGCCAAGACCCTTCATTGGATCCTGATGAAGTGTCTCCGCCTGAAACATCGACTACTTATTCCTCTTTCCAGATGCTGCCTGGCACTGCTGAGTTCCTGTGTGTGTGTGTGTGTGTGTTGCTCTGGATTTCCAGGATCTGCAGAATCTCTTGCATTAATGTTCAGGCTTTGCTATTTTTCTTCAACATGCAAGGTTCTAAATTGTTTTGATTCTCCAATTCATCCTCATAGATCCTTCTGAAATTCCACCTGAATCACATGATTTGACAATTGGGACACATGTTCACTATGGGGGCAGGAGCTCAGATCCTCTGACTGACTGCAGATTCTATATTTTGATGGCTAATCTGTAATATTAAGTTCTTTTAATGCACATTGAAATCTAGTGATAATTGGAACAAGACTTGTTTGGGCCCCGTTGATTTCTGGTTGTTTAGATATAATAACACATGCTTCTAGGCCCAGTGGCTTTCTGATAAGGGATGGTGATGGTAGTACGTACCTTTGTAACAAAGGGGCATTGTTGGAGTGATCGTGCTATTGGGCTGCTTCTCTGACTTTGTACATGTTAGTCCAGACAAATATCTGAGGCAAACTAAAGTACCTTGCCTTTGCCCTCACTAGGACTCTCTGCTGCGGTGTTTTGGTGAAACACGGATTCAGCCCAGATTTGACAAAGGACGTTTCTCTATATGCAGTTAACATCCCTTAAAGAAATTTGTTATCACCAATGTCATAGGTGTAGTTCTTCATCCCACACGTCTCTCTCACACTCACACAATTCCCTATCCTACAGGCAATACTCAGAAGTATGCACGCCAATCTATAATTTCACAGTTCACGCCCAATGCACACACCTCCACCTCTGGCACTCGATATCCATCACGTACATTTCACTCACCAACGCACACTAATTTCTCCATTTAATGTGCAGCAGCATATACCTCACCGACCTGTATCCAATTGCGCCTGTCTACCCCAGGACTTTTTGCCAACACACACACACACTGGTGATGTAGTAGCAGTGAATCGACTAGGGGTCGGCCGTTCACAAATGGAGCTGCTGTGCGGTCTGCAGGAGGAAACGGTCCCGCCTGAGCAGATAGATCACCGGGGAGTAAGGTGCTCGGTGCTCTCAGCTCTAGCTAACATGTACTTGTTACGGGGAGGTCATCGAGCGGGAAACAACGGAGTTCTCCCCAACGATGAAGCAGCGTAACCACGGAATTTTACATTTTGCCATTTCTGCTGTCTTCACTGCGAACTAACGATTGTTGTTGGAAACCACTCGGTGTGTGGCAGCACGGAAAACCTCGGCATAGACAGTGGGAACATCGGGGGACGCCGCCGCGTAGCCTGCCTGCTCCGTGAGGGAATCTCGGACCGCCCACCCTCCAACCCCCACCCCCGGCCTGACATTACAGTCAAGCCAGCTCTTTGGAAGGGGCAGAAAGCTGGGTAACCCGCTCCCAACGCAACCCTGCCTTTACCTGAGAGTCGGGCCGCGGAACGCCAGGTAACAGAACAAGCTGTCTGGAGGTTGCAAGGCGCGGAGCTGCTGGCTGCCAAAGAGAGGCGTTTCAGTGCAGGGGCAGCGAGCCAGGAAGCCGTGGGAGCCAACGAAACCACATCTGGATTCTATCAGTGGGACTGGGAATTGCCTGGGTTAGGAGCCTGGTTCTCAGGTTTAGGAGAACTGGGGGAGCCCGCCGCTCCACTCGAAACCGCGGGTAAGCAAGCGGAACGTAAGTTCACGGTCCGGTGAATGGGACCAGCGTTGCTTCACCCGGAATTCTAGGTCGAGTCCATGAATAGTTATAGAAGCGCGCAGTGGTGGAGCCTGCCGAAGAATGCGGCTTATGACTGGAATACTGACGAATCTCTGACCTCCTTCTCCCTTTCCCTTCCAATACCGGCCTGTGATCAGGATTGCCCTCGGGGGCAACGAGATGGCGCCGCTACCTCAGCGCCTGAGAGTGGGATTCAACCGTGAGCTCTGGCGTTGTCGGTGTGGAATTTGCGTGCTCTGCCGCTAGCCCCGTGGACTCCATTCCGTCGCTCTGGTTTCCTTCTTCATTCCAAAGATGTGCGGGCCCACAAGATAATGGCCACTGAAAATTACTCCCAGTGTGTTAGTGAATGGAAATATGGGGCCAATAAAACATGAGATTACTGTGGGGTTAGTGTAATTAGGTGGCTCTGGGTTATTCCGCAGGGCCCACCCGGTGCAGGAAGGACCTAATACTGCGGACTATCTTCCCAGAGCCTTGCAGAAGCTGTACCAAGCTTCAGTCTGTAGCAATGAACTCCACAGATTCACCACTCCAGTGAAAGAAATTCCTTAACATCTGTCTTCCAAAGGGATATCCTTCTAATCTGATCCTGTGCCCTCTGGTCCTAGACTTCCCACTATAGAAAACATCCTTTCGATGTCCACTGTATCTAGGCCATTTAATATTCGAAAGGTTTCAGTGAGATCCCCCTTATTCTTCTAAACTCTAGTGAATGCAAGCCCAGAGCCATTAAACACTCCTAATGCGTTTGTCATAATGGGGCGCTGGTGGGGGACCCAAATGCAGGACTGAAGTACTAGGTGTGTCAAGCAAGCAAGGGAAGTGGGGAAGAAATGACGCTGGACAAGACACAGGCCCTGGACGAGGCTAGGATACAGGGACTGGGCTAGGACAAGACTAGGAAAGCGGGACCTGGACAAGGAACTAGGAACTTGGAACCTGGACAAGGACTCCGAGCCAGAGACTGGACAGGGACCCAGAACCGAGGTCTTGACTTGGGCTCAGACCCCGGATCTAGGCGAGGACAAGACGTGGCTACAGGACGAGGAGTGGCAACAGGACTGGATGTGAAACTCCTGGACAGGAGGAGAACATGAAGCCTTGACTTGGTCGGGGGAGAACAGGTCTTGGGGCCGGGACTCTACACAGAGTCAGGACTCCTCCTAGGGAGCAGGACGTACGGCCGGGACTCATACACAGAACACTGAGAGACAGATCTCCACTCAAGGTAGTGGCAAACGGCCAGACCTACTCAGCAGAGGCAAGGGCACAAAGAGATGGTTCCCACACAAAGTAGCGGCAAACGGCCGGACCTACCTAGTGAAGATGTGGGCACAAAGAGACAGTTCCAAACAATGAAAGACAGTTCCTTATCTAGACACAGCAAGGCTCTGGTCTTGCTCCAGTGGTAGAACTTGACAGCGATACCGGCGAGGACACAGGTGAGGTTGCAGGCAAGTCTTCAGGCAGAGGCTTCAGAAAGAAAGGAACAGTCCAGCAACTGAAGCTGAACCCAGGAGCTGTTTATGTAGCCAGCCCAAAATGGGAATCATGTGCCTCAATTAAGGCACACAACAGGACAAGGGAAAACTGGAAAACCTGGAGTAAGGAACGAGGGACCGGACTGTGACTGGAATGCGGACTTCACGGACCAGACCATGACTTGCAGAAGCTGTACCAAGCTTCAGTCTGTAGCAATGAATTTCACAGATTCACCGCTCCAGTGAAAGAAATTCCTTATCATCTCTGTTCCAAAGGGACATCCTTATAATCTGATGCTGTGCCCTCTGGTTCTAGACTTCCCCACTATAGAAAACATCCTTTCGATGTCTACTGTATCTAGGCCATTTAATATTCAGTAGGTTTCAATGAGATCGTCCCTTATTCTTCTAAACTCTGGTGAATGCAAGCCCAGAGCCATCAAACACTCCTAATGTGTTTGTCATAATGGGGCGCTGATGGTGGACCCAAATGCAGGACACAGACACTGAAGTACTAGGAGCAGGACTAGGTATGTCAAGAAAGCAAGGGAAGTGGGAAAGAAATGATGCTGGACAAGACCAAGGCCTGGGAGATGTGTAGAGAGAGTCTATGGGGGGGGGTGGTGGAGAAAGGGGAGGGGGCGGCTCTCGTGATATATTGAGTTGTATTCATCCCTCTGCAGTTTTTTTTACAGCCATGGGCAGAGCAGTTGTCAGACTGAGCTGTGATGCATCTGGAAAGGTTGCTTTCTTGGGGCATCAACAAAAATTGGCAAGTATCAAAGGGGACATGCCAGATTTCTTTTGCCTCCTGAGGAAGTAGAGGTGCTTGTGACCTTTTTTGGCCATTGTGTATATATAGAAACATGGAAAACCTACG
This sequence comes from Mobula hypostoma, assembly GCF_963921235.1. NCBI lineage: Eukaryota > Metazoa > Chordata > Chondrichthyes > Myliobatiformes > Myliobatidae > Mobula > Mobula hypostoma. Next base: position 14,998,857 of record NC_086110.1, on the reverse strand, counting down.
GCACAATACAGGCCCTTCGGCCCACAAAGCTGTGCTGAACATGTCCTTAACTTAGAAATTACCTAAGGTTACCCATAGGCTTCTATTTTTCTGCGCTCCATGCACCTGTCCAGGAGTCTCTTAAAAGAACGTATCGTATCCGCCTCCACCGCTGTTGCTGGCAGTCCATTCCACGCTCTCACCACTCTCTGCGTAAAAAACTTACCCCTGATATCTCGTCTGTACCTCCTTCCAAGTACGTTAAAACTGTGCCCTCTCTTGCTAGCCATTTCATCCCTGGGAAAAAGCCTCTGACTATCCACATGATCAATGCCTCTTATTATCTTGTACACCTCTATCAGGTCACCTCTCATCCTCTGTCTCCAAGGGAAAAAGGCCGAGTTGAACCAGAACAGGCTGCTGGTGATTTTTAAAGCTTTCACCACCCTCAACCTCAGCACCTTTGAGGTAAGTAGGAGTGTGAGCACATGTTCCCCCTTCCTGAAGTCAATGCCAGCTCTTTAGTTTTGTTTGTTGACATAACACCACGTCACTGAGCTCTCTATCTCCTTCCTGTACTCTGACTCTCATTATTTAACATCTGTCCCATGACAGTGGATCATCAACAAGCTTGAAGATGGAGTTAGAGCAGAAGCTGGCCATGCAGTTGTGAGCGTGTACGGGATGCAGCCTTGTTGGAGCATCAGAGTTGAGGATGATCAGTGCTGTCTATCCTTAATTATTGAAGTCTGTTGGTCAAGAAGTCATGGGCCATTTGCAAAGGGAGGTGTTGAGTCCAAGGTCTTGGAGTTTGGAGATTAGTTTACTTGAAATTATAGTACTAAAGACTGAGTTGTAGTCAATAAAAAATATTTGAACGTACGTGTCTTACCACTCAGATGCTCCAGAGATGAGTGTAGGGCTATTTTACCTCATTCCATAAATTGAACATTATTTTCCTTTCTTCAATTACTGAGAATAGAAAAATAGCTAGTCATAAACAGTTTTGATCATTGACAATGTGTGGATACACAATGGATGCATTGGATAAAATTAGAGCATAGAAATTAAATTAATAACTGCTAATTGAAGGGCATGGTAAATTTTTAAATTATGGTTCTTTATAATCTACAAAGCTGATAACTGTGACACAGTTGCACAGCAGTTAGTGTAATGTGATTACAGCAGTCCCACCCGGGTTCAGTTAGTGTAATGTGATTACAACAGCACCCACCCGGGTTCAGTTAGTGTAATGTGATTACAGCAGCAGTCACCCAGGTTCAGTGAGTGTAATGTGATTACAGCAGCAGTCACCCAGGTTCAGTTAGTGTAATGTGATTACAGCAGCAGTCACCCAGGTTCAGTGAGTGTAATGTGATTACAGCAGCAGCCACCCAGGTTCAGTTAGTGTAATGTGATTACAGCAGCAGTCACCCAGGTTCAGTTAGTGTAATGTGATTACAGCACCCACCCGGGTTCAGTTAGTGTAATGTGATTACAGCACCCAACTGGGTTCAGTCCAGCTGCTGACTGTAGGGAGTTTGTATGTTCTCCATGTGATGGGTGTCCTCTGGTTCCTCCCACATTCCAAAGACCAACGGGTCAGTAGGTTTATAGGTCACAGAGGTACAATTGGGCAGTGTGGGCTCACTGGGCTGGAAGGGGTGTTACTGTGCTGTATCTCGAAATAAACAGAAAACAACCCAGTCTCTATTCTTTTAAAGCATCCATCCTTTAGGTAAAATATCAAGTTGAAACAAATTAATGCAAATGGTTCCTTGACACTCAGAAGAACAAGGGAGACTGGCATTCCTTTGCAGGACACTCCCCACACTGGATGACCAACAAGTTTCAGGCAGACAGTGTTTTTCACTGAGCTGACCTTCTTGCAGCAACAGCGGATGTTTGTAAACACAAGAAGTTCTGCGGGCACTGTAAATCCAAAGCTACACACACAAAATGCCAGAGGAACTCAGCAGGTCAGGCAGCATCCATGGAAATGAATAACAGTCAACGTTGCAGGCCGAGACCCATCTTCAGGACCGGAAAGGAAGGGAGAAGATACCAGAATAAAAAGATTGGGGGGGCGGGGGAGGACGCTAGCTGGAAGATGATAGGTGAAGCCAGGTGGGCGGAAAAGGTCAAGGGCTGGAAAGAAGGAATCTGATAGGAGAAGAGACTGGACAGTAGGAGAAAGGGAAGGAGGAAGGCACCCAGGGGGAAATGATAGGCAGGTGAGAAGAGGTAAAAGGCCAGAGTGAGGAAAGGGGAGGGGGAGAGAATTTTTTTACCCGAAGGAGAAATCAATATTCATGCCATCAAGTTGGAGGTTACCCATGTTGCTCCTCTATCCTGAGGGTGGCCTCTGATGTTTGTATTTGTACTCACCCATGAGAAGAGCCAGTTATCTGTATCCCAGACCAATATTACTTCTGCTAACAGCATCAGTGACATTGATCATGATCATGCTGCTGATGGCAGGATCTTGATGTGCATAAATTTCCCAGTACTTGCGAAGGGTGGCTACTGAAGGTTCAGAACGCCAGTGGGGGCCTGTATACTCGTTCCGGGGCTGCATTTTAGCACATGCATTTTGCGAGGGTGTGTGTGTGTGTGTGTGTGTGTGTGTGTGTGTGTATATGTGCGTGCCTTGGTGTAACAGTTAGATGTAAGGGAATACAGCAGACATCATGAGCTCAGGCGCACAAATGTGGCAGATTGCAGGGTGCATGCTGTGTGGTTTTAAGTATGTAATGTTTAATATACCTGTCATTATGTTTTGCGTTGTGTGGGAATTAGTGTGGAGATATTTCGGGGAGTGGTTTTAACTGTCAGGATAGCGCCTATTGAGGTCAGGCGACATCAGGTTAAGAACTCTGGACACCCAAGCCAGCCCTCAGCCGTGATTACAACCATGCATAAACCCTTCACCCTCAGGGAGAAACAGAACATTTTGTCAGAGTTGCCCTCACTGAAAGTTGCATGTGGCAATTCAGAATTCTAGCACAAACTCGAGGAAATGGTTGCAATTCACCGGATGCACCCTAAAGATATACACACATTGGTAAAAGCGAAGTACCCGAGGAACATGTGGGACACTATGGCCCAGGGGATAAAGGATGGTACATGGGCAACTAACGGGAACGTTAGCAATGAAGAAAGAAATTGCTTTTTAAAAGGGGAAGTGAGGCAGCGACTAGGGAGAGGTGACAGTAACTGGGGAATGATAATGGCAGCGATTCAAAGAACTGATGAGACAGCCATGGATTATGCAGAACGTAAATATTGAAAGTATGAGGAGTATTCAGCGTTGGATAATCCAGGGAAGGACGACCCAGCCTTCTTGAAAATGGTGAAGGAAGGCCTGACTTCAGCCTAGCAGGAAGTTTTAGATTTAGGGATAGCGCTGGGGTCGACCTACTCTGCGATAGTTTCATGGACCAGTGAGATAGACCAGAGGAAAGGCAAGAGAAGTTGTAAAGAGGCTGCAGTGAATGTAGCTGCTATGACATCACAGGGGGTTTGTTTTGTGTGCTGGCACCTGGCGCAAGGAACAGCTGGAATAGATGTGGGAGTGTAAAGGGGTTGATATGCTTCATCTGTGGCCTATCGGGACATGGTTGGAGGTGGTGTTCAAAAAAGAGGAAAGAAAAACAGGTGAATGTCACAGCAGACACACAATCTGTCACCCCATTGGTGCACAGTCTGACCAATCTGACTGTCGATCAGGTCACAGAGCTGGTGAAGACGGCTCCTAGGTCAGAAAGAGATGTGGCAGCAGGCCCCACTGCCAGCGCTGGTGACCCGCGGGTGTACACAACAGCATTGTTGGGGGCTGGCAATGCAATATGTCAGTGGACACAGGGGAATTGGTATCGATAACTGACCTACCCTTGCCAACAACCAGACAGGCTATTTATATTAGGGGTGTAGAAGGGAAAACAGTGAAAGCAGAAAGTAGCTTGTTGCAGATACTCAAAATTGGCAGGGTGCAGCTTCCGACCTGTCTGAACAATGAGGGCACTATTTTTGGACTAGCCATCCCTAAGGGATGCAGGGGCCATTATAGATTCAGGAAAGGAAGAAATAGTATGGGCAAGCCAGGGGCCGTGGAGATGTACAACTAACAGAGAACACGACACACCCAGCGGAACAGCACTGACAACCATTCGGGAGGTAAAGTGAAGGAACTAAAACACCAGAGGACACCCAGAGAAACTTCATCAACTACTAACTTACCTATATGGCCAGTAAAGAAGCCTGATGGATCATATCAGAGAACAATAGACTATACCGCCATTAATAAGACCACACCGAAACTACATCCCATTGTGGCAAGCCCTGCAACAATCCTGAATGGCCTGTCTCCAGAACATAAAGTTTTTTAAAATCCTGGATATCGCTAATGGATTTTGGGGCTTCCCTTAGTACCTGAGTCCCATGACCGATTTGCTTTCACTCTGGGTAGGCAGAAGCATACGTGGACCAGACTCCCCCAGGGATCCCAATAGCCCAGCTGTTTTTCAAAAGATCATGGTGCAAATCAATCAATCAATCAATCGCCCTACCAGTCGACCAGCTTACAATATGTAGATGATCTACTAATTGCTTCGGAAGATGAAGTAGGTCATTTAGGGCGATAGGCAGTGGTTTAGAGATACCGCAAGACGAGGGGTTTAAAATCATTCCACACCAGGCTCAAATAGGATAGCTAACCGTACAGTACCTAGGCTACACCGTTTCCCAGGGGAGGAGGGACATGTCAGATGACAAACCCTTGGCAATCAGCTTCATACCCTGCCCAGTAAAACGTAAGGGGAGTGAGGAAGGTAATGGGTCTATTCAATTACTACCGTAATTTCATACCAGGGTTCTCAGCACTAGCGGCCCGGATAGAAGCCCTGTGCAATGATAAAGGCAGAGGAGCCGGTATGTCTTCGGGGCGGTGCGTGACTATCTGATGGCATGGGCACGACGGTAAAGGCAGAGGAGCCGGTATGTCTTCGGGGCGGTGCGTGACTATCTGATGGCATGGGCACGACGGTAAAGGCAGACGAGCCGGTATGTCTTCGGGGCGGTGCGTGACTATCTGATGGCATGGGCACGACGGTAAAGGCAGACGAGCCGGTATGTCTTCGGGGCGGTGCGTGACTACCTGTTGGCATGGGCACGACGGTAAAGGCAGACGAGCTGGTATGTCTTCGGGGCGGTGCATGACTCTCTGATGGCATGGGCACGGCGGTAAAGGCAGACGAGCCGGTATGTCTTCGGGGCGGTGCGTGACTCTCTGATGGCATGGGCACGACAAGGATTTGTAACCTCAACAGGGGCAGGTATTCAGCTCGGGCATCTAATACAACAACCGCTGGAGGTGGCAGTGAATAAAGTAAAAGCACACCAGAAAGTGGAGAGTGAGGACGAGAAAGGAAATGAGTGGGAAGGAGCGCTGGTGGCAGGTATTACTAAAGTTTATATCACGGGTTGATGGAGCAGGGAAGGCAGAGCACGATGACTACCCTTCGGCAGGACTGGTGGTGGCCAGGGATGGGTGGGGATGTTGAGAAATTCTGCTGGCGTTGTCATTTGTGCCCAGCATAACTCTGGTAAGGGTAAGCCAGCCGTACTCGAGGACACCCTGGGTAAACATCCAGATGGACTTCACGGGGCCCCTGCCAAAAAAAAAGCGGGGAAGATACTGTCAAGTAATTATGGATCACTTCACCCAGTGGGTAGAGGCTTTCCCAACAAGGGACTGCACGGATTCAGTTCAGGAAATCATCCCAAGGTGGAGAACCCCAGTTCAGGTGGACTCGGATCGGGGAGGACATTTCACAGAGAAAGTGATGAAGGAAATGTGCCGACTGTTAGGGATTCGACAACAGTTCCACGTATCTTAACATCCTCAGATTTCAGGAAAGGTAGAAAGGATCAACCAAACAATCAAGAATGCCTTAACCAAATCTATAGCTGAGACGGGAAAGGCATGAGTTGATGTATTCCCAGAACTCCTGATGAGATTATGAGCAACTCCAAATTGCATGCTGGCTCTCAGCCCCTGTGAATTATTGACAGGGTAAGCAATGTATCTCCCTTGTGGGGTAACTACAGGATGTGGAGAGCCTGGGACCTACAGCGACAGAATGACACAGTATGTGAAAGGCCTTTGTAACCAACTTAAAGTGTTCAAGGACCGAGCAAAACAACAACAGCACATTGCTGATCAGTTAGAGGGAAAGGAGACGGTTGTCCCACAGCTGGATGACCAAGTCATGGTGAGGGTGCTTCCTGAAAGGGCAGGGTTTGCCCTCAGCTGGATAGGATCACAGATGGTATTTTTAACAAATGACACTCATATCTGTGTGCAGACTCGGCGAGGCAGCCAGTGTAAACACTGGACTCAGGTTAAACTGTACGACTCACCTTCTTGTTGCCCCCACAGACAGAGCAGGAGATCAAGTGTACCCAGTAACTGTGTAATTACAGAAAACCTAAGAGATGAACACCAGCCAGCCACACTAGACCTGACCATAGGTGATGGAAGCAGACCCACAGCTAATGCGAAGGCAGAGGATATCCAGAGTGTGCAACAGAAAGCTGAGAGTAGAATGTTAAAGTGCAATGGTAATGGTACTCTGTAATGAAGGCTGATTGCTGATTAGTTGTATAGCATAGAATAGAAAAGATACTGGGGAAATAGATAGGAAGGGATTTAAGTTATAGCAGAGACATCAGGTTCCGTAACTTCAATGGCACGGCAGACTGAGAAAAAGAAGAAATTGCACACGGCATCTGAAGTCAGTCACCACAGCCTGAATGCAGAGCGAATACAAATGAGCTAGGCCTTTTCAGCAGCTGGGCCAGTGATTGACTGGACGGTTCAGAAAGAGATCCTTGCAGTCACTCAAATAGAGACTACCTCAACCCCTTTCTGTATATCGATGACAGGGCTTCTGAGCCTAATACTTTTACCTTGCTGATACCCCTGGAAAGCAAAAGTTTCAGCTATCAGAGGATGAAGGGGTGAAGGCAAGGAATGCGATTAAACTGCCACTGGCCATCTGGGAAGACATATGAATGAAGCTGCATTCTTTAAAGACTGTTGTTCAAATCTCTAGAACTATTTCTCTGCTTGGTGTTTTGTAGGTAGCCTTTAGGGATGATAGGGTAGCTGTAGGTGCACATAAAGTAATTGGGGGGAACTCTGAGGCAGGGCATTTCTGCTGCCTTATTTGAGTAGATCCTCCTCAAGGTTGACCATTTAGGAACCCAGGAAGGCCAAGAGGAGGAACTGTTAGAGTGATTTTTCGGATTAGCAAATATAACTTCAGGTTTGAAGCCATGAAGCCATCTGGGTTCCTAAATGCCGTGAATCCCAGACCAGATAATGTTGATTAAAACTCATTTGGATGCCTGTGGTGTGGGTGTGAAGTTTGTTTATAGTTTCAAAGAAAGCATTGTAGATACATTGTAAATATAGAATTGTCTTTTGATGTTCAGCACATAAAATATCAAACCCCACATTGGGCCAGCCAGACCTTTCGACCGAAGCGTCTCCATATGATGCCTGCTGTACCTTGTTTTGCCAAATAAAGAAGCTGAATTCGTAACTGCCAATACTTTTCTCTGGTAACTTCATTCACACAACAAGTATTTGGATAGACTGGGACTTACTATTGATAGTCATCATGGCTTCATGCCTGGTAGGTCATGTCAATAAATCTTATGGAGTTTTTCGAGGAAGATTCCAGGAATTCCAGGATTCCAGGCTTTGTGTGTCAATGCAAGGAACATTTGTAACAAGGTGGATGAATTGAATGTGCAGATAGTTATTAATGAATATGATGTAACACAGAGCATCATAGGAAGTCTTTCCTGCCTGTGGCCATCAAACTTTACAACTCCTCCCTTGGAGGGTCAGACACCCTGAGCCAATAGGCTGGTCCTGGACTTCTTTCTGGGCATAACTTACATATTACTATTTAACTATTTATGGTTTTATTACTATTTATTATTTATGGAGCAACTGTAATGAAAATCCAATTTCCCCCAGGATCAATAAAGTATGACTATGACTATGACTATGACAGAGACATGGCTCCAGGGTGACCAAGGATGGGAGCTCAACATTCAGGGATATTCAATATTCAGGAGGGATAGACATAAAAGTAAAGGAGGTGGGGTGGCATTGCTGGTTAGAGAGGAGATTAACGCAATAGAAAGGAAGGACATTAGCCGAGAGGATGTGGAATCGATATGGGTAGAGCTGCATAATACCAAGGGGCAGAAAACACTGGTGGGGGTTGTGTACAGGCCACCTAACAGTAGTAGTGAGGTTGGGGATGGCATTAAACAGGAAATTAGAAATGCATGCAATTGTCATACGGAGGTGGCTAGGAACGGACCCAAGTGCAAGGCACAGACACTGAAGTACTAGGGACAGGACTAGGATACAGGCTGAGGGCCAGGACATGGACATGAAAACCGGAAACCCGGAACAGGACTGGACAAGAGAGCTAGGAGCCCAGGCTTGGACTCTGAGCCAGAGACTGGAAAAAGACCCAGTGCCTGGGTCTTGCCACTGGCTCGGATCCCAGAACTAGGCAAGGACGAGGCTTGGCAGGCAGGCAAGACAAGGCTGGAGTCTTCAGGCTTGAGGCCAGAGGTGAGGCTTGGCAGGAGGCAGAAGGCTGGAGTCTTCAGGTTTGAGGCTAGAGGCTAGAGACGAGGCTTGGCAGGAGGCTGGAGTCTTCAGGCTTGAGGCTAGGCAGAAGGCTGGAGTCTTCAGGCTTGAGTGTAGGCAGGCTCCTCCTGGGCAGGGTGCAGTACTCCTGGGCAGGGCGCGGTTCCCCTGGGCAGGGCACAGTACTCCTGGGCAGGGCGCGGATCACCACCCGACAGAGGCATGGAACAGGAAGAGACAGAACCAACCGCAGGTAACGGCAAGACGGCCTGTATTACCCGACGGAGGCAAGGGGTGGGAAGGGAGCTAGGTACAGGGTGGCTCCAGAACAAGACTGCAGCTGAGACAAGGCGAGAGTTACCAGCAAGACAAGGCAGGGCTTCAGGCGAGGAAACAGGAGGCAGAGGAAGGGATACAAGGAGTAGGACAAGAACAATCCAGCAGCCACACGCTGGTCTCTGAAAGTATTTATGCAGCCAGCCCCAACGAGCATCAGCTGGCTCAACTAGGGCTCAACAAGAACAGAAACAGGGTAGACAGGAAAACCTGGAGCAAGGGTCGATGGACCGGACCGTGAACCGGAATACGGACTTCATGGACTGGACCATGACAGCAATAAAGGAACAGCAGTTATAATGGGTGACTTCAATCTACATATAGATTGGGTGAACCAAATTGGTAAGGGTGCTGAGGAAGAGGATTTCTTGGAATGTATGCGGGATAGTTTTCTGAACCAACATGTCGAGGAACCAACTAGAGAGCAGGCCATTCTAGACTGGGTATTGAGCAATGAGGAAAGGTTAGTTAGCAATCTTGACGTGCAAGGCCCCTTGGGTAAGAGTGACTATAATATGGTGGAATTCTTCATTAAGATGGAGAGTGACATAGTTAATTCAGAAACAAAGGTTCCGAACTTAAAGAAGTTGAAGTTGAAGGTATGAGATGTGAAATAGCTAAGATAGACTGGCAAATGATACTGAAAGGGTTGACGGTGGATATGCAATAGCAAGCATTTAAAGATCACATGGATGAACTACAACAATTGTTCATCCCAGTTTGGCAAAAGAATAAACCAGAGAAGGTAGTGCACCCGTGGCTGATGAGGGAAATTAGGGATAGTATCAATTCCAAAGAAGAAACATACAAATTAGCCAGAAAAAGCAGCACACCTGAGGACTGGGAGAAATTCAGAGTCCAGCAGAGGAGGACAAAGGGCTTAATTAGGAAAGGGAAAAAAGATTATGAGAGAAAACTGGCAGGGAACATAAAAACTGACTGTAAAAGCTTTTATAGATATGTGAAAAGAAAAAGATTGGTTAAGAGAAATGTAGGTCCCCTACAGACAGAAACAGGTGAATTGATTATGGGAAACAAGGACATGGCAGACCAATTGAATAACTACTTTGGTTCTGTCTTCACTAAGGAGGACATAAATAATCTTCCGGAAATAGTAGGGGACCGAGGGTCTAGTGAGATGGAGGAACTGAGGGAAATACATGTTAGTAGGGAAGTGGTGTTAGGTAAATTGAAGGGATTAAAGGTAGATAAATCCCCAGGGCCAGATGGTCTGCATCCCAGAGTGCTTAAGGAAGTAGCCCAAGAAATAGTGGATGCATTAGTGATAATTTTTCAAAACTCTTTAGATTCTGGACTAGTTCCTGAGGATTGGAGGGTGGCTAATGTAACCCCACTTTTTAAAAAAGGAGGGAGAGAGAAACCGGGGAATTATAGACTGGTAAGCCTGACATCGGTGGTGGGGAAAATGCTAGAGTCAATTATCAAAGATGCGATAACAGCACATTTGGAAAGCAGTGAAATCATCGGACAAAGTCAGCATGGATTTGTGAAAGGAAAATCATGTCTGACGAATCTCATAGGATTTTTTGAGGATGTAACTAGTAGAGTGGATAGGGGAGAACCAGTGGATGTGGTATATTTGGATTATCAAAAGGCTTTTGACAAGGTCCCACACAGGAGATTAGTGTGAAAACTTAAAGCACACGGTATTGGGGGTAAGGTATTGATGTGGATAGAGGATTGGTTGGCAGACAGGAAGCAAAGAGTGGGAATAAATAGGACCTTTCAGAATGGCAGGCAGTGACTAGTGGGGTACCGCAAGGCTCAGTGCTGGGACCCCAGTTGTTTACAATATATATTAATGACTTAGACAAGGGAATTAAATGCAGCATCTCCAAGTTTGCGGATGACACGAAGCTGGACGGCAGTGTTAGCTGTGAGGAAGACGCTAAGAGGATGCAGGGTGACTTGGATAGGTTGGGTGAGTGGGCAAATTCATGGCAGATGCAATTTAATGTGGATAAATGTGAGGTTATCCACTTTGGTGGCAAGAATAGGAAAACAGATTATTATCTGAATCGTGGCCAATTAGGAAAAGAAGAGGTGCAACGAGACCTGGGTGTCATTGTACACCAGTCATTGAAAGTGGGCATGCAGGTACAGCAGGCAGTGAAAAAGGCGAATGGTATGCTGGCATTCATAGCAAGAGGTTTCGAGTACAGGAGCAGGGAGGTACTACTGCAGTTGTACAAGGCCTTGGTGAGACCACACCTGGAGTATTATGTGCAGTTTTGGTCCTCTAATCTGAGGAAGGACATTCTTGCCATAGAGGGGGTACAAAGAACGTTCACCAGATTGATTGCCTAAAAACATTGACTTCTCACACTTCCGTTAATGCCCCACCTCCCCCTCGTACCCCATCCGTTATTTATTTATATACACACATTCTTTCTCTCTCTCTCTCCTTTTTCTCCCCCTGTCCCTCTGACTATACCCCTCGCCCATCCTCTGGGTTTTCCCCCCTCCCCCTTTTCCTTCTCCCTGGGCCTCCTGTCCCATGATCCTCTCATATCCCCTTTGCCAATCACCTGTCCAGCTCTTGGCTCCATCCCTCCCCCTCCTGTCTTCTCCTATCATTTTGGATCTCCCCCCTCCCCCTCCCACTTTCAAATCTCTTATTAGCTCTTCCTTCAGTTAGTCCTGACGAAGGGTCTCGGCCCGAAACATCGACTGTACCTCTTCCTAGAGATGCTGCTTGGCCTGCTGCGTTCACCAGCAACTTTGATGTGTGTTGCTTGAATTTCTCGCATCTGCAGAATTCCTCATGTTTACTATGTCCTCATAATCCTGCCAGAAGCAATAATGCTTTCCAATACAGATACTTACATTAACTTCAATTGTAATGAGCAACTTCACTCATGCTTCTCGTGTGCAACCTCTCTGGAGCTCTCATGGATGCACTTCTCAAGTTACATCAGCGAAGTATCCTGATGAGATAGACATTGCAGAAGAAGACAGAGTGTGGTAGTAGATGGGTACCTCTCTGACTGGAAGTCTGTGACTACTGGCGTGCCACAGAGGACAGTGCTGGGTCTGGTGTTGTTTGCCATCTATATGAACAATCTGTGTGATATGTAATAAACTGATTCAACAATTTTTCAGATAACATCGAGGCTGGGTGGGGGTGGGGTGTAGCGGACAGCGAGGAAGTAACGAAACTTGTAGTGGGATCTGGTCCAGCTAGAAAAAATGGGCTGAAAATGGCAGATGGAGCTTAACGCTGTCAAGTGTGAGATGTTGCACTTTCGGAGGATAAACCAGGTTGGAGTTATATGGTGAGTGGTAGGGCACTGAGGAGTGCGGTAGAACAGAGGGATCTGGGAATACAGGTCCATAATTCCTTGGAAGTGGCATCACAGGTAGATAGGGTCACAAGAAAGCTTTTAGTACATTGGCCTTTATAAATTAAAGTATTCAGTACATGATTGAGATGTTATGTTGGAGTTGTATAGGACATTAGTGAGGCCTAATTTGGAGTATTGTGTGCAGTTTTGGTCACCTACCTACAGAAAAGATGTAAATAACATTGAAAGACTGCAGAGAAATTTACAGGGATGTTGCCAGGGACTTGAGGACCTGAGTTATAGGGAAAGGGTGAATGGTTAAGAACTTTGTTCCTAACCATAGGAGAATGAGGGGAGATTTGACAGAGGCATTTTTGAGATACACATAAAATGCTGGAGGAATTCAGCAAGTCAGGCAGCAACTATGGAAATGAATAAAAAATCGCCATTTTGGGCAGAGTCCCCTTTCCTTTGGAGTTGGGAAAGGCTAGAACTAGAGGTCATGAGTTAAAGATTAAAGGTGAAATGTTTAAGGGGAAGGTCTTCATTCAGAAAGTGGCGAGAATATGGAACAAGCTGCCAGTGGAAGTGGTGGATGTGGGTTCGATATCAACATTTTAGAGAAATTTGGAGGAGACGGGTGTGGAGGGTTATGGTCTGGCCTGGGTGCAGGTTGAAGGGACTGGGCAGATTAATGCAAACATGAGAAAATCTGTAGATGCCGGAGATCCAAAGCAATGCACACAAAATGCTGGAGGAGCTCAGCAGGTCAGGAAGCATCTATGGAAAAGAGTAACCAGTTGACATTTACTCTTCAGTCCTGAAGAAGGGTCTCAGCCTGAAACATCGACTGTACACTTTTCCATGCTGCCTGGCCTGCTGAGTTCCTCCAGCATTTTGTGTGCGTTGCTGCACGCGGATTAATGGTTTGGCATGCACTGGATGGGAAGAAAGGCCTGTTTCTGTGCTGTAGTGTTCGATGACTCAAAATTCAGTTCACTCTTTTTAAAATAAAGAATTAGTTCCTCCAACACTTCTATCAGTAGATGGTGCTGTGGAGAGTGTATCCTTTACGATTAGTATTCTCATCATCACAATCAGGTGCTGCCCTCCAGTGTTCGCTTGGTAGAAGACAAGCTGGAAAGTGTTCGTTTGCTGAAGTGTTCTTGCCGAGAATATTTATGCTCCATCTATCTACGGAATATTTCACTTAAGGACTTGGGTTATATTTTTTTGGTTGACTGTGTTTACTGTTGTCTGATACGCATTGTGCTGTGTTCTGAATCTTGGCCCCAGACGAACACTATTTAATTTGGCTGTATTCATGGCTGTTCAGGAATGGTTGGATGATAAATTAAACTTGACATTCTCTGCGAACTATTCCACAGGATTTACTCTTCACCAAAATGTCTGCGTTAATTTTAAGGTGAAGCAGGACCTCATACTGACTAAGAGTTTAATCTGCCCTCGCTGAACCAGTTCCTCCACACAACACACACAAAATTGTAGAGGAACTCAGTAGGTCAGGCAGCATTGAAGGGAAAGGGTACAGTTAACCCTTCATCAGGACTGGAGAAAAAAAGATGTGGAGTCAGAGTAAGAAGGTGGGGAGAGGGAAGGAAGAAACACAAGGCGATAGGTGAAATGGGGCTGGGGTGAGGGGTGAAATAAAGAGCTGGGAAGTTGATTGGCAAGAGATACGTGGCTGGTGAAGTGGGGATCAGATAGGAAAGGACAGAAGGTGACTGCTTCCACCACTCTCTTCGGCAGTGGATTCTAGGTATTCACAATTCTCTGAGTGAAAAAGAGCTCCTCCTCAGATCCACTGTTACTAAATCTGTATCCTCTAGTTTCATTCAAAGATTATATAAGCAGAACAACTTCCTTCAGTCTATTTTGTTTGTACCCCTCATAATTTTATAATCGTATCTCCTTTTAACCTCGTGCACTTCAAGTGAAATAAACCATGTCTCACCAATCTCTTATAACTAAAAACGCGCAATCTATCCCAGTCAACCCCCGGCGAATTTCCTCTGCGCCTTCTCCAGCTATCTAATCTATCATACATTGGTGACCAGAAATGCATGTAGTAACGTTAGAACATATTCTCCTTGCTTCTTTATTTAATACAGTGACTAACATGTATCCATAGGCCTCATCTGCCTGCAATGCCACCTTCAAACAATTTGGACCGACGAGGTCCATCTGTTCCTCAGTACTCCCTAGGACCTTTCCTTTCATCTTTGTGTCCTGGTCTCACTGGCACTCCATAAAATGCATCCCTGCACCTATCTGGACGAAACCTCACTGCTAATCCTCGGCCCATTTCATTAACACCCAGCAGTTCCAGCACGGTCATAAAACTAGTCGGCCCACCACGTTGTCGGTCACGTGACCGTCCCCCCACCACGCCGACTCGGTCATGTGACCGTCCCACCACGCTGGTTCGCTCACGTGATGACCTCACGTCACGCCACGCGCGCTGTATGCCGGGCGGGAAGATGGCGGTGCTGGTGCGGGTCGTGCTGTGAAGATCGGGATGCTGTTGGCAGCACCAATGAAGACTTTTTGTAGTAGAGCCAACCCCATCACCGGGGCCACCGAGTGGGAGGAGGAAGGCGAGGACTATGACTATCACCAGGAGATAGCACGGTACAGAACGGGCGTCCCGGCGGCAGCCAGTGCATGTGCATGGAGCCCGAGCCTGTCCGTTGTCCCTCCCCCCCCCCCCGACTGTGTGTCCTTGTCGCTTCACTCGGACACTCACTCTGTCCCTGAGCTGAACCATGGCACTGGCCTTCCCGGTGACTCGGTGGCGCATCTTAGTCACGATCAGTCACTTTTCTCCCTGTCTACACTGATGGGACTTTACCGTAGTTGTCCCGTGTCTGATTTGAAAAGCGGGGGGGGGGGGGGGAGAATAAAGAAACAGAAACCTCAGATGCTGGAATTCCGCAGTAAAGATAAAGTACTGTAAACAATCAACAAATCAGACAACATCTGGGAGAAGAGAAAGGCAGATGCCATCTTTTTCAGCCCTATGCTGCTTCTACCTATTGCCTTCCAGCTTTTTTTACATAATTTTCGCCCGCCCCCTCCACCTACCTATCTTACCCCCATCATCATTCACCTGCTAGCTCGTACCTCTTCACTTTTCCCACCTATTTACTTTATCTTCTGCTCTCATTCCTTCCATTTCTTGGGCTAAAATATCGACTGCTCATTTTCATCAGTGCTAAGTTCCTCCAGCCTTTTTAGTGTGAATGAAGCTTTTATTTGGTTTTTAATAGATGATGCTTGATAGGCATATACTGTTTTTACTTCAGATTTCTAGTATTTGCAGTTCTTTACCTGTCAAGTTTTGCTGAAAGACCATCAACCAGAAACTAACTTGTTTTCCTTTCACGACTCTGGCTATCTGTCCTGTTGAATACTTCAGACATTTCTGTGTACATAAAAACTGAAAAAACCAGGAATACAGATGTGGTTCAATGTGCTGAGTGTTTCTGGCATTTTCTGCTCTTTTTATGATTTCCAGCGCCTGTGTTTGATGTCTATTTTATTTCTTGAGTATCTACTATAAATGGTTCTTGTCTGTGCACTAATTATGGTTGATGAAGCTCTGAGTGTGCTTCAGTATACTGGAGGAACTCAGCAAGTCAGGTGGAGAGAAATGGACAGTCAGGGTTTCAAGTTGAGACACTTCATCTGGACGAGACCAGCAAAACAGTATGATAGCTCTTCGTTCAAAAGTAACTGCATTATACAGCCTTGTGCAATGATAATGGGAATGATGGGGTTTTAACTAGACAGCTTTCCCTCAATAACTGGACAACCACATAGAAGAATTATTTTAAAAAGTAGTGCAAACCCCTTCAAGTATTTTGGGGAAGAGGGCAATATATAGTTAGCTGCCCACCCAGTTACAGCATCGAGGATTAACTTTATTCACTAAATGGCTGAATTTCCCATGGATGCGGTGGATGCTAATTAATGCAATAAAGAGAAATGGTATATGATCAAAATAGATGCCCCGTCAGTGGCAATTCAAACTTAAAGCCTAATATACATATTGCACTGAACTTCTGACATGTTTCTAGCATGCTTCCCCACCTTAGAAATGTACACAAAGACCCTTTCTATAATTACAGGGTGTTCCACACAGCCACCACTCTCTTGAGACATCCCCCCATACTGTCCTCCAATCACCTTAAAATTACTCTCCCTTATATTAACCATTTTTGCTCTGGGGAGTCTCTGGCTATCCATTCTACCTCTAATCATCCTATTCCATGGGAAACTCCGCCATTTTGCACCAATATGCGAGACCCTTCATCTGGACTGCTTAGTTTTTGCCAGCCTTTTTAAAGCTGCAAATTACAACATCTGCCGTCTCTTGTCTCTGGAAAGAACTGGTATTTCAAATCCTACAGAAAGTTCACTGACTGTAACAGAATGCCAGATCTTGCTACCATTTACCATCTGAGGCGCTGCTATAATTATACAAACTTAGTCCAGTTGCAGAAGACTCATTTTGCTGGACTAAAGAGCTTGGATTCCCATTGTTAAGGCTGGTTTAGTGACAAGATCTCAATTGATGTTGCGAAATATTCCTGAAGGCTTTTGTAGGCAGCAATGTTGGTGGTGGGGTTTGGCTGGCTATCAAAGTTTTTTTTTATTTTATTGCATCTTAAGAGATCTTGCTACTAAACCAGCCATAATGATGAGAATCTGACGTTGATGGATTTAAAACATGATGTTTCTGACAGTTAAAATGATGAAAACAGACAAAACAAAAAAACCCTCAAATAAAATCAACTAAAAGAACCTATAATACTTAAAAGTAATTAAAAACATCAAAACAAAATAACAAAAAAACCTATTCACTTCATCCTCCACAGCACTGCTTCACTGCCCATACTTACTGAATATGATCATGTGACAGGATCCTCAGAGATGCAGCAAAATAAAATTCTCCCTGATTGGTATAATGTGCAGGGAGTAGTTAAAAGTGATCTGAACTGGTCAGTAGGTTTGAACAGAAATCCACAACCTGCTTCCATTTAAATATTTTCCACCTACTTCTGGATCACTGATCTCGTTTCCCCATGGATGGTGCATTTTTAGCAAACTTTGTTTTAATTTTGTATTTCTCACTGCTATGTTATGTAGGAATAGTTTGCTATTTTATAACAGTCAGAAACCCATTAGGTCCTGGTCTCTTATAGCTGGGGTTCCAGTATCCATATATAAATTATGTGGTTTCAATCAAATTTCAGCTTGTAAGGATTCCTACATATTCATTAATTTGTTTCAGATCAGAACTCCATTTTGTTTAATGTAGACTACAGGAGCTGTGTATCTATTTTCTGTTGGAGCCATGTATCTATCTGATGTCTGTATTGTATCTTATGACGTCTTTATTTTGGTAATCTGTCACTTGGGTTGGGGCACAGTAGAAGCAAATGAGTAGAGTCACGCGTTAGACCATAAGAGTTTCGAACAGAATTAGGCCATTTGTCCCATCAAGTCTGCTCCGCCATTTTATCATGGCTGATCCATTTTCCTCCCAGTCCCAATCTCTTGTCTTCTCCTTGACATTTCCTGACTAATCAAGAATGTATCAGCCTCTGTTTTAAGTATACCCAATGACTTGTTTTCCATAGCTGCCTGTGACAATGAATTCCACAGATTTAACACTCTCTGGTTAAAGAAATTCCTCTTCATCTCCATTCTAAAATGATGCCCCTCTATTCTGAGCCTGTGTCCTCTGGTCTTAAACTCTCCCACCATAGAGAACATCCTCTCCGCATCCACTCTGTCAAGTCCTTTCAGCATTCGAAAGGTTTCAGTGAGGTCACCACTCACTTCTCAGTTCCAGTGAGTAGAAGCAAGAGCCATCAAACGCTCTTAATGTGACAAGCCTTTCAATCCCAAAATCATTTTCATGAACCTCCTTTGAACCCTCTCCAAAGTCGGCACATCCTTTCTTAGATAATGGACCCAAAACTGCTGACAATACTCCCAAGTGAGGCTTCACCAGTGCTCTATAAAGCCTCAACATTACATCCTTGATTTTTATATTCTAGTCTTCTTGAAATGAATGCTAACATCACATTTGCCTTCCTCACCACAGACTCAACCTATAAATTAACCTTTAGGGAATTCTACATGAGAACCCCCCCCCCCCCACCAAGTCTATTTGCACCTCAGATTTTTGAATTTTTTCTCCATTTATAAAATAGTTTGCCCTTTTATTTCTTCTCTCAAAGTGTATGACCATACACTTCCTGACACTGTTTTCCATCTAACTGCCATTTCTTTTCCCATTCTCCTAATCTGTCTGAGTCCTTTAGCCTTGCTATTTCTTCAAAACTCCCTGCCCTCCACCTGTCTTCATGTGGTCTGCAAACTTGGCCACAAAGCCATCAATTCCGTCATCCACGTCATTGACATATAACGAAAAAGAATCGGTCCCAACACAGACCCCTGTGGAACACCGCCAGTTACCAGCAGCCAACCAGAAAAGGCTTCCTTTTCTCCCCATTCTTAACCTCCTGCCAGTCAGCCACTGCTTTATACATGCTGGTAGTTTTCCTGTAATACCATGTGCTCTTAACTTGTTAGTAGCCTCAAGTGGGGCCCCTTGTCAAAGGCCTTCTGTAAATCCAAGTACACAACATCTACTGATTCTCCTTTCTGTTTCCTGCTTGTTATTTCTTCACAGAATTTCAACAGACTGGTCAGTCAAGATTTTCCCTGAAGGAGACCGTGCTGACTACGGCCTGTTTTATTATGTGCCTCCAAATACCCCAAAAAAACATCTTTAACAGTGGATACAAACGTCTTGCAATATTCATGCTTTGTCTTAGTTGTTTTGTCTAGTTAAGGGTTGAGCCTTGGAGAATGATACTTTTTTTGGTTGCTAATTTAGTTCGACCGCTTAGTTACGCTGCTAGTACGCTAAATATTGGAACATTATCTAGATTGCTAACTTCACTATGTTAGTTCAACCACTTAGTTACACCAATTGGCATGTTATTGGAACACTAACAAGATTGGTAACTTTGCTTAAGTACATTAGTTTAGCCGCTAACTTCATTACTTCGCTAATTTGAACACCATATCACTAATTTAGTTTTGTTAGTTTCTTTTTATTGCTGGTTTTGTAATAAAGGATCGAACCTACCTGTTTTGATCTTGGAACTCTGGTACTTTGGAAGTGCGTCAGACAGTGTTGATTTCCTGGCTTAGCCTCTCAGTGTTGTTTGGTTTGTTTTAAAATAACTGCTACAGTAGACAAATAAATAAAACCATATATTGTGATTTATTTTAATTAACTGGATTGTTTTCTATGTTGTCTTATCAGGTCCTCTTATGCTGATATGCTGCATGATAAAGACAGGGTAAGTGTATGATAGAAAATGCATGTGTAAATTAATTTTTAATACATGTATATGTAAATGCTGTGGGTGCGCTTGCCTTTTCAGTCTGTCGAGTTGCAATAGGATCTCAGGGCTGAAAGTTGCCTAGAATCCTTTCCATATATGTACTCCCTAAATCTCAAATGCAGTAATGACTCATTGCACAAAAAAGGACACGAGTTTTGGTTTTTGAACTGGCTACATGCTATTTATTTGTAGCTTATATTCTGAAATGCCTGGTTGAAACAACTGATGATTATCAGCACTGAAGATGTTAGTGTGGCTGAGAGTCTTACCATGTTAGTATGGTTAAAAGTGAATGCGTTTTCTTTTATTATTTACTTCTCTGTCTGGCTTGTTCCAGAGTAACACGGGTCTTCTGTTGTTCATGAGCATCTAAAATATGCTCAAGTGCAAGGCTGAAAACTAAAGAAGAAATCCAGATTGATACATACAAAATGGTGGAGGATCTCAACAGGTCAGGCAGTATCTATGGAGAGGAATAAAGGGCCGAGACCCTTCATCAGGTCTCTATTCCTTTCCATAGATGCTACCTAACCTGCTGAGTTCCTCCAGCATTTTGTGTCTGCAGGATCTCTTGTATTGAAGAATGCTAGATGACATGTATGAGTCACACTGGAACAACAGATACTTATAGCCATGAAACCATTTTGCAGAATGAGAAGTACTACAGTGGAATTCGGGCAGCTGTCGGCAGGGTGAGGGAGCGAGGTCAGAGGGCGGTTGTTCTGGACATCGGCACCGGGACGGGACTCTTATCCATGATGGCAGCACAAGCTGGTGCTGACTTCTGTTTTGCAGTCGAGGTGAGTGGATGCGTTCATGCTCTGGATTTTAACTTCGTTCCACTTCTATTTTGCTAAAATTCTCACTTACCGCAGTTTATCTTCAATAAAGAGTCTTATAGTTTGGGCATCATACAAACAAACTTTCAACAATAATTTTGTTTAATAACTTCACTCAACGGGCAAAATATAGAAAATGAATAGTTACTTTGAAGAGCAAAAATTAATGGTTGCATGAGTCTACCTTGCTACCGTTGCCTGTATTTATTCCCAATTAACTTTGTTCCAAACGGAAGCATGTTTGGTTGTTACACAGACTTGCCTTACATGCAAAGTCTTCTTGTTAATACAAAGCTTAAGCTGCGCCTTGATAATGACTGTTATCAGACACAAATTTTCACAGATGATTTAACTGCAACATGGACTCACCAATTTCCCATCGTGGCAGAAATAAGTGGTCATCCTGATGTCTTGATCACTTTAATGATGCGCATACTGTAGATTTAAGTTAATTCTGACTCAGATCAATTCACTGAGCGTGGAGCAAGGATGTTGAATCTCAGGGTTGAGATCATTAGATATCCAGCAGAAAAACCATCAAAAAAGAGCAAGTGATGGAGAGGGACCAGATGCTCAGCCACTTGACGAAGGCTCTGACATGTGTACGTTCTCCTGTGCTGTTACCCCCTCCGTTATCCAAACACTTGATGCCCCAGCTCACATGCAAGCCAAGGAAAGGGTTTTCATCAGGGATGGAGAGGCAGTCAGTGCTCACGGAAAGGAATACTTCAAATACCTTCTCACCCGTGGCACTGACCTTTTTCTCTATTCCACAGGGGTCTATTCTGTCCAGCCATAGTACAAGTAAAAAAAATCTAGATCTCGGGTGCGTATGGTACCCCAGCTGAAGTTCTAAAACTCAATGGCAAAGTGCTTCAGTCACAAATCAACAACCTTACTGCTGTTTCTAGGAAGAGGTGGATATACCAGGAGATCTTAAAGGATCCATAATTATCATCTGTAAGAAAGGAGACAGCGGGACGACGAGGTACCATAGCGGTTAGTGTAACAGTGTTGCAGTGCCATTAGTAATATCAGGGTTCGATTCCCTTCGCTGCTGGTAAGGAGTCTGTACATTCTCCCCTAGACTGTGTGGACTTCGTCCAGGTGATTCTTCCCATATTCCAAAGATGTACAGTTAGGGTTCATAAGTTGTGGGGTGTTGTTGGCCTTGGAAGCATGGTGACATTTGCGGCTTGCCCAGCACAGTTCTTGCTGATTTGATTTGACATAAATTTATGCATTTCACTGTATGTTTCAATGTAGATGTGACAAATGAAGTTAATCTTTATCTTTAAATCTTTAAAGATCTGACTCTGCTCAGACCTGACAGAAGAGTTTTCCTGCTGTGTGCCACAGTAAAAGTAATTGCTAACCCAATCCTCTCCCAGCAATCAAAGATTCGCCATGCCAAATCACAGTGTGGATTCCTGTTATCCACATGCACAGTGGCCTTGGCCTTCACCTAGCAACAAATCCAATTAAAATTCAGGTAACAAACCAGCAACTGTACATGATCTCTTTTAACCTCACTAAAGCCTTTGATGCCATCATTCCGGAGGGACTATGGAGCATGCTCTTCAAAATTGCCATCTTACAAAAATTAGTCCCCATTGTACATTTACTCCATGATACCAAGATACTAACCGACAGCTCTGGAACATAACCTTTTTCAGTGTAGACTAGCATCAGGCAAGGCTGTACCATTACATCAACAATTTTCCCAATCTTACTTGCTGCAATGCACCTCACTTCCTAAGAATATTTTGGAGGTAAGCTTCAGAACTATTGGAAATCTGTTCTCAACTGCAGAGACCACAGTCTAGAACCAAGGCCACCCAGATCTCAGTAGTCAAATTACAGTGGGGAGGTAATGCTGGTGTTTATGCACACTAGGAGGTTGAGCGCCAAGACATTGTTGATTTGCTCCGTCATGCATATGAGAGGACACAACTTGTGCTGAAAACTGGCAGGAGCAAACTCATCTTTCATCCTGCTTCCATTGCACCACTTTGCCATTCAACCATAAAGGTTTGTGGAGAAACTCCGGAAACATGAACAACTTACCATATTTTAGGAGACAGTTTTCAGTGAGTGCACACATTGATTTTGAAATTCACGACTGCTTTGTGCCAGTACAGTCTTCAGTTGATTGAAGAAATGGGTAAATGAAAATCAAGATCTTAGTCTTGGCACAAGCTCATGGTCCGCCAGGCAGCAGTGATCCATTCCCTTTCTGTGCTTATGAGACCAGGACTATCAACATCAGGCACCTCAAAGCATGGGCTTTGTAAAATCCTCCAGTTGCAGTGGAGGGATGGATAAGCTAACACCAGCATCTGCTCCCAGGCTAACATTGAGGCTCCCAATTAGCTACATTGCTCATGAGCCCACAACAGACTCCTAAATTCGGCATTCAATTCTGAACTCAGTGGTGTGAGGAAATTGCCAGATGGACAAATAAAGAGATTCAAAGATATGCTCAAAGCTTTTGTGAAGAATATTCCTACTGGCTTCTGGGAACCTCTGATCCATGACCACTCAGAGTGGAGAAGGACCATTTGAAATGGTGTTGAGAAGCCAAGTGTTAGGAGCTGACAGAAACACTGGACAGGTGTTGTACTGCTTCACAAACTGCCCATCTACCTGCCAACTCTGACCCACTGAGTTTTTCCAGCAGAATGCTTGATTCAAGCATCTGCCCTGACTTTTGTCTCCAGTCCATCATCTGTGGCAGATTGGATCCCACAATGGCCTTATTACCTACTTAAGAATCTGCAAAAATGGGGAAGAGGCGAAATATTCTCAATCCCAAGGGTACTGCTTAAGAGAAAAGGACAAGACAGGTTGCAGATACAAGAAACTGCAAATGCTGGAATCTGGAGCAACAAGCAATCTGTTGGAGGAACTCAGCAGCTCAGGCAGCTTCTGTGGGAGGAAAGTAATCGTCAGCGTTTCAGGTCAAAACCTGTATCAGGACTGCTGCAAGTGTTGTGGCTCTGAATGAGGAAATTACAAGCATGGTAGACAAAGGAGTTGCAGTAGATATGGTGTACTTGGATTTTCAGAAGGCCTTTGACAAGGTGCCGCACATGAGGCTGCTTAGCAAGATAAGAGCCCATGGAATTACAGGGGAGTTACTAGCATGGGTGGAACATTGGCTGATTGGCAGAAAACAGAGTGGGTATAAAGGAATCATATTCTGGCTGGCTGCCAGTTACCCGTGGAGTTCCACAAGGGTCAATGTTGGAACTGCTGCTTTTTACGATGTATGTCAATGATTTGGATTATGGGATTAATGGATTTGTGACTAAATTTGCTGATGATGCAAAGATAGGTGGAGAAGCGGGTAGTGTTGAGGAAACAAAGAGCCTGCAGAGAGACTTAGATAGTTTAGGGGAATGGGCAAAGAAGTGGCAAATGAAATACAATGTTGGAAAGTGTATGGTCATGCACTTTGGTGGAAGAAATAAACGGGCAGACTATCATTTAGATGGGGACAGGATTCAAAATGCAGAGATGCAAAGGGATTTGGGAATCTTTGTGCAGGATACCCTATAGGTTAACCTCCAGAGTGAGTTGGTGGTGAAGAAGGTGACTGTAACGTTGGCATTCATTTCTAGAAATATAGACTATAAGAGCAGGGATGTGATGTTGAGGCTCAGTAAGGCACTTGTGAGACCACTCTTGGAGTATTGTGTGCTGTTTTGAGTTCCTTATTTTAGAAAGCATATACTGATATTGGAGAGGGTCCAGAGAAGATTCATGAGAATGATTCCAGGAATGAAAGGGTTACCGTAAGAGGAACGTCTGGCAGCTCTTGGGCTGTATTCCCAGGAGTTCAGGAGAATGAGGGGGTGAATCTCATAGAAACATTCCAAATGTTAAAAGGCCTGAACAGATTAGATATGGCAAAGTTATTTCCCATGGTAGGGGAGTCTAGGACAAGAGGGTGCGACTTCAGGATTGAAGGATGTCCATTTAGAACTGAGATGCGGAGAAACTACTTTAGTCAGAGGGTGGTAAATCTGTGGAATTTGTTGCCATGAGCAGCTGCGGAGGCCAAGTCACTGGGTGCATTTAAGGCAGAGATAGATAGGTTCTTGATTAGCCAGGGCATTAAAGGGTATGGGGTGAAAGCAGGGGAGTGGGGATGACTGGAAGAATTGGATCAGCCTATGATTGAATAGCGGAGCAGGCTTGATGGGCCGAATGGCCTGTTTCAGTTCCTATATCTTATGGTCTTATGAATGTGATCTGGGTGCTTCTAGTGTTGCAAATCATAAAAACAAGTGATTCTGCAGATGATGGAAATCCAGAGCAACACACAAAATGAATATATTATTCCTCTGCACAGATGCTGCCTTGACCTGCGGAGTTCCTCTAACACTGCTTCTTCTGGAGTTCACTTGATTCATGGCCAGACTAGCTGACTGTGGAAATAGTCTGCCGGTTGCATGTGCTGAAGACATTAAATTAATAGATTGTCTCTGAAATCTCTCAGGCACAGCACACTTAAGTAGTTGGTTATTAAAACTTGTTTCTTATGATTTTTTGCTGTGGTTCAGTGTTTCGTGTCATCAATGCAGCCCTCCCCCCCCCCCCCCACCTCTGCTAACAGTGCTGATGAAAATAACTTGTTTTCAGATTGCAAGTGCCGGTGTCCATGGAGATTGGTAGTATAAAGAAGAGGGAACATAAAGATAATATGGGTCTTATCATGATCTTTCTGTTACCACTCCCCAGGTTTTTAAGCCAATGGCTGATGTTGCTGTAAAGATTGTGGAGAAAAATGGATTCAGCAATAAAATTAAAGTCATCAACAAGCACTCGACTGAGGTGACGGTGGGGCCAGGTAAGGCACCTGAGGTGGGAGTATAGCAGAGACCATTAATGGGAAAGCAGCACATTACCTCTTGAGTGATGGTGATCCATAGAAACAGTTAATTGTATTGGTTGGAAAGTAACGTATCATTACTGCTTGATTAGAATGATTTTGTAATCACCACTGTACTTATTTGAAGCAACTACTTTTAGGTTTTATTTTAAATACATTTTGTTTTGACTTCCAAGTCACAAATACCAGGTCAGCTGTCACATGTCAATCAATATTGCAACAATATCGAAGTTGTTTGCTAAAGAGGTCTAGGTTCATGATGATCCTGTCTGAGTGTTTGACCTGCTGTAAGAACCAGACCTTTCCTAGGATATGGTGAGGTGGTTTTCCTTTCATCATGTTCCATGTTAAAGTGAAAAGTGGAGTTTCAATGTAAATTATTAGTCCCAATTTCCTAAAGATCCACCTGCAGAGAGTACATCAGAGTTAACCGTTCATGTTGATGACCTTTCACCAGAGTGAGGAAAAGTTGGAAATCAGGCATGTTTTCAACTGCAGGAGTGGAGAGACAAAGGGCATGTCCCTGCTCCCTGTGAGAACTCCATTCCTTTCTGTACGTTTCTCTGGCTCTTCTGATTATAGTGCCTCTTAGACTAGTGCTTCCGAGTTTTCTTTAAGTATGGCTTTGCCCTGTATCAGACCTTATGGGGCTTTTAGCTGGAACTGTTTCATTTTCTACACTTATGCTGTCACCAGCTCTGCTCCCATCTAAAATAAGGATACGGTTCCTCTTTTCCTCATCTCCCTTCCCACCAGTCGTCATGTCCATCTTTTATCATTTCTGCTACCTTCAACATGCTGACCCTCCAGCATTCCGGGGCCTGTTCCTCCCCAGCAACTTGCTGCATCACACTTCTGTTTCCACCAATACTGATGCCTCTTCTCACGTTGCTGTCCTGTGCAAACCTGCCCTTTTACCCCTTACCTCACACTGTCGAAGGAGTCTAACACAGCCACCAAAATGAAGCAGTGATTCAAATTATATCAGTATAGTATACTGCTTTCTGTGCTCATAATGTAGTTTCCTTTACCATAGACTGGGCAGCCACTTTGCACAATACTTCAGTTTTTTTCACAAGGATGGGATTCCAATTGCCTGGCACTTAAATTTCCATCCCATCTTGAATTCTCTGACTTTGGCCTGTTTCACTGATCCGACAAGGCCCAACATAAGCTGCACACACAGACTTATGAGTTGTTTAATAATAGTTTGTCTGAACAAAGTTTAAGGTGACTGTTGTAGATTAATCTGCCAATGCTCTTGGCAAAGAGGGAAAACAATCAATGTTACTGCCAAGGATTGTGACATTCCTTAAATAATCATGGCACAGAATGCTATCAACAACCTAGTTCAAAGAGTTCACCCAAAAGGGCCTTGATGTGATCACCAAGGGTACCAATGGGGATCTAATGCACTCTTTCAGTAGCTTTACTTATAAAACCTCTGGAACAACCCTACTGTATTAGATTTTGTACCCACATTTCCGGAGTGAATCCATGAGTGTCGGTACATTGATGCCTCAGAGGTTAATGGATTCCTTACCGAGCAGCGGCTGATTGCACATTCTTCATGATGATTTCCACTCTGCAGATGGTGATATGTCATGCCGAGCTAACATCCTGGTCACAGAGCTATTTGATACGGAGCT
Organism: Mobula hypostoma; assembly: GCF_963921235.1. Lineage (NCBI taxonomy): Eukaryota > Metazoa > Chordata > Chondrichthyes > Myliobatiformes > Myliobatidae > Mobula > Mobula hypostoma. The sequence continues at coordinate 14,971,721 of NC_086110.1, read as the reverse complement.
CATTGGCGAGGGGGCACTGCCAAGTTACGAGCATGCTCACAAATACCTTGTGCAGGTATGTCATGGGGAGAGAGTGACTTCTGTTCTGGGACTGTATGATACTCTCAGTGCCTGGTTCTCGGAATTGTATTAACATTAACAACAATGTAAATATATATTCTTTCTTTAATAATTTCCATAAAGCTATGAAAGTTAAATAAATCAAGTTTGAGCTTTACTCCCCATATACATTGCTGTAGTGTGTTGGTACTACATGCAACAGAAAGTGGCACCATTCAATAATTAGAATAAAGTATTATATAAAAATAAAGTTAGAGGTTTTGGTATGGAATAAAATGTGCATAAATACCGGCATGTATTTGCAATGTAAATAGTGCAGTCAGTAGCTGAGATAATAGAGGGGTGTGGGGTAGTAACTAGAATGATCAAGCAGAGCAGGGTATCTCTCACAACCTAGTTGTGCTGTTTCTTTCTACCCATCTCTTCAATGGGCTACAGGAAAACTGTGAGGCTGTTCCACACAGAGCTTCAGTTTATGCACAGCTGGTGGAGTCCGAGCGGATGTGGTCCTGGAACAAGCTGCTGCCAATTCACATCCGGCTGGAGGATGGCAACGATAAGGTCATTTTACCAACAAGGGACATGCAGGCGTGTGCTGGCTCCCCCTGCGTCTATGACATTCAGCTCAATCAAGTGAACATGAACCACTTCACCCCCCTCACAGAAGTTGCAGAGGTATTCAGGTATGGTCTAACTATTCTTGTTGGAAAATGAATAATTGTGTGAAGAGATAAAGGATTTTAAAGCTTCCATCAATTGTCAGGGAGGATTCAGAATTGACAGATGTACAAGAAGATAGGCAGTGAGTGCATGGAACGCCCTGCTAAGTGTGGTGGTAGAGGCAGATATGAGAGACATCTAAGGAATTCTTAGGTAGCCACTTGGATGATAGAAAAATGGAGGGCTATGTGGGAGGGAAGGGTTAGATTGATCTCCGAAGGTTAGAAGGTTGGCAAAACATAGTGGGCCAAAGGGTATGTACTGTACTGGTACATGTTCTCTTCTGTTTTTTGAGAATTATTTGTGTTGTTAATAGTGCAAATATTATTTTTTCTTATTGGATATGGAGATTACTGGCTTTTCGAATTACCCTTGAGGTAGAGCTGAGTGACTGTTGAAAATGTGAAGTCCTTGGGTGAAGTTGTCTCCACAGTGTTATTGGGTAATGAGTGCCAACATCTTAACCCAATGATAATGAAGAAATGATGAGATGTTTCTAAGTTAAGACTTGAAAGGAAGCTGGAGAGGTTGGTGTTCCTTGCATTTGCTACTACTCCTTACAGACACTAGAGGTTCTGCTGAATCATGTGGTTACACAGAGCAGCCACTATTCCAGTGTATGAGTGAGTGATTGCTTCAGGTGGAGGTTAAGGACATTGAAGTGGATGGTTACATAATGCTGGGTCATTGAATGCCAAGGAAGATGATTATATTTCCTTTGGAGATGATTACTGGTCAACACCTGAACTGCAAATATTGCCTTTTACTCGCTCAGCCCTTGACATGTGCCTGGTTGAACTTCATGATCCTTGTGTTACCTTATATACACTTTATGCTAAATGACACTCTTCTGGAATGTATTTTATTATTTATGGTAATATTACTTTGTGTTGTGTGTGAGTTAGGTGTACTGTATTGTGCACCTTGGTCCAGTGGAAGGTTGTTTCTTTTGATGGTATACATTAACTTGAGTTGTGAATAGAATTGGTGCTGTGAGTGAACCTCTCCTCTTCTGATGTTATGATAGAAGAAAGATTATTAATGAAGCCGCTGAGGACAAGGTTAATCAGATGTCTTAGTTTCCCATCCCCCGGTTTAGAAGGGAAGTCTTTTAGCTGCTGCTGTTACTGGAATTCTGAACTGATTCCATAACCTGTGGACTCACTTTCAAGGACTCTACAGCCCATGCTGTCAATATCTATTATTTGTCTATCTATCTGCCTATGTATCATTTATTTATTTGCATAGATCTTCGTCCTTTGCACATTGGCTGTTTGTCAGTCTTTATCATAGAATCACAGAAAAGTACAGCATAGAAACAGACCCTTTGGCCCATCTAGTCTGTGCTGAACCATTTAAACTGCCTACTACCATTGACCTGCACTAGGACCATGTCCCTCCATACCCCTACCATCCATGCACCTATCCAAACTTCTCTTAAACACTGTAATCGAGCTCTCATGGACCATGTGCACTGGCTGCTTTTTCCACACTCTTAACACCCTCTGAGTGAGGAAATTTCCCCTTGTATTCTCCTTAAACGTTTCACCTTTCAACCATAACCCATGACCTCTAGTTGTAGTCCTACCTAACCTCAATGGAAAAAGCTAGTATGCATTTACCTTATCGATACTCCTCATAATTTTGTATACCTCTATCAAATCTTCCCTTAATTTTCTACATTCCAGGGAATAATGTCCTAACCTATTCAATCTTTCCTTATAACCCAGGTCCTCTGGTCCGGGAACATCCTTGTAAATTTTCTCTGTACTCTTTCAACCTTATTTGCATCTTTCCTGTAGGTAGGTGACCAAAACTGCACTCAATAGTCCAAGTAAGGCCTCACCAATGTCATATACAACTTCAACATAACATCCCATCTCCTATACTTAATACTTTGATTTATGAAGGCCAATGTGCCAATAACTTTCTTTAGGACCCTATCAGCGATGTCACTTTCAATGAATTATGGACCTGTATTCCCAGATCCCTTTGTTCTAAAGAACTCCTCAGTGCCGTACCATTCAGCATGTCAGACTAACTCCAGATGGTCCTACCAGGGTAGGTCTTTGTGTGTAGTTTTTTATTGATTCAATTGTACTTCTTTGTTCCACTGTGGATGCCTACAAGAAAATGATTCTCAGTTTAGAATATGGCGACATATCCATACTTTGATAATAAATGCACTTTGAACTTTGAAATTCTTCACCCGGGGTGAATATTGTTATCATCAGTGCTCAGTGTGATGTCTCTGTCAGCTGAGGAAGGGCTGTGCTTGGTGATCACACAGAGTGCCCTTGCTAATGTTTAACCTCGTGCCGTGTAATATACCCAGATCGACAGTGAGCACTGAGGATTGTTGATGCTATTTGTCCTAACTGTGCACTGTCTGCTGGGTGGGCCCTCCTATTGGTAGAGGACGTTCCTGGTCTGGCTCTGAAGTTCCAAGGGAATGGCATATTTCCTTCTCTCAAGGACATGAATGAACTGGATAGGATTTTGCAATAATCTAGTAGTTTTGTGTTGTATTTAATTAACAGTAGAATTCAGACTCTGGTCTCCGGATCATTAGTTTACACTTCCACCCTGTGACATAACTGGCAGTGAAAGGTTATCGGAGTTGGGTGTCTCTTGTGATATGTTTCATAATGTTGCTTAAGTTTCAGAACAAAGAGAGGCCTAGTTTTATAATGTCTTCCTCTCTTTGCAGGGTGGACTTCAGTAAAGCAGTTAGTAGTTCTCCAGCCCAGCATACTGTGGAGGTCCAAGCAACTGGCAGTGGGCAGGCTCACGTTGTGCTCTCCTGGTGGGATGTGGAAATGGACCCTGAAGGGAGTATCAGATGCACTATGGCACCATACTGGGCTCATCCGACTCCAAACAATATCCAGGTCAGGTAGTATGGTTCTGTGCTATGTGTGACTGGTCGCAGGAACTGACGGGGGAAGAGGGAATGATAAATGTCTGGTATTAAGAGACTGTTGTAAAGCTAAGTAAATCTCAAAAGGCAGTGAAGTATATTGCAAAGAATGCATATTTTAAATTGCAGGTCAGATTTGGAGCATCCCCTGCTTATGAGCTATTACTTTGTGGCATTTAGTTAATCTGCGAGAACATGCATTGTCTCCAGTTAAAAGTTTCATGTGAAGGAGCCTCTCAAACAACCCTACCCATTTGGGGGATGAATCTTTGTTGTATTCCCTCTATTGCAACTATGTTCGTCCCAAGATAGCAAGATAAGACCTGTGACCAGTACTGCAAGTGTGGTTTCACATATAATTTCAGTTAGACACCCTTGAAAGCTGACATTCTGTTTAACTTCCTATTTGAACAAAGCCTTGTTCTCATCATTGGAGATTCTGTAGAGATGGTCAACAGTTTCAGGTTCCTTGGCCTCTGCAGCACTAACAATCTGACCTTCACACTAATGCAGTGATCAAGAAAACTGTTGGCCTTCATCAGCATATTTGCTTCCTTAGGCATCTGAGAAGACTTGGCATGTCCATGAGGATGCTGTCAAACTTCCACTGATGGGTTGCATCTGATCCTGGTAATGGCTGCTCCTCTGCTCTTAGCCATGAGAAACTGCAGAGAGCAGTAAACACAGCCCATTCCACCACAGGCTTGTCACTTCCTTCCATTCTATTTTCAGGAATGCTAACAGTTTTGATAGGCTGCCTGCCACCCTGGCCATCCCTTTTATCTCTTCTGTCTTCTGGGAGAAGATACAGAGGCTTCAAAGCATGGATGATCATATTTTAAGAACAGCTTCTTTCCCTCTGCTCTCAGACTTCTGACCAATCACCTCTTTCATGCTCCCTTCCATCTGGTACTGCCACGTTCTCAGACTCTTAGCTCTACTCGCTTGGCTATTCCATTATTGTTACCTCAGCTTTTATTTTTGCACTATTTCAGACTGCACTCCTTTACTTGGCAGCATTCTGCTTGTCGTATTTATTATTACTTGTATGCTCTTTACTGTGAGCTTCACCGAGAAAGGAATTTCATTGCACCTTGGTGTGTACAACAATAAAGCAATCTGAGTCTTAATTGGTTGCTCTCTTTGTATGTTTGCTTTCAGATTTGCTCTTCTAAGCACCACTCAGTTTTGCATCATTTAAAAACAAAATCCGCCCTTTTCCTTATTAAGGTGGACAACTTTACATTTTCCATGTTGTGTTTCATCTGCCTTGAACCCTATCTGCACCCCTCTTGCAAGTTACGTGCCATCTAGTTTTGTAACTTCTGCATATCTGAGTATATTATCCTGGCTCTCCTTGTCCTTATCATTGATATAGATTGGGAAAATCTGGTCCGAATACTGTCCTGCAGTACCTCATTGCTTTCTGTCAGTTAACAAATCCTCAGTCTGTATCTGTATGCTACCTCCTGCAGCAGTTAGAATTGGAACTTTGTGAAGTTGAGAGGTTAAGCAAAAGAGATTTTGAAGAAAAGGCAGAAAAGAGTAAGTGGTCAAACTGTTCTTTTTCATTAAAAGCAGAGTAAACAAAGGTGTTGAACCCTCTTAATACTAAATGGCAAAACTATAACCTACATGTAAAGTGACTCATGAAAACATAAAATACATTGTTCATTACACTTTGGTTGAGAAATAATTTGACCATGTTGCTCTCATGTTTCCCACTTTCTGCAAACAGAGTTCAGATAAGCAATGCAGTCTCTTTGGCTTGACTTGACTGCACTTTACGTCTGGGTCTGATGGTGTTTTATTTTTCTTGCTCATCAGTGGCGGGATCACTGGATGCAGTGTGTGTACTTCTTACCGCAGGAGTTACCTGTCCAGGAAGGAGAACGTCTGTGTATTTCAGCGGTACACGATGACTACTCTCTGTGGTATAAACTACATCGTAGCAGGTAAGGAATGAAGAATTATTACAGGTAGGCCAGTACACTCTGAACATTCTAATCCCAGTAATTACAAAGGATTCTGAGGGAATCCCTAAATACACTTGCTCATTCGATGTAGTTAATGTGCTAATGTCATCATTGAGGATGTACCTTGTGTGTACAAATTATACTGTGTGCATACTTCCTTATCTAGATTTGCTTGCTGTGGTATCTGGCCTATTAATTCAATCATGTATTCATTTGTCTTTCACTTGGAAGAGTTCCATGATTGAGAAAACTCAGGAATGAAGAAATGAGAAGTGATATATCTGTTCACGTACTCCATCTTTGTGCTTCACAGTGAGAAGCATGAAGCTGAAATGCTGAATGAGCGTCCCCTCTGCTCCTGTCAGGCCCATCTCATGTGTAACAGGCAGCGATTTGGAGAGCTAAATGACCAACAAAGGAACGACGCCTATATCAAAGCCCTAAAAATGGTGAGTGCCTTGAAATAGTTTGTTACAGAAGCAGTTCAGTGTTGGAATCTGTGCATGGTAAACAAAGCTCAAAATACAAAAAGCAGATACTAGAAACCTGAAAAAGGAACAGCAAATGCTGGAAACACCCAGCTGGTCAGGTAGCATCTTTGGAGGGACAAACAGAACTTGTGGTCAGAGACTCTTTGTCAGAAAATAGACATTTTATTAAAAATGAGTATTCAGCAGGTTACTTTGAGTCAAAATACAAAAGTGGTTTCTGTTTTGAATGTTGCATGAGTGAGTGAGTGTTCACTATCTCAAATAGACAAAATTAAAGCAACGTATATAAACTGAGGAACATGTATCCTAAATTAAGATTATAAATAGGAGCAAACTAGTTGAAGGGTTGAAGTCTGCTAAGGGAATTTGCTGTTTTGTAAATAAATTCTGACGGAGGTCTGTTAAAGTTCAAAGTAAATTTATTTTCAAAGTGCATACTACCATGAGATTCATTTACTCACAGGCACTTACAGAGTGGAAGAAAAGAAATACAATAACATTTATGAAAAACTACCTAAACAAAGACTGACAAACAACCAATTGCAAAAGAAGACAAAACTCTGCACATAACAAAAAATAATACCGATAGTATGAGTTGCAAAGAGTACTTGAAAGTGAGTCTGTAGGTCGAAGAATTAGTTCAGAATGGTGGTGGATTGAAGTTATCCACACCTTTTCAGGAGCCTGATGGTTGTAGGATAAATAACTTCCTGAACCTGGTGGTGTGGGACCTAAGGCTTCTGTACCTCCTACCTGATGGTGGTAGTGAGAAGACAGCACGTCCTGGATAGTGGGCGTGTTTGATGGATGCTGCTTTTTTGTGGCAATGTTCCATTTTGGTGGGAATATGGACTGGGCTGTATCCACCATTTTCTGCAGCTTTTGATTACTCATTTAAGCCACTCCAACCATACCTCCTGTAGCTGCAGCCTCTACCACCAAGAAGGACAATGGCAACAGGCAAATGGGATCACCATCACTTATGTCTCTGTTTATTTTGCACACTATTCTGACTTGGAAACTCATTGTTGTTTTTTTCGTCGTCATTGGGTGTAAGTGCTGAGATTACTTCTGGTGTTTCCGTACCAGGCCATGATGCAACCAGTTAGGAATCTCTCGGCATGCATTTATAGAAGTTCGTCAAAAAGTTTATGCTGACATGCCAAATCTTTGCAAACATTCAAGAATGTAGAGGCGTTGTCGTGCCTTTTTTGTGCTGGTCCCAGGACTGACCCTCTGATATGTTAATGTCAACGAATTAGGAAAGTTTTGGACGGGGGAAGCCTTGAAGAAATAAGAAATGAAAATTATTCTTTGGATTGAAAGGATGGACTAGACTTTGGCCATTTTTCAACAATTGTGTTAAGTCAGTTCCCAATTCCTGAAGTGCTTGTTTCATAGAACCTTTGTCCCTCAGTAGCCAGCAGACAACCTGGAGTAGTGTCACTACTCATTTATCTCCGGGTGTATGAGAATTAGTATATTAGGAATGCCTGCTTGTACACCCAGACACTTTATGCTAAATAGGCTGAACAGTATATTTGACAGGACATTGGTAACATCCAGCAAATCATGGGCTGTGATGGGATTCAGGGAACTCCCTGTACTTAGCAGATCGAGGCCACTCAGGCTATTAGGTAAATGCTGCCTCTCTACACTTATTTCCCTGGATCTCTACAATTTAATTTTTTTTTGCCACTTATCTACATTAAGGGCTAATTTACAGTGGTTAGTTCTTGTTAGGATAGGGAGAAATCAGAAGCCCAGTGCAAACCCACGTTGTCACTGGGAGAGCATGTAAATTGCTCACAGGTAACTTCTAAAGCCAGTTTTGAACCCAGGACCTTGGGACTGTGAAGCAGCAGTGCTAATCACAGTGTTGCATTATAGTACCACCATTTTGCTCCATCTTGGTTTATTCTGCAGTGGTTGTACATGCAGCAGCACAGCATAGTTGATTTCAATTCCAATCTTAAGGTCTTTAAAGAGCATTGAGAATGAAAGCAGGAGCCAGCCTCGAGCCTGCGCCATTCCTTAATAAAATTGTAACTGATCCTATACCTGAAGACCATCCATGACTGTCCTCAGTGAGTGAGAATCCACTGTTCTCTTGATGTTGAAAGTTCCAAAGATCTCCAAATCTCATCTAATTTCCGAATTGCCAACCTTTCATCCATCTGAGTTTCAGAATCGCCAGCTGGGAGACCAAGTCTGTCAGCACCTACACGGTTGTTTCCTCTCAAGTGTTGTGCGCTCGGTGTTATCACTTGTCATCCTTCTAAACTCCAGGTATTGCTTGAGTAATTTTTCATAGTGTCTTGTTAGAAGAAGGTTCCATGCATTGAGGAGAATACACCTTTTTATGTAAATCCAACCAGATGGCTTTGGTCATGCATCCAATGTATTATGGGCAGGGATGGGATTCAGGGTGCAAAGGAGATTTCCGAGGATGCTGCCTAGATTAGACGTGATTTCCTCTGGTATTTTGTGTGCTGTGGAAGATTTTTGTTACTTCATTCTGTCCAAGAAGAGAGTAAGTTCTGTCTGTAAAGCAAATCTATCCTCACATATCAGATATAATTGAAAAATACTGGACAAAGGAAACTATTATTTCATATGGCTTTGTACTTGAACTACAAACATTCTGTGAACATCCTTTGACCATATGACTTATGAATTACTTTGTTTTGTCTTCAGGTTCTGTGCCCTGATGCTGTGTGCATGACTGTCAGTGATGGAAGCCTGCTCTCCATCTTTGCTCATTTTCTGGGTGCTGCACAGGTATGAACATTATAAGATAAAGGTTATTTTATCGTAGGGTTGGAGGTTGAGTACTTGGGCATGAATTGAGGTTGATTTTCCCTGGGAGATGGAAATGGCTTTTCGGGGCATCCACATGATTGTGGGTTAGCTTTGCAATTCAGGGAACAATAAGGCGAGAAAGGATGAAATATGAAGGTTAGCTAGCCAATAATATAAAAGAGGATACCAAAAGTGTATTCAGATATATAAAGAGTAAAAGTGAGGTGAGTGTGGATATTGGAATACTGGAGAGGTAGTAGTTGGGGACAAAAAATGGATGAACTTAATGAGTATTTTGCGTCAGTCAGTCTTCACCAGCAGAATGCCAGAAATTCGAGAGTGCTGGGTGCAGGTGTAAATGTAGTTAGTATTACTAAGGAGAAGGTACTTGGGAAGCTGGAAGGTCTGCAGGTAGAACATAGAATAGTACAGCACAGTACAGGCCCTTCGGCCCACAATGTTGTGCTGACCCTCAAACCCTGCCTCCCATATAAGCCCCCACCTTAAATTCCTCCAGATACCTGTCTAGTAGTCTCTTAAACTTCACTAGTGTATCTGCCTCCACCACTGACTCAGGCAGTGCATTCCATGCACCAACCACTCTCTGAGTAAAAAACATTCCTCTAATATCCCCTTTGAACTTCCCACCCCTTACCTTAAAGCCATGTCCTCTTGTATTAAGCAGTGGTGCTCTGGGGAAGAGGTGCTAGCTATCCACTCTACCTATTCCTCTTATTTTGTACACCTCTATCATGTCTCCTCTCATCCTCCTTCACTCTAAAGAGTAAAGCCCTAGCTCCCTTAATCTCTGATCATAATGCATACACTCTAAACCAGGCAGCATCTTGGTAAGTTTTCTCTGTACCCTTTCCAATGCTTCCACATCCTTCCTATAGTGAGGTCACCAGAACTGGACACAGTACTCCAAGTGTGGCCTAACCAGAGTTTTATAGAGCTGCATCATTGCATCGTGACTCTTAAACTCTATCCCTCAACTTATGAAAGCTAACACCCCATAAGCTTTCTTAACTACCCTATCCACCTGTGAGGCAACATTCAGGGATCTGTGGACATGTACCCCCAGATCCCTCTAGTCCTCCACACAACCAAGTATCCTGCCATTTACTTTGTACTCTGCCTTGGAGTTTGTCCTTCCAAAGTGTACTACCTCACACTTCTCCGGGTTGAGCTCCTTCTGCCACTTCTCAGCCCACTTCTGCATCCTATCAATGTCTCTCTGCAATCCTTGACAATCCTCTACACTATCTACAACACCACCAACCTTTGTGTCGTCTGCAAACTTGCCAACCCACCCTTCTACCCCCACATCCAGGTTGTTAATAAAAATCACGAAAAGTAAAGGTCCCAGAACAGATCCTTGTGGGACACCACTAGTCACAATCTTCCAATCTGAATGTACTCCTTCCACCACAACCCTCTGCCTTCTGCAGGCAAGGCAATTCTGAATCTACCTGGCCAAACTTCCCTGGATCCCATGCCTTCTGACTTTCTGAATAAGCCTACAGTGTGGAACCTTGTCAAATGCCTTGCTAAAATCCATATAGATCACATCCACTGCACTACCCTCATCTATATGCCTGGTCACCTCCTCAAAGAACTCTATCACGCTTGTTAGACACGATCTGCCCTTCACAAAGCCATGCTGACTGTCCCTGATCAGACCATGATTCTCTAAATGCCCAGAGATGCTATCTCTAAGAATCTTTTCCAACAGCTTTCCCACCACAGACGTAAGGCTCACTGGTCTATAATTACCCGGACTATCCCTACTACCTTTTTTGAACAAGGGGACAACATTCGCCTCCCTCCAATCCTCCGGTACCATTCCCGTGGACAACAAGGACATAAAGATCCTAGCCAGAGGCTCAGCAATCTCTTCCCTCGCCTCGTGGAGCAGCCTGGGGAATATTCCGTCAGGCCCCGGGGACTTAAACGTCCTAATGTATTTTTACAACTCCAACACCTCCTCTCCCTTAATATCAACATGCTGCAGAACATCAACCTCACTCATATTGTCCTCACCATCATCAAGTTCCCCCTCATTGGTGAATACCGAAGAGAAGTATTCATTGAGGACCTCGCTCACTTCCACAGCCTCCAGGCACATCTTCTCACCTTTATCTCTAATTGGTCCGACCTTCACTCCTGTCATCCTTTTTTTCTTCAGATAATTGAAGAATGCCTTAGGGTTTTCCTTTACCCTACTCGCCAAAGCCTTCTCATGCCCCCTTCTTGCTCTTCTCAGCCCCTTAAGCTCCTTTCTTGCTTTCCTTTATTCCTCAATCGACCCATCTGATCCTTGCTTCCTAACCCTCATGTATGCTGCCTTCTTCCACCTGACTAGATTTTCCATCTCACTTGTCATCCATGGTTCCTTCACCTTACCATTCTTTATCTTCCTCACCGGGACAAATTTATCCCTAACATCCTGCAAGAGATCTCTAAACATAGATAAGTCACCTGGACCAGAAGGACTACCTATCAAGGTTCTGAAAGGGGTAGCTGAGGAGATTGTGGAGACATTGAGACTGATCTTTCAATAATCACTAGATTTTGGAATGGTTCTGGAGGACAGGAAAATTGCAAACGTCACCCACAACCAAAAGAAAGGAAATTATAGGCCGGTTAGCCTGACTTCAATGGTTGGGAAGATGTTGGACTCCATTATTAACTCTGAGGATTTGGGATTCTTGGAAGCAAATCTGTTGGAATTCCATGAGGCAATAACAGGCAGGACAGACAAAGGAGAGTTAATGAATGTTGTTTACTTGGATTTTCAGAAGGCCTTTGACAAGGTGCTGTACATGACATAGTCATAGTCATACTTTATTGATCCCGGGGGAAATTGATTAACAATGAGGCTGCTTAACAATATAAGAGCCCGTGGTATTACGAGAAAAATACTCACACAGATTAGAAATTGGCTGATTGTGAGGAGGCAAAGATTGGGAATAAAGGGGGCCTTTTCTGGTTGGTTGCCGGTGACTAATGGTGTTCTGCAGGGCTCAGTGTTGGGACTGCTTTTCATGTTATATATCAGTGATTTGGATGATGGAATTGATGGCTTTGTGGCCAAGTTTGCAGACAATATGAAGACAGGTGGAAGGGCAGGACGTGCTGAAGAAGCAGGGGGTCCTGCAGGAGGACTGAGGCAGATTGGGAGAATGGGCAAAGAAGTGGCAGATGGAATATAATGTAGGCAAGTGTATGGTCATACATGATGGGACAACATAACAGTATGTTTACTTTCTAAATGGAGAAAATTCAAATAAAATCAGAGGTGCAAAGTGACTTGGGGATCCTTGTGCAGGATTCCCAGAAGGTTAATTTGCAGATTAAATCAGTGATAAGAAAGTCATATGGCATGTTAGCATTCATTTCGAGAGGACTAGAATATAAAAGCAAGAATATAATGCTGAGGCTTTATAAGGCATTGGTCAGACTGCACTTTGAGTATTGTGAACAGTTTTGGGCTCCTTACCTAAGAAAAGATTTGCTAGCATTGAAGTGGGTCCAGAGGAGGTTCATGAGAATGATTCTGGGAATGTAAAGATTAATGTAAGAAGAGTGTTTGATGACTCTGGGCCTGTATTTGATGAAGTTTCGAAGAATGAAGGGAGGGCGAGATCTCATTGAAACCTATTGAATGTTCAAAGACCGAGATGGAGTGGATGTTTCTATAGTGGGTGAGTTTAGAATCAGAGGGCTTAACCTCTGTATAAAGGAACGTCCATTTAGAACAGAGATAAGGAGGGATTTGTTTAGCCAGAGGCTATTGGATCTGTGGAGTTCATTGTCACAGACAGCTGTGAAGGTCAAGTCATTGGGTATATTGAAAGGTGGAGGATGGTGGGTTCTTGATTTGTCAGAGTGTCAAAGGTTTACATGGAGAAGGCAGGAGAATGGGGTTGAGACGGATGATAAATCAGTCATGATGGAATAATGGAGCTGACTCAATGAGCCAAATGGCCTGATTCTGCTTTTGTCTTCTGTTCTAAGATATTGGTGTGATATTCGGACGTGTAGTTTGCTGCTGAGCTCAGTTTTCACATCGTGCCGAGTGTCCTACGCACACATTTTTCACTGCCACTGACAGCTGTCCTCCGGTGTTCTCCTGACAGTCAGGCAGCCACACTGGGGACGAGTAGCAAAATGTCTCTGCTCGAGCATTGTTGGTGAGGTTCTACTGATCAGCAGTGGAATTTAATCCTTGATGAAACCCAATTGCTTACAGTGTAACACAGTGCTGAGTCATGCCCACTTCTCAAATTGCACCTTCATTAACAAGGATACCTGGTTCGGAATTGTTGTGCTAAAATGTAATGGAATCATACATTTGTTGCAACACAGAACGAACCCTTTTGACTCATTTGATTTCTGCTATTTTCCAGTACATTAAACCTATCCTCTCAAACCCAACCTCAATTTCCCATAGCAGAAGTATGGGATAATACAGGTCATCAGCTATGATGAAATAAATCTGTGGGGAAATCGAGAAATATAAGAACATCCCCACCTGCAGGTTCCCCATCCACACTAGTCCTTCATTATCAGTGGCTATACATCTTGTATCTCCTTGGCCAACGGATTTGGGGAGTACCTTCAGAAGGACTGTAGCGGTTCCAGAATCTTCTCAAGGGCAATTAGGGACGGGCAACATACGCTGGCCTTGTCAGTGATGCAGAGGATGTAAAAAATATGATTTGTTTTTAAATGTGAAGTGTTAATGGAGCAATGATTATTTGTGACTTGAACTATGCTGATACGGGCAGTATGAAGAGAGGAATTGTAGAAGAACATTCAGGGAACCTTAATCATGGAGGCTTGGGTGCAGGGAATGAAGCAGACTAAATGATGCAATTGTCAGTGGGAATATTTACGGAACAGTGAATTTTGGATCATGAGTTTTGAATAACAGCAATAATGGATATGGATGGTAAAGGTAACCATTTTCAAAAGGGTTAGTACTGCATACAAAGCTAATACAGTGATGTGTGGCTTTTCAGGAGGCTGTGGCACATTCTAGCTATGTCCCCACGAGAGAAAATGGTAGGGCTATTATAACCAATGATCAAAGCACGGGAGATTGAAATAAAGCAGAGGAAGGGACTTGTGATTGAGGTTCGGTTGATAATACAGATAAGAACCAGGCTAACTAGAAAGTTCAAAGGTGAAGTGAAAAAGATAATTAGGGCAAAGATTATGAGAAAAGACAATAAACAAATCTTTTATAAGCTTGTAAGCAAAGGTAGTTGTGAGAGATGGAAATGAGTAGACACAAAAAGGATACAAAAAACATGGTCGAGATTCTAAATGAACATTTTTCATTGGTCTTGAGCAAGCAAGAAGAAACTGTTGAAATCTCAGCCAAAGAACATGGAACTGAGTTATGGGAAGCAGTTGAAAACTAATAGGGAGTAGATACTGGGCTAGTTTCACTTAGGTCACCTAGTCTAGGTAGGGTGCCTCCTAGGACACAATAGGTGGAAATTTCAGTAGTATTTCATTGTCTATGGATAAGGGGCCTGGGGACAATAGAATTGCAAATGTTATAGCCTTGTTTAGATAAGGACATAGACATAAAACAAGCAGTCAATCTTACCACAATAATGGGGAAACAGTTGGAAATACTAATAATGAAAAGCTTAGTGGTCATTTGGACAAATGTGGATTAATTAGGATTTATATTGTATAGATTATATTTAACAAACTTGGTAAGAGTTTGTTAAGAGCTTTGGTGAGGATGAGGTAAATACAGTTGATGTGGTTTATGTGTCTTTGAAAAATAAGTTCAAAACTCTGTGGATAACTGGGACTGTAATGGCAGGGATAGAAAATTGGTTGACTGACATGAAACAGGGAATAGCAGTGAACTGTGTTTTATAGTTTGGAGGAAAGTGTGTACTGATACTGTCCAAGGGATGGTACCACATCCTCTGTTTGTCTTAATATTTATTAATAACTTGGACAGGTTTCCATATTTGAAGATGACATAGTATACAGTAGTGACATTTAAGCTAGTTGAATGGACGCACATGGCAGCTGAAATTCTGCATTTTATGTTTCGGTAGGACAGTCAATAAGGTGATATAATCTAGGGGGAACAATCTCAAAGGAGCTAAGGAGTAGAGCAGTCTAGGGGCATTTGTGCATTAATTGTTTAAAGTGGCAGGACAGGTGGAGAAGTCAGTTGGAGGCACAAGAGACTGCAGGGGCTAGAATCAGCTCGACCCGATAAGTTCCTCCAGCAGATCGTTGCTCGAGAAAGCAGTCAATGGTTAAGGGATCCTGGGCTTCGTAAATAGAGGTATGGAGTGCTAAAGCAGATATGGCCACAATTGAAGTATTGTGTTCTGTTCTAGGCACATATTTGGAGAAATATATGAAAACGGCAGAAGAGGTTTACCAGGACAAGGGGCTTTAGATATGTGAATAGACTGGGGAAGCTGAGCTTGTTCTCCTTGGAACAGGTTACACTGAGGGGAAGTCAGTGGAGATACTTAAAATCATGAACTGTCTAAAAAGGCTGAACTGTTCTTATTGCTGGAAGGACCAGTGATCAGTGACCTAGAATGAAAGTATGTGTACCTAAGGTCTTATGAGAAAAATACTTCGAGCTGGGTGCGAATAAGATTGATGCTTTTTGAGTGAAGTAAGTGACAGCAGTTGGTCGGAGAAGTTTAGATTAATCCTCGGAAGCCTCCTGCGCTTCTGCAGTGTGTCCATCCAGTTCCCTCCTGAATCTACTAAAAAATTTTGCTTTTAGTTTCTGCCATCCTTTTGGCCAATGTTTGAAACTATAACTACTCTTTGCATAAGAAGTTTTGCCTTGTGTTCCGCTTTGGATCTGTACCTCGATACATAAATGATTTACTAATAGGAACAGCTGTTTTAAAATTTATTTTGGGGATTGCTGGTAGGACATTTGCTCATCTCTAATCTCTATTGAGAAGTCAAGTCGAGCTTATTGCCATTTAACTACATACATTTATGTAAGATATATAACCATATACAGTAATGTATATAGAAACAAGACAATGTTTCTTCGAGCCAGGGAATAAAGCACAGTAGTATATGTAATGCACAAAACACACGATGACTTATGATAGCAAGGATAAAATCTACAGATGAATCACACATAAATAACAATATAAAGTGCATTAATATTAAATATTGTAAGGTACGGAACAGATTAACCAGTGACACTTCGAATATGATGCGGCTGGGAGTTCAGAAGCCTGATGGCCTGGGGGAAGAAACTGTTTCTCATCCTGACCATTCTTGATTTTATGCATCCTACTCTCCTGCCTGATGGTAGAAAGTCTAAAAGAGGATACTGAATGGATGGGTGGGATCCTTAATAATACTAAGGGCCCTGCGTAAACAGCGCTCCTGATAAATGTCTATGATGGATGGTATGGAGACCCCTATGATCTTCTCAGCTGTTCTCACAGTCCTTTTTAAGGACCTCTGGTCTGATGGGGCCACCATCTTTCATGAAGGCATTTAACCCTAAAGAATGGGTCTGGAGTCACAACTCAAATCTGCTAAGGATAGCAGATTTCCTCTACTTGAATTTCAAAATTCCATATTTTAAATTAACTCATAATCACCATGGTAGTATTTGAATTTGAGTGTTTAGATTGTTAGTCCAGAATCTGGACTATTAATCTGGTGATTTATTCACTGAGCCAGTGTGAATTCCACTTCCACTGTCTTGATGAGGATTCTTGGCCCAAAATGTTGACTGTTTACTCTTTTTCATAGACACTGCCTGGCCTGCTGAGTTCCTCCAGCATTTTGTGTGTGTATTGCTTTGGATTTCCAGGATCTGCAGATTTGCTTGTGTCATTGCCATTTCCCTCTACTTACTAAATATAAATTGATTATCATCTTGTACACCTCAAACAAATTTTTTCTCAACTTTCTTTGATCCATAAAGGATAGTTCCTGCATTTCCAGTCCATCTAAAAGCTGAAATAGCTTGCCTCTGGAAATATCAAAATATTTTCTTCAACTTCTCTAAGATCTGAGGAAATCAGGTGATGCTGGACACACTGCCTCAGTTGTTAGTTGTGCAGTGTTTATGCAGGCTCGATATAACTTCCTTGGTTTTCCACTCTCCATACACCCTAGGATCCTAATGCTTTTCAAAGATTAATGCATAACACATCGCAGCCCTTCTGTTCCTGCAGAATCTTTAGAATCGCAGTTTGCTAGACTCTTGAACAAATTTCTTGAATGTACAACTGGACTGACTTGTTTACTTATTCCTTTATTCATAGGTGTACAGTCTGGAGATTTCTGCCATGTCCAGGCGGGTAATGCAGAAGGTGAGTTGGCATTCGTGGAGCCGAGCTAACTGGAGTCTCTTGCTGGAGCAATTTTGTTTAGTGGGTATCTTTATCTCAAGGAATGTCACATTGTGGCAGTGATTCTGTGCTGAATGATATACCGTGTGTTGCAATAAACTAATGAGCTGATAGATCCCTGGTTTATTGCAGTCAGTTGATGGACTTGGCCCCAGGGTGGTACATTTTAACTTAAAGCACACGGTATTGGGGGTAAGGTATTGGTGTGGGTGGAGAATTGGTTAGCAGACAGGAAGCAAAGAGTGAGAATAAACGGGACCTTTTCAGAATGGCAGGCGGTGACTAGTGGGGTACCGCAAGGCTCAGTGCTGGGACCCCAGTTGTTTACAATATATATTAATGACTTGGATGAGGGAATTAAATGCAGCATCTCCAAGTTTGCGGATGACACGAAGCTGGGTGGCAGTGTTAGCAGTGAGGAGGATGCTAAGAGGATGCAGGGTGACTTGGATAGGTTGGGTGAGTGGGCAAACTCATGGCAGATGCAATTTAATGTGGATAAATGTGAAGTTATCCACTTTGGTGGCAAAAATAGGAAAACAGATTATTATCTGAATGGTGGCCGATTAGGAAAAGGGGAGGTGCAACGAGACCTGGGTGTCATTATACACCAGTCATTGAAAGTGGGCATGCAGGTACAGCAGGCGGTGAAAAAGGCGAATGGTATGCTGGCATTTATAGCGAGAGGATTCGAGTACAGGAGCAGGGAGGTACTACTGCAGTTGTACAAGGCCTTGGTGAGACCACACCTGGAGTATTGTGTGCAGTTTTGGTCCCCTAATCTGAGGAAAGACATCTTTGCCATAGAGGGAGTACAAAGAAGGTTCACCAGATTGATTCCTGGGATGGCAGGACTTTCATATGAAGAAAGACTGGATGAACTGGGCTTGTACTCGTTGGAATTTAGAAGATTGAGGGGGGATCTGATTGAAACGTATAAGATCCTAAAGGGATTGGACAGGCTAGATGCAGGAAGATTGTTCCCGATGTTGGGGAAGTCCAGAACGAGGGGTCACAGTTTGAGGATAGAGGGGAAGCCTTTTAGGACCGAGATTAGGAAAAACTTCTTCACACAGAGAGTGGTGAATCTGTGGAATTCTCTGCCACAGGAAACAGTTGAGGCCAGGTCATTGGCTATATTTAAGAGGGAGTTAGATATGGCGCTTGTGGCTACGGGGATCAGGGGGTATGGAGGGAAGGCTGGGGCAGGGTTCTGAGTTGGATGATCAGCCATGATCATAATAAATGGTGGTGCAGGCTCGAAGGGCCGAATGGCCTACTCCACCTATTTTCTATGTTTCTATTTTATCAATGGGTTCCGCTGGATCCTGATGCTTTTGCAATACAAAGGTTCTTTGGAAGTCAAGAATAAGGCATAATTGTTGTTTGCAATCGTTTTATTAAGGGTTACAAGAGCAGAGAAGAGGATAGAAGAAGATGCATGGCGAGAGAATCAAAGCAAAGAGAGAGTAGTGTGGTTTTCTCATACCAGACTATTGACAACAGAAATTCCATTGATAACAGTTAACCAATAAGATAAGCCACTGACCCAAGAGGTCTCCAGAAAAATATAGAGGCAACTGGGAAACTCGCTGAACATTTACATGTTTATAGGTGATTATATAAAAATACAAACATGCATAAGGTTAAACTACAAGAAAAATAACAATTTTACACCCCAATCCAACAACCCCCAATCTTAACTTGCAGTAGAGTGTACTTATACTTCAGAATTTGTTGCAGCAGATTGCTTCCATATCTGGTTTAAGTAAATGGGGATTGATGCATTGAACTGAAGGAATTGCAGGTTTGCAGTATTCTGTAGGGAGCTGTTGGACTTGGTTTGATGCCTTATGCTAGTGGACTCCTGTTAAGTGTGATAATGTGATTCTGTTTCTTGGAAGTGTTGGTGAGTTTGTTGAGCTAGCATTTACCCTGCTGCATGTGATGCTGCACATGTTATTATTTGATAAGCACAATACACTCCTTGTAAAAGATTAGTTTTCTAGTGACCAATTTAAAATAAATTAACTGGCTTTTTTTTTATTTGACTGTTGGAATATTAATTAATGACTATTTCTGACCAGGTTCTGCCAAAACTGCTGACAGTCCAAGATGCTCTCCATCACAGAAGACATTTTTCAGTCATTTTGATTCCTGATATTGTTGTAGTTGTTGGATGTCAATCATCCCTGCATGGACATCACTGCATGAGCTCTGTTGGCCAGTGTCCTAGGCCCAACCAACTTCAATTGCTTGAGTAATGATCTTTGTTCCAGCATGATCTCTGAACTGGGCTGAATGTGGCTGAATGCACAATCTCCAGTTCCATTTACAACTCCTCAGCAAGAAAAGCAATCTTGTCTGAGTGCACTGAGACCTGTATAAATCTGATAAGAGGCAAGCCTTGTAGAAGATAACAGCACAGTACAGGCCCTTCAGCCCACAATGTTGTGCTGACCTTTTAACCTACTCTATGTTCAATCTAACACTTCCCTCCTACATAGCCCTCTATTTTTCTGTCACCCATAGTAGTCTCATTTGTTTCAAACGTGTAAAGCAATGGCTGTCTCCAATAATAATCTAATCAGCTATCCTGACATTGAATGGCACTGTGGTTACTGAGACCCCACTATCATTTGGGGTGGGGGATGAAAACATAGGTCAAAAACTTGACTGGACCCGTCACATAAATAATTTGGTCACGAGCAGTTCAGAAGCTGGGTAACCTGCAGCAAAATAGCGTCTCCTGACATCCCAAGGCCTTTCTACCATTCACAGGGTGCCATTGCAGTGGTGCTAGAAGGTTTGTGAACCCTTTAGAATTTTCTCTAATTCTGCACAAATATGACCTAAAATATGATCAGATCTTCACGTAATAGCTAAAGCTAGATAAAGAGAACCCAATTAAATAAATAACACAAAAAAATTATACTTATTTATTTATTGAGAAAAATGATCCAATATTACATGTATTTGTTGGAAGAAGTATGTGAACCTCAAGGATTATCAGTTCATTTAAAGGGGGAAATTAGACTCAGGTGTTTCAATCAGGTGAGTGTGGGAGGCCCTGCCCTATTTAAAGAACATAAAACTGGGTCTATACTATCAAAGTTTGATCTTCACCACACAGGGTTTTGGAAGGAGATTTCTGAGGATCTCAGAAAAAAAGTTGTTGATGCTGACCAGGCTTGAAATGGATACAAAACCATTTCTAAAGAGTTTGGGCTCCACCAATCCACAGTCAAGCAGATGGTTTTCCAAAGGAGGAAATTCAATACTGTTGTTATTCTCCCCAGGAGTGGTCGACCAACAAAAATCACTCCAAGAGCAAGACATGCAATATTCCAGGAGGTCACAAAGATTCCCAGGGTAACATCGAAGGAGCTACAGGCCTCGCTTGCATTGGCTGATTTCAGTGTTCATGAGTCTACCTTCAGGCAAACACTGAACAACACGGTGTGCATGGCAGGATTGCAAGGAGAAAGCCACTACTCTCCAAGAAGAATATTGCTGCCCGTCTAAAGTTTGCTAAAGACCACGTGGACAAGCCAGAAGGCTATTGGAAGAATATTCTGTGGACTGATGACTCCAAAATAGAACTTATTGGCCTAAATAAGAAGTGTTATTTTTGGCAAAAAACTAACACTGCATTCCAGCGTAAGAGCCACATCCCATCTGTGAAACGTGGTGGCAGTGTCATGGTTTGGGCCTGTTGTGGTGCTTCACGACCAGGATGGCTTGCCATTATTGATGGAACTACTGTATGAATTCTGAATTGAACCAGCAAATTCTACAGAAAAAATGTCAGGGTATCCATCCATGAACTGAAGCTCAATAGAAAGTGGGTCATGCAGCAAGACAACGACCCAAAACACACAAGTTAGTGTACCGAAGAATGGTTAAAGGAGAAGAAATTTCATGTTTTGGAATGGCCAAGTCAAAGTCCTGACCTTAATCCTGTTGAAATGTTGTGGAAGGACCTGAAGCAAACAGTTCATGCAAGGAAGCCCACCAACATCCCAGAGCTGAAGCAGTTTTGAAAGGATGAATGGCCTAAAATTCTTCCAAGCCGATGTGCAGGACTGATCAACAGTTACTGGAAACAACACACACAAAGTGCTGGAGGAACTCAGCAGGCCAGGCAGCTTCTATGGAAAAGAGTACAGTCGACGTTTTGGGCCACAACCCTTCAGCAGGTCTGGAGAGAAAATGTGATGAGGAGTAGATTTAAAAGGTGGAGGAGGGGAGGGAGAAACAAACACAAGGTGATAGGTGAAACCGGGAGAAGGAGGGGTGAAGTAAAGAGCTGGGAATTTAATTGGTGAAAGACATAACAGGGCTGGAGAAGGGGGAGTCTGATAGGAGAGAACAGAAGACTATGGAAAAAGGGGGAGGAGCACCAGAGGGAGGTGATGGGCAGGCATAGAGATATGGTGAGAGAGGGAAAAGGAGATGGGGAATGGTGAAGGGGGGAAATTACTGAACGTTCGAGAAATTGATGTTCATGCCATCAGGTTGAAGGCTATTCAGATGGAATATGAGGGGCTTTTTCTCCAACCTGAGTGTGGCTTCATCATGACTGGAGGTGCCATGGATAGGCATATCGGAATGGGAAGTGATATGAAGTGGGTGGCCACTGGGAGATCCTGCTGCTTCTGGCAGACGGAGCATAGGTGCTCGGCGAAGTGGGCTCCCATCTGTGTCAGGTCTCACCGATACAGGAAACCACAGCGGAAGTGCGGCCTCACCTGGAAGGACTGTTTGGGGCCCAGAATGGTGGTGAGGGAGGAGGTGTAGGGGCAGGTGTTGCACTTGTTCTGCTTGCAAGGGTAGGTGTCAGGAGATCAGTGGGGAGGGACTTGTGGACAAAGGAGTTGCCCAGGGAGCAATCCCTGCGGAAAGTAGAAAGTGGTGAAAGTGGTGGGGGGGGGGGAGGAATTTGCGCTTGGTGGCAGGATCCTGTTGGAGATGGTAACGTTTGGAGATACTAGAAAGATTTGGTTATTGCTGTACAAGGGAGTCACACCAATTACTGAAAGCAAAGGTTCACATACCTTTTCCAACAAATGCATGTAATATTGGATCTTTTTTTAATAAACAAATTAACAAGTTTAATGTTTTTTGTCTTTGTTTAATTAATTGGGTTCTGTGTCTAGTTTTAGGAATTATGTGAAGATCTGATCACATTTTCAATCACATTTATGCAGAAATAGAGAAAATTCTAAAGAGTGCACAAACTTCCTAGCACCACTGTAGGTGTGATTCTCTGGACTAGCCTGGATGATTGCAGCTCCAACAATAACACAATAAATTTAACGCATCTCGGTTAAAAAGGCCAGGAGATTGGAATGCTACTCTTCCATCATAAACCTCTATTCCTTCCATCTCCAGTACACAATGGCAGCACTGTGTGCAGTCTACAAAAGGCACTGCACTAAGTTAATCCAGAAGCTCCAAAATCCACATCATTACTGCATCAAGAAAAACAAGGACAGCAGGCACATGGGAACATCATAAGCTGCATGTTTCTCTCCAAGCTGCACACCATCTTGCCTTGGAAATATATTACATTTTCTTCATTGCTGGGTTACAGCCTGGAATTCCCATCCAACAATATTGTGGCCATTAACTTCACCAGAAGGACTGCAGGTACCAAGAAGCTGGCTCACCACCATTAAATCAAAGGCAGTTAAGGATGTACAGATCTTTCCAGAATTATCTGCATCTCATAAATCAATAACAATATCTCTATAATATTACTTTCTTTATCTGCACATTTTGCACATTGGTTGTCAGTTTTTGTTTATGTATAGTTTTTCATAAACTCTGTTGTATTTCTTTATTTTCCTGTAAATGCCTGCAGGAAAATGAATCTCAGGGTTGTGTATGGTGACATCTACATACTTGGATAACACATTTACTTAACTTTGATAAATCAGTATCTGAATTTTAGAAAAATCATCCATATGTTTTGACATTCGGAAGATCCTGGGAATGTTCTGAATATCCTGAGAATGTATTAATGTACAACAGTACAAGTGGAACAGATTTTATCTATACAGCAGAGATGTCACCAGGATCCTGCCTCTAAATTTCTTATTTGTATGAATCTCAGATTCTAGCTGCTAATGGACTGACCGGGAAGGTGTTGATTTCAGAGAAGAGCCCAGAGCAGATAACACCTGAAGACCTGGATAATAACCAGGTGAGCTTATGCTGAGGGAAGGATAGGTAAATGTGGATCGTTTGGGTAAGTCTCTTATCAGAGTTGCTGGTGAACGCAGCAGGCCAGGCAGCATCTCTAGGAAGAGGTACAGTCGACGTTTCAGGCCGAGACCCTTCCTAGAGATGCTGCCTGGCCTGCTGCGTTCACCAGCAACTTTGATGTGTGTTGCTTGAATTTCCAGCATCTGCAGAATTCCTGTTGTTTAAGTCTCTTATCCTGTTTTTGTAGTTTATTGGATAAAATTGTCCATGTTCCTAAAATACCATGGCTTTGTGCAGTTGAAACTTTATATGAGCCTTGTTTGGTGCAGTCCTGTGCATTTTTCTCAGGCTAAGTTGCTCGCTGATTCTACAATTAATATTGCACTACAAATCCTAGTGAGAATGGACACAGTGCAGTAAATGCCCCATTAGTCCTGTGCTACTGAAAGTACTGTAATCAACGTTGTTTTTACTCATGCAATTTCTATTATGTTGCTATACCTGATATATTTTTCTAGGGAAATAATCCTGCTCTACATGTCAAATAGTGCTGTGACCTCAGTCCAAGATGTACTGCAGCACCAGGCTACTTGCTGAATAAATAGATTTTGTCACATAAGTAAATTTAGAGTAATAACACTTGCCGAAGATTTCTACTTTAACATGCCACACAAGATTAGGGCTCATGGGAGCAGGGGAAGTGTATGAGTTTGACCTGAAGGTTGGGCAGAGAAGGGAATAATTAAGCAGGTGTTCTTGGATTAGCATATTGTAACTAAGAAAGGTGTAAGATCTGGGGCTATGTAGTAGATCAAGAGAACAGGTGTAAGTGTCCTAGTAATTTTCCTAAGCCAATCTCCATTGAAAAGGAAATGTCTGTAAGAACAAGAATTCAACATAGAATAAATAATGTAGTAAATGTTGGCTAAGAAGCTTATGCTCTGTTTTAAGTTCTGCTCTAGTGACGTGAATGCAAGAATCTAGGCCAATGCAGTACTGAGAGGGAGCTGCACAAGCCGAGACGTTAGTGCTATCTCATATGAACAACATGGATCCAGGAAACTGTTTTGTGAAAGAGCCAGAGAAGTTGGGCTTGGGTTCTAGTCTAGCACTAAAATTTATTCAATTACGTTTCCAAGAAAAAATATTGTCTGGTCATTATATTGTTACTGATATGGGAACCATGTGTTTCCTACAATGCAAAATGACAGTACTTCAAAATAATTTCTTTGGCTGCAAGGTGTGAGGGAGAGTGTGTAAGGGCATTTATAAAGACTACAGCGCAGTAAGATTATATGATTTTGTGGTTCTCAAATCCAACCTCTCTACTTTTGTAAACATAGAAAATAGGTGCAGGAGTAGGCCATTCGGCCCTTCGAGCCTGCACCGCCATTTATTATGATCATGGCTGATCATCCAACTCAGAACCCAGCCTTCCCTCCATACCCCCTGACCCCTGTAGCCACAAGGGCCATATCTAACTTCCTTTTAAACATAGCTAATGAACTGGCCTCAACAGTTTGCTGTGGCAGAGAATTCCACAGATTCACCACTCTCTGTGTGAAGAAGTTTTTCCTAACCTCGGTCCTAAAAGGCTTCCCCTCTATCCTCAAACTGTGACCCCTCGTTCTAGACCTCCCCAACATCGGGAACAATCTTCCTGCATCTAGCCTGTCCAATCCCTTTAGGATCTTATACGTTTCAATCAGATCCCCCCTCAATCTTCTAAATTCCAACGAGTACAAGCCCAGTTCATCCAGTCTTTCTTCATATGAAAGACCTGCCATCCCAGGAATCAATCTGGTGAACCTTCTTTGTACTCCCTCTATGGCAAAGATGTCTTTCCTCAGATTAGGGGACCAAAACTGCACACAATACTCCAGGTGTGGTCTCACCAAGGCCTTGTACAACTGCAGTAGTACCTCCCTGCTCCTGTACTCGAATCCTCTCGCTATAAATGCCAGCATACCGTTCGCCTTTTTCACCGCCTGCTGTACCTGCATGCCCACTTTCAATGACTGGTGTATAATGACACCCAGGTCTCGTTGCACCTCCCCTTTTCCTAATCGGCCACCATTCAGATAATAATCTGTTTTCCTATTTTTGCCACCAAAGTGGATAACTTCACATTTATCCACATTAAATTGCATCTGCCATGAGTTTGCCCACTCACCCAACCTATCCAAGTCACCCTGCATCCTCTTAGCATCCTCCTCACTGCTAACACTGCCACCCAGCTTCGTGTCATCCGCAAACTTGGAGATGCTGCATTTAATTCCCTCATCCAAGTCATTAATATATATTGTAAACAACTGGGGTCCCAGCACTGAGCCTTGCGGTACCCCACTAGTCACCGCCTGCCATTCTGAAAAGGTCCCGTTTATTCCCACTCTTTGCTTCCTGTCTGCTAACCAATTCTCCACCCACACCAATACCTTACCCCCAATACCGTGTGCTTTAAGTTTGCACACTAATCTCCTATGTGGGACCTTGTCAAAAGCCTTTTGAAAATCCAAATATACCACATCCACTGGTTCTCCCCTATCCACTCTACTAGTTACATCCTCAAAAAATTCTATGAGATTCGTCAGACATGATTTTCCTTTCACAAATCCATGCTGACTTTGTCCGATCATTTCACCGCTTTCCAAATGTGCTGTTATCACATCCTTGATAACTGACTCCAGCAGTTTCCCCACCACCGACGTTAGGCTAACCGGCCTATAATTCCCCGGTTTCTCTCTCCCTCCTTTTTTAAAAAGTGGGGTTACATTAGCCACCCTCCAATCCTCAGGAACTAGTCCAGAATCTAACGAGTTTTGAAAAATTATCACTAATGCATCCACTATTTCTTGGGCCACTTCCTTAAGCACTCTGGGATGCAGACCATCTGGCTGTGATGTTTGCCTTTTTATTGCCTGTAAAGCTGTGATGTTTTCAGTAATTATTACAAATCACAGATTAGCTTAAATCTCGAGCTTGGGAATACCATTTGTCTTGGTGAGGGGTCCATCGAGGCCAAGTCAAGTCTGGTGAACAAGCATGTGCTCTTGGCCCACCCTGAATTCATAACCACCTTCAAGGCTTAAAACTGGTTTGTTTCATTCCTTTTCTGATCCCTTGAATATTGTTGGGTTTCTTTGTCCTATGGTAGGAATCTTGTTTTTGACTGTTGTAGTCTTTTGCCTCCTTCCTTTCTGCCTTCCTCTCACTCATTTAGAATGGTCCTTAAGCCCCATCTCTTGATGCAGTTCTTGGTTGTCTGACTGACTTATTTTGCTTCATGCAATTCAGAGGCCAAGCTGGATTAGGATTCAGAAATTTGGAAAGTTTTACTTCATTTTGGGTGTTTTCATTGGACATTGTTAGGGATTCAGAGGTATTGCTTATAGAAATGTTGTTCATCCAGGTTTGAGTATGTGGATGGATACAAGAACTGCACAGGGATGGCCTTTACAGCTCCAAATTACTTCCTGCATTGGATGCAATCTTAAAGTGGAGCAGATAAATAAGTCTGCAGTGAGTGGCTTCAATGAAACCCTTCTTGTGGCACTTTGGGCAGTGACACAACTGGTATATAATATGTTGTTGTGGAACAGATGATCCTCTCATGCTAAACAAGTCTAACCTGTTTTCTGAGTAATGATTCAAGGTTTTGGCCTAAAACATTGACTCTTTATTCCTTTCTAAAGATTGTGCCTGAGCTGCAGAGTTCGACATGCATTTTGTGTGTGTGACTCTGGATTTCCAGCATCTGCAGAATCTGTTCTGTTTATAACCTATTTTCTGTAATTGAGCCAGAATACCGGGCAGATTAACAAAAGGTCAACTGGATTGTTTTCCCAGGGAACATAGAAGTGTTCCTAAAGTAACTCACCATTGTGGGAATGTGAGAAGAAATTTTAGCTTTGGGAACACAGATGGTAACTGGACTAATGGCAACTAACAATAAGAAGGCTGATGAATACGAATAAAATGGAGATGACACTTGGTTGAATCGAGGAGATGTTTAGTTTCAGAGGCAGGGCTTGTGCTTTGGCTTGGTCAAAAAGTTAAACATTTGTAGATTTGAGAAGAAAGTGGTCACCTATTACAAATGGATGATGTGTATGCACATGACAATATGATAATTGTATAATTTTCACTATGTGAGCTGTGATTTGTAAGTCACCTTGGTGCTCTATGTGTAGGCCAAATAAAAAGGCAAACAAAGGAAATTGATATTTAACTGATTACTGTCAGTTTGAACTCCCTCATTATCCTCCCTTTTAGTGTGTATTTGATTTTTTAAATTTGGGTTGTGATTCTTTTTCTGCCAGATATCAGTTCTGATTGGAGAGCCATTCTTCACCACCAGTCTTCTACCTTGGCACAACCTTTACTTCTGGTACGCGAGGACCTATCTGGCCAAGCACCTGGCTAATGAATTCACTGTACTGCCACAGTCTGCCACATTGATAGCAATAGCTGTCGAGTTTCAGGTGAGGAGAAGAAATTTGGTAAATTGGTTTATTATTATCACATGTATCGGAAAGCTTTTATTTTTCATGCCATCCATACCGATAATTTTATTACAGGTGTCCCTTGCTTTTCGAACGTTCGCTTTACGAAACCTCACTGTTATGAAAGACCTACATCAGTTCCCCGTTTACACTAACAGAAGGTGTTTTCATTGTTACGAGAAAAAGCAGCGTGCGCCCCGAGCAGCCGCTCTCCCCCGGATTTGGATCTGCATTCCTGCCGGCATTGCTTAAACGCGCGCCTGTGAGCATCCATTAACAAGATGAGTTCTAAGGTATCGGAAAAGCCTAAGAGAGCTCGTAAGGGTGTTACACTTAGCGTAAAACTAGACATAATTAAGCATTTCGATCGTGGTGAACGAAGTAAGGACAAAGTGAGTTTAGCTTGTGGAAGTTGACGAAGATGATATTGAAGAGGTTTTGGCATCCCAAGACCAAGAACTGATAGATGAAGAGCTGATACAATTGGAAGCGGAAAGGATAACAATCGAAACCGAATACAGTAGCAAACGGACCAAAAGTGAAGTCGTCCAGGAACTGAACGTGAAGCAACTGCGTGAGATTTTCGCTGCAATGATAAAGTACAACTTTAATTTTGAAAGGGTACATCGGTTTAGGGCATATTTGCAAGCTGGTTTGAGTGCTTACAAAGAACTGTGTATCTAAAAATGCACAAGGCTAAGCAGTCAAGCAAGCCTTCCACATCAGCCACAGCAGACGACGAACCTGGACCTTCGAGATCGAGGCAGGCAGAGATAGGAGAAGATGACCTGCCTGCTCTGATGGAAACAGACGACACCCCAGTGTCCCACCACCCCAACCCCCGGGCTGCGGACAGATACCGATTCGCGGAGAATGCAGCGGTAGCCGGGACGCACCCAGCACATCTTTAAGAAAAAAAGCTGAAATAAACAAGCTAATTAATTAGGTGTCGCCCGGCACGTAAATGTCGGCCCAGATCAGAGGTGATTGCCGATTGCGTCACCTCTGATCTGGGCCGACATTTACGTGCCGGGCGGCACCTAATTAATTAACTTGTTTATTTCAGCTTTTTTCTTAAAGATATGTTGAGTGCATTCCAGCTACCGCTGTACCACTGCATTCTCCGTGGATAAGTATCAGTTCACTGCACCACCTCAACCTCCGACGACTCAGTCTAACACACCATTATCAGTGTGCTTGCTGTCTTCCCGATTCCCGTAAGTGATACTACACTGTACATACATTATTTCTACTTTATATAGGCTGTGTATTTTTATTTGGTATGATTTGGCAGCTTCATAGCTTATAGGTTACTGGACAGAGTGTTTTTGCCAACAGTGCTTGCGCCGCGTTTTTACCGACGGCACTTGCGTGAGATTTTTGCTACGGAGAACAGTGTAGGCAGTGATTGTAGAAAAGTATTTCTACTTTATATAGGCTGTGTATTCATCATATCATTCCTGCTTTTACTATATGTTACTGTTATTTTAGGTTTTATGTGTTATTTGGCATGATTTGGTAGGTTATTTTTGGGTCTGCGAAAGCTCACAAATTTTTCCCATATAAATAAATGGTAATTGCTTCTTCGCTTTACGACATTCCGGCTTACGAACTGTTTCATAGGAACGCTCTACCTTCGGATGGCGGGGGAAACCTGTACAATGTACTGAGGCAATACAAGGGAAAACAATGACAGAACAAAGTGTTACAGTCACAGAGAAAGTGCAGTGCAGTTAGATAATAAGGTGCAAGGCCACGATGAGGTGAATTCTGAGGTCAAGAATCTATCTTCTATTAGGTGACCATTTAATAGTCATACATCAGTGTGATAGAACTGTCCCTGCAGTTAGTTGTATCTGCTTTCAGACTTTTGCATCCTATGCCCAATGGAAGAAAGTAAAGAGAGAATGTTTGGGGTAAGAGAGCTCTTTCATTTTGTTAGCTGCTTTTCTGAGGCAGCAAGAAGGCTCTCAGTAGACAGCATCCATGAAGCGGAGGCTGGTTTCCATTATGTACTGTCCGGAATCTTCTGCAGTTTCTTGCAGTCTTGGGGTGAGCCGTTGCCATACCAAGCAGTGTTGCATCGAGAAAGGATGCTTTCTGTGGTGCTTCGATTAAAATTGGTGAGGGTCAGAGGGAACATGCCAACTTTCTTTAGCCTTCTGAGGAAGTAGAGACACTGGTATACTTCCTTGGCTGTGGCTTCTACCTGGTTGGAGAGGACAGATGCTCACTCCTGGGAACTTGCAAGTTTTAAGCCTCTCAACCTTAGCACCGTTGATGATAACAGGAGCATGTGCACCTCCCCAGTTCCTCTTCCATTTTGCTGACACTGATGGCAAGATTGTTGTCATGACATCATGTCACGAGGCTCTCTATCTCCTTTTGTATTTGAATCCAGGGTATAGGAATTATTTTGCAAAAGGGTTCATTTTTAGGGGTTTCTGGGTTCTGAATGACCAGATTTACAGAAATCCAACTTTATACAAATTCTCCCATATACTATTGAAGCATTTTCAGGCTAGGAGTAATATTAAAATGTTTCGTAATGGTATTAATTAATGCCTAACAGTAATAGTATTTGGATAGTGTTCAAGAATTACAGCAAGTATGCATAGAATGATATAAAAAAAACGGATTGCTAAAGAAAACGGATGTTTCTGATTTTTGGAGAAATTATAGTCTTTATTTCTCAAGAATGGAAAGCCTACACAACTTAGAGACTTGATTTCTGAGAGTTACAAGTTAGCGCTATGGATGTTATTCTTAGTTCTTAGTTTCTTCCATTTTGTCTACAACAATCCCTGACCTGAGAAGCACAGTGGCAAAAACTTTCAGAATCTGTTTGTCTGAAGTGCTCTTTGTCTCATTCAAGCTGTCAAGTCTCATAAACTTTACCTGACAATGATATAGAACATAGAAAACCTACAAAACGATACAGGCTCTTCGGCCTCCAATACATAAGGCACGACCTGTCTTTGACAAAACCATGCTGACTATTCCTAAGCATAGTATGCCTCTCCAAATGTTCATGAATCCTGCCTCTCTGGATCTTCTCCATCAACTTAACAACCACTGAAGTAAGACTCACTGGTCTATAATTTCCGGAGCTATCTCTACCCCCTTTCTTGAACAAGGGAACAACATCTGCATCCCCCTTATCCTCTGGAACCTCTCCCATTCCCATTGGTGATACAAAGATCATTGCCAGAGACTCAACAATCTCCTCCCTTGCCTCCCGCAGTAGCCTGAGGTATATCTTGTCCGATCCTGGTGACTTATCCAACTTGATGCTTTCCAAAAGTTCCAGCACATCCTCTTTCTTAATGTCTGTATGCTCAAGCTTTTCATCCACTGTAAGTCATCCCTATAATCGCCATGGTCCGTTTCTGTAGTGAATACTGAAGCAGAGTATTCAATAAGTACCTCCGCTACCTCCTCTGGTTCCATACACACTTTTCCACTGTCGCACTTGATTGGTCCTATTCTCTCATGCTTTAACCTCTTGCTTTTCATGTTCTTGTAGAATGCCTTGGGGTTTTCCTTAATCCTGCTTGCCAAGGCCTTCTCATGGTTGCTCTGACTCTCCTAATTTCATTCTTAAGCTCCTTCCTGTTTGCCTTATAATTTTCTAGATCTCTGTCATTACCAAGTTTTTTGAACTTTTTGTAAACTTTTTGTTTCTTCTTGACTAGATTTTCAACGGCCTTTGGACACCACGGTTCCTGTACCCTACTGTCCTTTCCCTGTCTCATTTGAACTTACCAGTGTAGAACGCCATGCAAATATCCCCTGAACATTTGCCACATTTCTGCCATATGTTTCCCTGAGAACATCTGTTCCCAATTTATGCTTTCAAGTTCCCGCCTGATAGCTTCATATTTCCCCTACTTAAGTTAAACGCTTTCCTAACTTGTCTGTTCCTATCCCTCTCCAATGCTGTGGTAAAGGAGATAGAATTATGATTACTATCTCCAAAATGCTCTCCCACTGAGAGATCTGACAGCTGACCAGGTTCATTTCACAATACCAGATCAAGTACAGCCTCTCCTCTTGTAGGCTTATCTACATACTGTGTCAGGAAACCTTCCTGAACACACCTAACAAACTCCACTCCATCTAAACCCCTCGCTCTAGGGAGATACCAGTCATTATTTGGGAAATTAAAATCCCCCATCACGACAACCGTTCCAGAGTCTGTCTCCCTATCTGCTCCTCGATGTCCCTGTTACTATTGGGTGGTCTGTAAAAAACACCCAGTGGGGTTATTGACCCCTTCCTGTTTCTAACTCAGTAGACAATCCCTCCATGACGTCCTCCTTTTCTGCAGCCATGACACTATCTCTGATCAGCAGTGCCACGCCCCCACCTCTTTTGCCTCCCTCCCTGTCCTTTCTGAAACATCTAAAACCTGGTACTCCTAACTATCCATTCCTGCCCCTGAGCCATCCAAGTCTCTGTAGTGGCCACAACATCATAGCTCCAAGGACTGATCCACACTGTAAGCTCATCCGCTTTGTATGTGATACTTCTTGCATTAAAATAGACACATCTCAAACCATCAGTCTGAGTGCATACCTTCTCTATCATCTGCCTATCCTCCCCCTCACACTGTCTCCAAGCTTTCTCTATTTGTGAGCTAACAGCCTCTTCCTCCTTCTCCTCAGTTCGGTTCCCATTCCCCCTGCCCCACCCCACCAGCAATTCTAGGTTAAACTCTCCCCAATAGCCTTAGCAGACCCCTGCCAGGATATTGATCCCCTTCAGATTCAAGTGCAACCCATCCTTTTTGTACAGGTCATACCTGCACCAAAAGAGGTCCCTATGATCCAGAAATCTGAATCCCTGCCCCCTGCTCCAATCCCTCAGCCATTCATTTATCCTCCACCTCACTCTATTCCTATACTCACTGTCGCGTGGCACAGGCAGTAATCTCGAGATTACTACCTTTGAGGTCCTGCTTCTCAACTTCTTTCCTAACTCCCTGTAGTCTGTTTTCAGGACCTTCTCCCTTTTCCTACCGATGTTGTTGGTACCAATATGTACCACGACCTCTGGCTGTTCACTTTCCCACTTCAGGATATTGTGGACGCGATCAGAAATATTCTGGACCTTGGCACCTGGGAGGCAAACTGTGCTTCTTTCCCACGTCCACAGAATCACCTGTCTGCCCCCCCAACTATAGTGTCCCCTTATCACTGCTGCCATCCTCTTCCTTTCCTTATCTTAGAAACATAGAAAGCATACAGCACAATACAGGCCCTTCGGCCCACAAAGCTATGCTGAACATGTCCCTACCTTAGACCTACCTAGGGTTTACCCATAGCCCTCTATTCTTCTAAGCTCCATGTAGCCATCCAGGAGTCTCTTAAAAGACCCTATCGTTCCCGCCTCCACCACCGCCGCCGACAGCCCATTCCACATCCTCACCACTCTCTGTGCAAAAAAAACTTACCCCTGACATCTCCTCTGTACTTACTTCCAAGCACCTTAAAACTATGCCCTCTCGTGCTAACCATTTCAACCCTGGGGAAAAGCCTCTGAACATCCACACAATCAATGCCTCTCATTATCTTGTACGCCTCTATCAAGTCACCTCTGTCACCTCTCATCCTCTGTCGCTCCAAGGAGAAAAGGCCGAGTTCACTCAACCTTTTCTCATAAGGCATGCTCCGCAATCCAGGCAACATCCTTGTGAATCTCCTCTGCACCCTTTCTATGGTTTCCATGTCCTTCCTATAGTGAGGTGACCAGACTCTGTGCCAGAGGTGCGGCCACTATTGCTTCCCCCAGGTAGGTCGTTCCCCCAACAGTACTCAAACAGGAGTACTTATTGTTAAGGGGGACAGCCATATGGGTAGTCTATAGTATCTGACTCTTGCCCTTCCCTCTCCTGACTGTTACCCACTTATCTGTCTCCTGAGGCCCCAGTGTAACTACTTGCCTGTAGCTCCTCTCTATCACCTCCTCACTTTCCGTGACCAGACGAAGGTCATCAAGCTGCATCGCCAGTTCCCTAACCTGGTCCCTAAGGAGCCCTGCCTCGACCGGTTATCACCAAAGCCCCGTTGAGCCAAAGCCCTCCTATTCTGACTCCCTCTACTCTGCTGCCTGGTCTATACAGCTGTCTTCTTTTTAAATCTTTCCCGCCGGTCTAACTTGCTGACATCCATGTGCTTGCGCAGTCGTACCTCGATATTTTCGGGAGAAATTAATTTGCTTTTGAATGCATTGGAAAATTCTGACTTAATTGAAAGAAACTGAGAATTATTTCATACTTTCTTCCACTGTGTGTGTATGGTGATGTTATGATTTGAAGCAGCAGTTACTACTTCCATCTACTTAAGCTTGTCTGTTTGCCTTGTGCCTCTCCAGGATCTCTGGCGCATCCGTGCACCCTGTAGGGAATGCGAGGGCTTTGATGTCAACCTCATGGATGAGATGATACAGGTAAGGACATTGAGGAGGGAATTTTGGAATGTCAGTGTCCTGATTAGGTGGCTGCTGTAGGGACTGGATTTGTTGCAGTATGATTTTGCTTTGTGTCAGGAGGAAGATGTCTGGGCAGTTGGAAACAACTTAGGAAAACTGTGGAGACAAAATGGCAACAGTAAGTAATTAATATTTACCAGGAAACTGGGAAGGAAGCCCGAGTATTTTTCAGAATGTGCCAGAGAATATTTGTCTGAAAGAATTAATGGAGCCTCCCCTTAGCATCTTGCCATGCTGTATCCCTTACACTGAAATATCAACCTGAGATGTGTGTTAAATCTATGAAGTTGAGAATCTTGCTAATGAGTCACTGTGTGTGTATGTGTTTGTGTTTGGTTTCATGGTGTACTTAATAGGTTCAGTAACATTATATTGTTTCATTCATTTTCCTCTCTTTATTGTTCTCTCAATTCTTGCAAAACATTTGTCAGAATTCCTTGAATTTCCGGGAGTGTCAGGAGGCTGAACCCCACCCTCTTTGGGAGTACCCATGCAGAGTACTCAGTGAGCCATGCCAGATCCTCACCTTTGATTTTCGCCATGAGGTACCAGAGCAGTCAGTCTGCTCTTCTGGATCGATGCACCTCTCGAGGTATGGAGAATATTGGGTGGTCTTTGCACTTGATGTTAAAGGAAGGGCCGTATTTTTCAGGGATAGCACTTGAAGGATGTGAGTGACAGATACCTTAGAAGCCTTGCAGCAGTAAAATCCTGCAAATCCTGAACTGCTTTTCTCAGCCAATGTGCACTGAGAGAAAGCTTTAGGTTTACCTGAATTGTGTCTTAAGTGAAAACCCCAGTTTTAACCACTGAGGCTGCTGATCAGTTCAGGAAAGGATGGTATAAATCATTGCATAGGGTCACTGAACCTTTGCCTGTGTTGGGTGTTCGTAACTGTGCTGCGGTTCTGCTATTTTAACTTATACTGAAGTATTTGGAAGTTGCAGCTTGTTAAGAAGAACACACAAAGGAGTGGAAAAAAGACATTTGTCTCTTTGAGCTTGCATTAACGTTCTGTAAGTTTAGTGCGGGCTTCCTGCTTCAATGCTCGCATGCAGTATCCCCATGTGCCTTAATTCATTCAGTACCTCAGTACCTCTGTCTTGAATCTGCTTAATGCCTGAAACTCAGCCTTTGGGAAGGGAGGAGGAGGGAACTGGAATACTAATAACTCAATTTAAAGGAATCACTGCTCATCACAGTCTTAAATGAGTGACTTTTGATCTGTGTATTGTTCCTCTGTGTCCGTCAGTATGCTTTTGTCAGAGCCCATTCTCTGTACCCACTCTTGTCCTCTTCACCCCAACCCCCCATACCACCAAGCTCTCCCCTCCAGGCCCAGAGGGCAATCAATAAGCTGGTGCACCAAAGATTGTTGCAGAAAATGAAAGCAGAATGATATGAAATAGATTGGGTTTGTACTTCCAGTGAGAATGAATAATTATTCGTAAGGCCAGTGATGTTGTGGAGATGGAACTGGACTCTCTCACGGTGATGTCTGAAAAGAGGATGCTGTCTAAGTTGCATGCCATTTTGGTCAATGTCTCCCATCCACTGCATAATGTACTGGTTGGGCACAGGAGTACATTCAGCCAGAGACTCATTCCTCCAAGATGCAGCACAGAGCGTCATAGGAAGTCATTCCTGCCTGTGGCCATCAAACTTTACAACTCCTCCCTTGGAGGGTCAGACACCCTGTGCTGATAGGCTGGTCCTGGACTTATTTCATAATTTACTGGCATAATTTACATATTACTATTTAACTATTTATGGGTCTATTACTATTTATTATTTATGGTGCAACTGTAACGAAAACTAATTTCCCCCTGGGATCAATAAAGTATGACTATGACTTGTGGTTTCTTAGATATACACCATTAGCCACTTTATACTCACTATTTAAACCTCTCTATTTTCCTTTCCTGTATTTCCTTCACTACTTTTCCACTAAGTATTATATTGTTGCGAAATTTGGATGCATTATAGTCTACCCTTATTTAAGTTATTAACATACACTGTTGTTGTGGTACCCAAAATGAAAAACCTTGTCAAACTAAAACAGTCTTGTTCTTTCCTTTTATTTGCTCTCTTCTGTCCATGATGATATATTACTCCAAACCCAATGGGATCATGTCTTGAGTAATAGCATGCTGTGAGATGCTTTTTAAAATACAAATAGACTAATCCAGAGTTTCCCACATGTCACTCCTTTAGACATGGCCTCAGAAAATCTTCTAGAAACAATTTACCTTTCATTAAGACAGGTTGACTCTGATTATTCATAGTTTGATTTTCTAAATGTCCTATTACTATGACACTGTAATGGGCTTCATTACTCCATTTATCCGAGTCCTGGTACAAGGTCTTGACCTGAAACATTGACCTATACCTTTTGCCTTCACAGATGATGCTTGTCCAGTCTAGTTCTTCCAGCATTCTGCTTTGTTTCCAATCTGATTTGTCTGGTTTCTGTGAAAGTTTCTCATGAATATTGTGTTACTTTTATTGCAAACATTGCTTACTTATAAGTACCTTGGAAGTATATAGTTTTTATGCTAGGTCACCATCGTAATCACCATGTAAACACCTATTCAATCAAATCTATTTTTCTCTTGTCTACCATGGTAGTTCTCCAATTGTGATACAGGCATTGTATGTACTGTTGAAGTCAGAAATTTACATACACCTTCGCCATATACATTTAAACTCAGTTTTTCACAATTCCTGACATTTAATCCTAGAAAACATTCCCTATCTTAGGTCAGTTAGGATCACTTCTTTACTTTAAGAATGTGAAATGTCAGAGTAGTAGTAGAGAGAATGATTTATTTCAGCTTTTATTTTTTTCATCACTTTCCCAGTGGGTCAGAAGTTTACATACACTTTGTTAATATTTGGTAGCATTGCCTTTAAATTGCTTAACTTAGGTCAAATGTTTTTGGTAGCCTTCCACAAGCTTCTCACAGTAAGTTGCTGGAATTTTGTTCCTTTCCTCCAGACGGAACTGGGTGTAACTGAGTCAGGTTTGCAGGCCTCCTTGCTCGTACACGCTTTTTCAGTTCTGCCCACAAATTTTCTGTCAGATTGAGGTCAGAAAATGATGTCAAGTCTGGTTCATCCTTGGGAGCAATTTCCAAACGCCTGAAGGTACCACGTTCATCTGTACAAACAATAGCATGCAAGTATGAACACCATGGGACCATGCAGCCGTCATACTGCTCAGGAAGGAGATGCATTCTGTCTCCTAGAGATGAACGTACTTTGGCGCGAAAAGTGCAAATCAATCCCAGAACAACAGCAAAGGACCTTTGAAGATGCTGGAGGAAACAGGTAGACAAGTATCTATATCCACAGTAAAATGAGTCCGAGATCGACATAACCTGAAAGGCTGCTCAGCAAGGAAGAAGCCACTGCTCCAAAACCGCCATAAAAAAGCCAGACTACAGTTTGCAAGTGCACTTGGGGACAAAGATCTTACTATTTGGAGAAATGTCCTCTGGTCTGATGAAACAAAAATTGAACTGTTTGGCCATAATGACCATTGTTGTGTTTGGAGGAAAAAGGGTGAGGCTTGCAAACAGAAGAACACCATCCCAACCGTGAAGCATGGGGGTGGCAGCATCATGTTGTGGGGGTGCTTTGGTGCAGGAGGGACTGGTGCACTTCACAAAATAGATGGCATCATAAGCAAGGAAAATTATGTGGATATTTTGAAGCAACATCTCAAGACATCAGCCAGGAAGTTAAAGCTTGGTCGCAAATGGGTTTTCCAAATGGACAATGACCCCAAGCATACCTCCAAAGTTGTGGCAAAATTGCTTAAGGACAACAAAATCAAGGTATTAGAGTGGCCATCAAACAGCCCTGACCTCAATCTGATAGAAAATTTGTGGGCAGAACTGAAAAAGCGTGTTCAAGCAAGGAGGCCTACAAACCTGACTCAGTTACACCAGTTCTGTCTGGAGGAATGGAACAAAATTCCAGCAACTTACTGTGAGAAGCTTGTGGAAGGCTACCCAAAGCGTTTGACCCAAGTTAAACAATCTAGAGGCAATGCTACCAAATACTAACAAAGTGTATGTAAACTTCTGACCCACTGGGAAAGTGATGAAAGAATTAAAAGCTGAAATCAAGCATTCTCTCTACTATTACTCTGACATTTCACATTCTTAAAATAAAGTAGTGATCCTAACTGACCTAAGACAGGGAATGTTTTCTAGGATTAAATGTCAGGAATTGTGATAAACTGAGTTTAAATGTACTTGGCTATGGTGTATGTAAACTTCTGACTTCATCTGTACATCATAGGGTGACATGTAATTTCTCTTGCGTTTAGCTGCCAGACTAAAATTCATTTGTGCTTTGAAATTATTCATGGGGTTTATCCCATTGCTCACAGGTGTGTTTTCTGTATTTTCACCACTATCAGAAAAGTAGTTACATCTAAACTCCCATTCCACCACATTTTAGTTAACCCAGGCTCCCTCTCTCCATGCTCTGTAGTCTGTAATTTATTAAGCTTCTGTTCATCTTATCCTTTAGAATTTAAAGTTACCTCAAAATTCCAGTAGAAGTATGAAAAGAACTATTTGTTTTTTTTCAGGTCTGGCACTTGCCATGGAGTAGTGCTTTGGATGGACTACTGCCTGGTAAATGACATTACAGTCACCACGGGATTAACCAGGCTTTGTTCTCATACGGTAATGATTCATCATTGAATTTCATGGAAAGTTCAAGTCCAGTGGGAACTCAGTAGAGTAGAACTTGGTTAATGCAGCACACTAGACTAGTAGATTCTCCCATGAATGTTAAACAATATCCTGTACACATTCCTATTCAGATACCATATAATGGAATCATGATTTTTACAGTGAACTTGGTAAGCTTAAGGGGGAGTTTAAGTAGGAGAATCTGTTTCAAAGTAGAGTTTAAAAGTAGTGCAGGAACCAATAACCTGGTGTGGTAAAGTGAGGGTGAGAATCCGCATGTGGAGAGCTCAAGCCCATTGGGAGTTCTGAACTTTTGGATAACAGAAGTCTTACTGACCTGATAACTGACCAGGAACTACCTGTTCTGTGTAACTTTGGGAATGTTTTGAACCAGGATGTGGGCTTCAGTAATAGAGTAATTTTGTGGAACACAATTGACTGTGAGATTTAGGGAATGGTGCTGAGGATGGAGTTAGTAATGGGAGAAGAGTGATGCTGGAAATAAGGCATTAATGCAGTGGGTCTGGAGGAAGTCATCTGATGTGATGGGGACTGGAGGAGATATACAATGTGACAGACTTGAGAGCCAGCTGACAGCGAGGGGGTCTGGGACTCGGTGGGGTACCTGCTCTCCCGAGCAACCAATTCCGCAGCTGGTTTGTGAATTCCTTTCTTCTCCGTTGACAGGGTGACTGTGAGTGGAACCCACACAACAAGCAGGGTGTCTACTTCCTTCACTCGGAGACCAGTCAAGAGACTTTGAACAAGCAGACACCTATTATCTATAATGTCACTTTCCACCCAAAGACAGGAGAACTGGCCTTGGATTTCCGGCAGTCCCTGTAATCAGCTGGAGTGGGCTGAAGGACAAAGATCCTTCTGTGATTTACAACTGGAAGCGTGGCTCAGGTATTATTGTTGTGAATCCTCAGATCCACTCCAGACAGGGACATGAAGAATTTAGCTGACCTCTTTGAATTTGAAGGAAGATTAAGCAAAAGTGGTTTGTTAAAACATTATGGTTGGACTTCAGTGCTTTTTATATAGAGGCTCACTGGGGAAAAAACACTGCCTGCCTACCTGCCACAATGGCAGCTTTCTCTGAGTCTGAAAGGTGTGGGTTCAAACCGCACCTTTACTGGAACACACAATTTAGGGTGATATTGGAGGTTGTAGCAAGGCATCTGGAGGATGAGATGTTAAAATGGGACACCATCTGCCTGCTGTGGATGTGTGATCCCTTGGTGTTATTGAAAGGATGAGGAAGGGGAGCTCAACCTGTCTCCTAGACCACATTAATCTCGCAACA
This sequence comes from Mobula hypostoma, assembly GCF_963921235.1. NCBI lineage: Eukaryota > Metazoa > Chordata > Chondrichthyes > Myliobatiformes > Myliobatidae > Mobula > Mobula hypostoma. The sequence goes on along the minus strand of NC_086110.1, from coordinate 14,931,137 downwards.
AATGCCACCAAAACAATCATTACATTGTTCAAACAACACAAACAACAGGAATTCTGCAGATGCTGGAAATTCAAGCAACACACATCAAAGTTTCTGGTGAACGCAGCAGGCCAGGCAGCATCTCTAGGAGGAGGTACAGTCGACGTTTCAGGCCGAGACCCTTCATCTCGGCCTGACGAAGGGTCTCGGCCTGAAACGTCGACTGTACCTCCTCCTAGAGATGCTGCCTGGCCTGCTGCGTTCACCAGCAACTTTGATGTGTGTTGATTACATTGTTCAGTTAATCACTGTTTATGGTATTTTGTTACATGTGAGTAGGCTGCTATCTAAATAACAACAACTCAAAGCTAACTTGTTACCTGAAAGAAGTTGCATAAATGTTTTATTTCTTTGTTGGGAGAACTGAGTGTAACATCGTTTCTCTGTGGGTTTACTCTAAGCACTGGACTTAGCCTTCATTATGTAAAGTCAGTGAACGTCATAATCCAAACTGGCATTGTGGTTCCAAAAGATGCAAGATTTATTTTATTTTGGAAGGAGACTTATTAAAGTATTTTTCAAGCTTCTCTGTTTTCATCATTTTGGAAATCTCCATCTGAATGTTTGCTAGTGTGAGCTGGATATGAATTGTCTTGTCCTGCACTGCACTTGCACAGGGCTGCGGAACCTTCCCTGTTATTCACAGATGTAACTCAGTTGTCCTTTGGTACTTGACTCGTCTCTTTAAATGTCAGTCTAGCTCAGCACTTGTGGGATTCATTCTGATTAGGTTAGTGGGTTAAAACTCCAATCTAGATCCACTCAGCTCCACAATGAATGAGTGTAGTGCTGGAGGTTCTATTAAGTTAATGCATTTCAGCAAATCTGCATGAAATGTTTCTGTGAGATTGTTTGAGTGCAGGGTTTCATTCCCGCACTCCTCCCCATACTGGAGATGTAAAGATATTTTGCTCCAGGCATTGAAGTTTACTTTGCTGGGGTAAGGATGGTTGATTTACTCGGATGTGGAGTTATGCTGTTCATCACAGAGGATAATATGTGCAACCTGGATTAAAGAAGGGCATGCATGATATCACCATTGGTCTTTATATTGGCATAATTCACCATGTAGTGTAGCAATCTGTCAAGGACCAGCTCTCAGGGATTACCAAGTATAGTCTCTGTTTTACTGATGAGTATACTCATAGCATGTCTCTGGATGAACAAAAGCAGGTCATATCAAGTGCATGCCTAGTGTCAAACTGCTGAAACAGACACAGTATTCTAAGTTGTACTACTAGTGAAGATTATCGGTGGATAGAGGTAAAAGTGCTGAAAGCTTCCTTGGAGAAAAGCAACATCACTACCAATTCCAGTAGATCTCTGGCTCATGACCACTCAAAGTGGAGGAGCATTTGAGATGGTACTAAATCTGAAGATCATTATTGGGAGCAGACAGGAACACTGTATAAATGGCAGGAGAAACATAACCGCCTCATAAACTGCCCACATGCCTGTCACAACCTTGGAAGAATCTGGTTCCCATGTTGACCTTAGAACCTACAAAATCAGAGTAGAAGCAAGTCATCCTCAGCCCCAAAAAGACCTCCCACTGGAAGTGCTGCATAAATGGTCAGCATAAACCTGCACTGCCTTCATGGAATTCATCCTTCATTTAGTCAGTCTTGCTGCGAATTATTTAATAAGTGTCAGAGAATATATGGATTATACCTTGTCCAATTGCACCTTCCCTGAAGATATGAAGATGTTTTCAGCATAAATAAGTTATGAACCCGCTGTGATGATGGAGTGCAGAGGATGTTCCGCTCACTGACTATGCTCAAACTGCCTGCAAGGCACATGTGAATGAAGTTTTATCACAGATCAAAACAAATAGAGTCCAGCTGGTGGTTGATGCAGTTTTATTCTCCTGAATTATGCTGAAGTCTCTCATTTATCTGCAGTGGGATTTGCTCTGATTACTGTTCCAACATTTCAGAGTTAAGTTGGTCTTGCACACTATGTCAACAAAGTAATTTTAGTCTACTACATTGTCTGGGTTAGCAAAGGAGAAAATTAGTTGCCCTTCCCCTCCCGATAGAGTACCAACGATAGGGAATGGTTGTTCAGGTGAATGGCATCCACTGTAGTTACCATGTGTAGGCTGGGGATGAGTAAACTGCAGGCAACAGATTTAGGATGGAAGAAAAATAAGTCCAATGTCTGCCTGTTGTACGTGGAATTCCAGTCACTGCTGGCACTGAGCCAGACACCACGGATCTCACTAACCTTGGGGTGAGATGGGCTTCCTACGCAATACAGGAGAGGGGAGTCCTGAATAGAAGAGGGAATGTTGGACCCCATCTTTTAGCCACTGCTTACATTAGCCCCAGGCTTTTGCAGCATTTAAGTGAGGTGCATGATGTGCTCTTCCTGCTACAGTCAGCATCCAGAAATTTTAGCCTGTGTTTGGATTATGTTCACTCCACTGGTGTGAGGTTTTCATTTTCACCCTGTGGGAAGATTTCCCAGTTTGGAACTTGAACAGCCACAGTGTCCTGTTGCTCTTTTTGCTGAAATTGGGGTAACCCTCACACTCACTGCTATGACCCCAGGCCCTGCCCTAATGGCTTCTGCTGAGAAGCTACCACAGCCCAGGGTAAATGGACTGCTTTTGTTTCCAACTTGGGCCAACTTGTGATTCCTTGGGGAGAGGCTGGAGCGTCCAGTTCTTCAGCAATGGACCTGTTCATTATCACAACCTCCATCTGACTTCTTTCTCATTAGCCCCATTCCTTGCTCGGAGGTGTAGAAACCAAACTTCACCCAAGGCCCTTGTCACACTCCTTTGACTGAGGAAATAGTTGAGTTACCTGTGAAGGAGGTTCGTACTCCTTTGGCCCAGGCTCCATCCCACTTCGGGGAGTGACTCAGAACTGAAGCCTGTATGTCAAACTGTCTCTCCAGAGGGTGTCTCCTGTGCTCTCTCCTTCACACACTACCCTTTCCCACACCTTCTCAAGCTCACCTTTCCTCTACACTTTATTTATTTATTTAACAATACTGCCCAGAGTAGGCCCCTCTGTCCTGAGGCATGCAGCCTCAGCAACTCCCCCAACCCCGTTTAATTTTTTAAAAATTGGATACGGCACAGAATAGGCCCTTCCGGCCCTTTGAGCCACACCACCCAGCACTCCCTCGATTTAATACAAGCCTAATCATAGGACAATTTACAATGACCAATTAACCTAACAATCTGTCTGTCTTTGGGCTGTGGGAGGAAACCCACATGGTCACAGGAGAGCATGCAAACTCCTTACAGGCAGTGGCAGGAATTGAACCCGGATTGCCTGTGCTATAAAGCGTTGTGTTAACCACTATGCTACTGTGCCACCCCACATTCTTCAGGTCTGTTCTGCTAGTTCATTTCTGGCGCTGATTCCATTACTGGACACCAAAGGAGCTGCAGGAAAGAAAGATTCTGGATATCCAGAGTCATGGCTAGTGTTGTGCTTCTCTTTACTGATAAAACAGGTAAGATATACTTGGGGGGGAAAGTATCAATAGTGGATTACACAAAAGTTCAAACCACTTCTCAGGTTCTATCGAAACAGGTGAGGAAAGGTGCAAAAAGTGCAGTCTGGACAAAGAGTAGAAAAGAGCATGTAAGTCTGAGTCATACTCTCACTGGAGACAGATCATGCTGTCAGTGTCGAACATCGAATGCAGCCTGAATGCTCTTCCAGTTTTTATATGGAAATTGCATTGACCTGTGTAAGAGCCAGGCTTTCAGTATTGATATCTGGTCAGTTGAATGTAAAGTGACATCTGTCAACTCTTTCTCGTGCCTTGCTTCTACTTTCACTGCGACACTGGCTCAGGAACAACCCTGTCAACGTTTCTTTCTTGCCAGAAGCCGCTTCACCATCTTGTTTCCATTGTTTTTTGTAACAAATTTTAAGTGTCTTACTTTGTTGCTGTTCTTGATGTCATAAGTATGTATTTGTTTATTGTAGAACCAACAGGGAGCCTAAGACATGTCACTCGAGATTGCCTTTGCTGCTGTCTTTAATCCCGAGAATCGCTGTTCCTCAAATTCCATAGCTGTAGAGTGAGTGAAGCTCTGAATCATGAAGGAATAAAATGGCTCAAGGTGTTAAATAGCTGAGTCCTGTTACTCTTCAGATTGGGTAAAATAATGAATAGGGATCTTCTGCAGAGCGGCCCCTCATCTGCAAGTCCTGCCACAGGAGCTGTGATCTCCCAAACCCATCCTTTGGAATGAGTCCAGCAGGCACCCAATATTAACCAAGTATATGCAAGTCCCTGAACTTCAGCTGAGTGTTTGTGATAAACAATAATCCCCTCAGCTGCATGTAGCACCCTGTGGCGGACTGATCTGCCAGTGACATTTTTCCACCCACACACACACATGCACACATCAGCTGGTTGATGGTTGGTACCAAGTTTTCAATTAATGATACCGTATTGAAGTTAAAAAAATTACTTATTGTACATGGATATGAACTCCTGCAACAGATCCCCTCACTGTATGAACCTTCTCATCTCTCAGTTCCAAATTCTGAGTAGAACGTGTCCTGTGTTTGTGGACACTGGACCAGACTGAATTTTAGAAGTGAAACAACATGTTAGCTTCTTTATGAAAGAAACATGGAGAAAATGTATCTGTGAACTCAGGCTTCAACTCATAGGCTGGGGAGATGGATTCTCCTGTCTTTATCTCAGTATGTGGGAACAACATATCTCTGAGGGCCAGGAAATCTCCTGCCTTCATGTCACTGGATCACAAACTCTCAGGAGGTCATGCCATACGTGTGTGTGTGTGTTCAGGGGGGAGGTAGGTTGGGATTCTCATGCTGCATGTTGTCTCCATAAGTGTCTTGCCTTTAATTTCCGTTATATACTCTGTCCCCTAAATAAATCCACCCCCCTGCCAATTATTTGAAACCAACCCATGCTTTTTGATGTCGTATTCATTCTTGTGTTTGAGGTCTTGCATTCATATTTTCACTAAAACTACCTTAGACCATCTCTTAACATCACCTGTGTTACCCTTACTCAGATCATCAGTTGCTCAAACCTTCAGCCATGCCTATGTTACTGCTGCTTGACCATTTTAGTACACTCATGACTGGTGTCCTTCTGCACTTTAAATGATCCCGCAACCCTGAGATTATTCAAACCTCTGCTGCAGTTATTCACCAAATCTCACATACACGTCAACCCCATGCTTGACGATACACACCGACTAGTGATTTAAAATTTCTGCCTACGTACATCTACAGTTTCTTCCAACAATTCGCAACATCTCCAATTCTGGCCGTTGACTCTCAATGTAAGTGCTCCTTGGTGGCTGATCACTCACCGGGCAATGCCCTAAGCTCTGAAATTCCTTCCTTCCAGCTTTTCCCTGTTTTACAATGCTCCTTAAAGCATAATTTTCAATAACATTGTATCATATGCTGGGATATCTCCTTATTAAGCTAAATGTTGGGTTTTGTTGTTTAATCATACTGCTGAACTGCAATGAGATGCTTTTGCAACATCAAAGGTGCATTATAAATGGAATTTGTTGTTTACATTTGTCTCATTGTGTGGAGACATTATGTCACTTATGTTATCTTCTTGCCTGCATCTCACCAGATCACTTGCCTTCTAATTGCATCTGAAACACAATGTCTTAAAAAATTCCCTCAATGTGAGGGAATATTCTCTAATGCAGTGTTACTCCTTAAATAGTTAATATTCTCTCATTTTGTATCTGCTTTCATGCAGAGGAACTCAGAAATGCAAGCTAAGTTGGGGTAATAAGTCGGCTTGGAGTGTAACTGGGAGCTTCACTAGCTGATGAGGAGGGCTTTGCTTTAGGGTTGTTGGTTGGTTAGTTCACAGTTAAGGTCTAGATTGGTCATGTTGGGATTGGATTGAGAATGAGATGGGATGAGGAACCCATTAAAACTACCCCAACATTCCTCGTGGATTCATGAACCACTCTGCCAAAGGGCAAAAGATGTTGGAGTTGTACTATGTTCACAACCAGTTGCCAGATCCAAGCTACAGAAGTAAGCATCAGAAATAAGTTGGGCTTTGAGTCCTGATGGATGTAAGTTGAATCAGACCCTGGGCAGAGGATTATGCAGTGACTGGGATGAAAATGAAAGAAATGAGGGCCTTGGTGTTCTTTCAGATGGGACTTCACAGCTGAGCTCCATTGATCTTTTTGGCTCGGTGTAAAAGATCCCAAAGAGGAGAACAGGGGAATTCTTCCTGTTGCTTTGGCCAATACTTAATACACAGTCAGCATTACTAATGTGTGGCCTAGCTGCTAAGCCCGTTGGAACTGTTTCTACTGACAGGAGAAGGGTCAAAGGCGTGTTACTGGCACCTTAAAACCAGTTGCTTTGGGCAGATGGGGCTTGTCAGCTCCTCATTTAAGAGAAGAAAACTCATCTCAAACCTCCTCTGCCTTGCGACTATACCCACTCATAGGGAATCCTTAGGGAGTAAACCCCGAGGGAAAAATCCAGAGCTGGAGTCAATTGAGTTCAATGCTGACTGGCAACTCCTGTGATACTGCTGGTACCAAACTGTGTAGGTCTATACCGTGCCTTTCGATTCATCAGATGCATGGACGGGGGAGCTTGCTATATGGCCAACAGCTTGCCCTCCATATCGTACCGCCCAGGCTTACGTATCTAGATAGCTAGGGTGCAATATCCAAGGTTGACCCTGACTGACAGAGGCCTCTGACTCTGAATACTAACATGTTTATCAGTTTGCTGCACGTGGAACCTTGTTGACTGCAACAACTACATTAATTGGAAGGGAAATGCTTTGGTACTTTCCATACACAAGACAAGGGATATTAGATGGTTAGTATCTTCCCAGGTGGACTGCAACTATGCAACAGCTCCTGGAAAAGTCCACTGAGGAGACAGATCTAATGAGGCTGCCCAGGGTGTTCAAACTATTTTGATTCTCTATTCATGGCTGAAAGGGAATCCTGGTCTGTAGTTCAAGGGGTTCCAGCACAAGGTTGTTATGTTACCTAGCCTGATAATGAAGCTGAGTGGGTCATCAACCAGTCAAGTTGTTGGAATACCATTTACAGCAATTGGGTGTAAGGGCTCAGGAGCAAACTATGGACTTGTACAGAAGAGTATCAGCATTTTCCAGTGGCCACTATGTGGCAGGTAGGTAGATTCACGGCAGTGAGACCAGCATTGTTGAATTTCATTGATGTTCCATCTCCAGGTGTACAATGGATTGACAGTAGCTAGCTGATTCACAACTCAGCAGGAAGTTAAGTACCTGAACCACAGTCTGCTCCTGCCCACTTGTGTAAGGACTGAGACCAGGGCTGTATTCTGCAGTGTTGTATCATTTGATTGACTTTACAACATAAATCAGTACACCACAGTACAGGCACTGCAGCACATGATGTCATTGTTGTTGTTCCTTTCCACATTGGGTGGCAAACTTGTCATTTCTTTAACAATTTTGTTTGCTTTTTACAAGGCTGAATTGCTAACTCAAGGCTCAACCCAGCAAGGATCACCTTTTAACCCACTCCACAATCAATCAAACCCTTCCCTTCCACATAGCCTGCCATTTTTCATTCATCCATGGGCCTATCAAAGAGACTCTTAAATGTTCCTAGTGTACTGCTTCTACCACCACCCATGGCAGTGCATTCCCTGCACTCACTACTCTCTGTTAAAAACCTTTCTCTGACATCCCTTCAAAGAATTTTTCAATCACCTTATAAATATTGTATTAGCAGTTGCCTCCCTGGGTAAAATGTCTCTGGCTGTCCACTCTATCTTTGTCTCCTATCCTCATATACACCTCTATCAAGTCCTTTGCTCGAAAGAGAAAAGCACTAGCTTGCTCAAGATATGATCTCTAATCTAGGTTTAGTTACAGTAAATATAAACACAGAAGATGCTCGGTGTACTCAAGCAAATCAGGTTTGTAGTTCAATTCAGTTTATCCCTCCACATATGCTGCCTGACTTACTGAGTGCTCCCAGCATTTCTGTTATTTGCCAGCTTGCAGATTTTTGATTTTCAGTTACTCCTTTAGGGAGCTGAAGGTAAAGGAACCCTTCGGAGGCATTGATCATAATATGATAGAATTCACCCTGTAGTTTGAGAGGGAGAAGCTAAAGTCTCATGCATCAGTATTACAGTGGAGTAAAGGGAACAACAGAGGCATGAGAGAGGAGCTGGCTAAAGCTGATTGGAAAGGAACACTAGCAGGGATGATAGCAGAGCAGTAATGGCTGGAGTTTCTGGAAACAATTTGGAAGGTGCAGGATAGATACATCCTAAAGAAGAATAAATATTCTAAAGGATGAATGACACAACTGTAGCTGACAAGCCATAAGGAGAGGAAAGATGAAATATGAAGGTAAGCTAGCAAATAATATAAAGGAGGATATAAAATATTTTTCTGTTCTTTAAGGAATTAAAGAAAGATGAGACTGGATATAGGACCACTAGAAAATGATGCTGGAGAAGTAGCAGTGGGGAACAAAGAAACAGTGGATGAACTTAATAAGTATTTTGAGTCAGTCTTCGGGAACGTGGAAAACACCAGTACTATGCCAGAAATTTGACAGTGCCAGGGGTATGAAGTGAGATACTATTACTATGGAGAAGGTGCTTGGGAAGCTGAAAGGTCTGAACATAGATAAGATTGTGGAGGCATTAGCAGTGATCTTTCAAGAATTTCTAAATTCTGGAATGATTCCAGAACTTACAAATGTCACTCTACTCTTTAAGGAGGCAGAAGAAAGGAAATTATAAGCTATTTTGCTTGACTTCGGTAGTCAGAAGATGAATGAGGTTTCGGGGTACTTGGAGGCACATGATAAAATAGGCCAAAGTTAGCACGGTTTCCTTAAGAGGATATCTCGCCTGACAAATCTGTTGGAATTCTTTGAGGAAGTGAAAGACAAAGGAGATTTAGTGGATGTTGTCTACTTGGATTTTCAGAAGGCTTTTGTCAAGCCCATGAGGCTGCTCAGTAAGGTAAGAGCCTATTTATTACAGGAAAGATACTAGCATGGACAAAAGATTGACTGATTGACAGGAGGCAGAGTGGGAATAAAGGGGGCTTTTTATGGTGTTCTCATTGATTTGGATGACAGAATTTGATGGTGTTGTGTCCAAATATGCAGATGATACAAAGATAGATGGAGGTGCACATGTTGAGGAAGCAGAGGGTCTGCAGGACTTGGACAGATTGGGAGAATGGGCAAAGAAGTGGCAGATGGAATATAGTGTAGGGAAGTGTATGATCATGCACTTTGGTTGAAAGAATAAAGGGATAGATTATCTGCTAAAGGGGTAGAAAAATGAAAATTCAGAGGTGCAAAGGGACACTGTAGTCCTAGAAAAGGATTCCATAAAGGTTAACCTGCTGGTTGAGTCATTTGGTAAAGAAGGCAAATGATGTGTTAGCATTCATTTTGAGAGGAGTAGAATATAAAAGCGAGGATGTAATGCTGAGGCCTTACAAGCCATTGGCCAGACTGCACTTGGAGTATTGTGGGCAGGCTTGGGCCCTTACCTAAGAAACGAGGTGCTGGCATTGCAGAATGTCCAGAGGAGGTTCACGAGAATGACTTTGGGAATAAAAGGGTTATTGAAACTCAACAAATATTGAAAGGCCTAGATAGAGTGAATGTGGAGAGGATGTTTACTACAGTCTAGGACCCAAGGGCACAGCCTCAAAATAGAAGGTCGTCCATTTATTGGAGGATTGTGACTAGTGGTGTCCCACAAGGATCTGTTCTGGGACCACTACTTTTCGTGATTTTTATTAACGACCTGGATGTGGGGGTAGAAGGGTAGGTTGGCAAGTTTGCAGATAACACAAAGATTGGTGGTGTTGTAGATAGTGTAGAGGATTGTCAAAGATTGCAGAGAGACATTGATAGGATGCAGAAGTGGGCTGAGAAGTGGCAGATGGAGTTCAACCCGGAGAAGTGTGAGGTGGTACACTTTGGAAGGACAAACTCCAAGGCAGAGTACAAAGTAAATGGCAGGATACTTGGTAGTGTGGAGGAGCAGAGGGATCTGGGGGTACATGTCCACAGATCCCTGAAAGTTGCCTCACAGGTGGATAGGGTAGTTAAGAAAGCTTATGGGGTGTTAGCTTTCATAAGTCGAGGGATAGAGTTTAAGAGTCGCGATGTAATGATGCAGCTTTATAAAACTCTGGTTAGGCCACACTTGGAGTACTGTGTCCAGTTCTGGTGGCCTCACTATAGGAAGGATGTGGAAGCATTGGAAAGGGTACAGAGGAGATTTACCAGGATGATGCCTGGTGTAGAGAGTATGCATTATGATCAGAGATTAAGGGAGCTAGGGCTTTACTCTTTGGAGAGGAGACATGATAGAGGTATAGAAGATATTAAGAGGAATAGATAGAGTGGATAGCCAGTGCCTCTTCCCCAGGGCACCACTGCTCAATACAAGAGGACATGGCTTTAAGGTAAGGGGAGGGAAGTTCAAGGGGGATATTAGAGGAAGGTTTTTTACTCAGAGAGTGGTTGGTACCTGCGTCAGTGGTGGAGGCAGATACACTAGTGAAGTTTAAGAGACTGCCGGACAGCTATATGGAGGAATTTAAGTTGGGGGCTGATATGAAAGGCAGGGTTTGAAGGTCGGCACAACATTGTGGGCCGTAGGGCCTGTACTGTGCTGTACTAATCTATGTTCTATGTTCTATTTAGAATAAAGATGAGAAGGATTTTTTTTAGCCAGAGGGTGGTGAATCTGTGGAATTCATTGCAGCAGATGGCTGTGAAGTCCAAGTCTTTGGGCATATTTAAAGCAGAGGTTGATAGGTTCTTGATTAGTCAGGGCATCAAAGGCAACGGGGAGAAGGCAGATGAACGTGGTTGAGGGGGATAATAAATAAGCCATGATGGAATGGCAGAGCAGGATTGATGGGTTGAATGGCCTCATTCTGCTCTTGCATCTTATGGACGTGGTCTTCAGTTTCCTCCTCCCCTCCCCCTGTAACAATCCTGCAATAGTGCAAATCCCATTAGTGTTTGTGCCATGGTCACAATTCCAACCCTCCCCTTCCTCTCATTGGTTATCTGGTTTGTGCCTGACCTGTTAAGCAATGTAAGTCTACAAAACCTTGCCCTTGGCCACAGGAGGAGGTCACAATACCTGGGTTAACTAAGCCTTCTCCAGACAGGGTCCACAGTGCTTTCCCTCTCTCCTACACTTTGTGTGGTTGGCACCATTGATTGAAATAGTCATCTGGCAGTAGCAGTGGGCTACCAGGTCCCTCAAGCCTGCCCCACCATTCAATATGGCCATCGCTGACCCATGCTGGCCTCAGCTCCTTCTCTGTGCTAGTTCCCCATCACCCTCAGTTTCTTGATCTTCCAAATACTTATCTGTTCCCACCTTAATCAAATAATCCGGCTTCCACCTCCCCCAGTGCAGAGAATTCCAGTGATTCACTGCCCACTGAAGGAAGTTATGCACCTCAGTTTTAAATGATAAGCCTCTTATTTTACAGCTCTACCTCTTTGTCTGTGACTCTCCCACCGGGGAAAACCACTCACATTCCTCTGACAGACTCTCCAGTGCTCACAGTGCGATAGTTACCATCAGATGTAGCCCTTGGCTTCATCTGATGCATAAGTCGGGTGGGGTGGGTGACGGGTGACCAGTGTCATTCGAAGATCCCTCAACAAATGCCTGCAAATAAAAGGCTGCCACAGATTTATTCCTGGCAGAACTGACAAGCTGGTTGGGTCCTTTCCTCTGAGCTGTGACTCAGAACTGATGCTGGTGATCACAAAGCAACTTTCTGCACCAGATCCAAAGGGATAGTGGTTCTTCTTCAGCTCGGTCAGCAACTTAGCCCTCCACAAAGTGTGCAGAAACACAACGTGTAGGTGGAGATGATGGGACACGTTAACCTTCCCTTTGCAGGGCCCACGTTGGCTTGTCAACAAGGCTGTGGTGGGAGCAGCAGAATATGCCCAGGGCTGTAGCTCAGCAACTAACTGCGTATCCCTGTCTGCTGTTGGTGTCTGTCTCTGTCTCTCTCTCTCTCGCTCTCACTCTCACTCTCACTCTCACTCTCACTCTCACTCTCACTCTCACTCTCACTCTCACACACACACACACTCTTTCAACGATGGGACATGCACTAACACAATGTTGGGAACAGGACACGCACTAACACCGAAGATGTCACTGCCAAACGCATTGAAAGGCAAACAAAAATCGTCAGATTCATTAAAAGTTGTACAAAGGGTTCTGCAGAAAAAAACCACATCAACGACTCATGGACTTGTCAAAATCTAAAGTTGTGCTAGGCAGTTCATAAAAAGGAGAGGGGACACCTCAAGAGTGGCACCAGTCCAAGGCAGTGTGAAATATCCACGTCAGCTTCAGTTTCCACTCTTCCGGGAGTCCACAAGAAGGCCTCTGCCCTCTGCCGTAGAGCACGGAAATAACCAACATTGATTGTTGCCCTCTAGGCCACCTTCTAATCATTTCTATAGACAAATCAAGTAGGATGCCTCAGGCCTAGTCAGCTTGGATGTCTTCTTTATCTGTGAGCCAGAAAATGAGGGGTCTCATTCCCACAAAGATACCACCTTCTCCAATGGTTTCTTCTTCCTCTGGAAGTCAAGGGTCCTCATCTCTGATGGACACTGAGAGACGCATGGCCACAGCCAGGTGATCGGTCAGGCCAGCCAGCTGGGTGACAAAGCTGAACTCCTCCACCTCCTGCACAGAAGCAGACAACAGACATTGGTGAGGCGTTCATCATCAATGTTGCACAGAGCGTATCTCCTCCTGATGCCTGCTGTATCTACCAGGTGCCCAATTAACAACGTTGACTCTTGACCTTACACCAGTTTACATAGTGCAGTACTCTCGTTCCCTTCCCTCCTCTCCTCTACCAACCCCTCACCCCCAGATTCATGGGGTTTGTTCCATGCATCTGATGGTTGATGAATTGCTGACATCAAGTAGGAAATAGTTTTCGTACTGGCCGGAAGTGGAGCATCGCAACATCAGAGCTTGTTTTAAACTTTTAAGCAAGAAGTAAATTACTGAACAACAGTTGGACTAGCAAATATGCAGCAGCAATAAGGTAAAGGGATATGATTTTATGTAGCAAGTTATGATCAGGTATGTACTACTTGACAAGATTGGGGGATAAATGATTTGATCATAGTTTTCAAAATAGAATGGGATAAATACTTGAAGTGAGAGCAGAGATAGGGATTCATTTACTAAAAACTCAAAAACAAGACATTAGGCCAATAATGCAAGTCTGTATAATAATATAGTATTTATCACAGATTGCCTAAGAATCCTTAAAGCAAAGAGGAGGCATCAATTGTTTTGTTTTTGAGCAATTGTTCAATATTCTCATTGAATATCTTGGCTGAATTTTGAATCTGCCAGGGACCAGCCACTGATTGTACTGACGAATGTGGCTCTCTCTCTGTTTCGGCTTCCTTTAGGATCTTGTTTCTCCTTTCATCGGCTCTCCCATCTTTAGGCTGTGGGAAGCCGTTTGCATTGTTGGATCAGTTCCCACCCATTGCTGCTCTCCCCGTACGTCTCATCCCCTTTGCACCGAGTAGCCATTCCATCCCTCTCACGGAGACAGAGTACAGATAGAAGCCATTTGGCCCATTGTACTGGGGCCAGCTCTAAGGTGAGCCGCCCAGTTGCTCTCTTTCACCTTTGCCTTTCCTATCAGGCAATATGAGCAGTGTCTTCAGTTGAAGGGTGACCCTTACCACTTTCCAGTCAGGGTTCAGGCCTTCCTCAGAGTACAGAGCATAGTCGATCCTCCGCCCGCAGCCTTTCAGTGGCCCTTTCCTCCCTCTCTGAGAGGACAGCTGGTTCTTGCAGTGGGAGAACACCAGGTATTCCCTGCGACCCTCTTCGCTCTCCAGCACCCTGTGAAGAGGTGAAAAGTGATGGTGCCGTCAATGACTCAGCTCCCAAAGCAATGCTGCATGGAACTCATTATAAACTGACAGGGGGCTGGGGTAATATGACCATCTCTTTGTTCTGAATATCCAGTATTCACAGCTAATGCCATCTGCTCCTGAGTCAGGGCTTCAATCTCCACTGAAAGCCCCTGGAGTCCTATCCGACAACCATAATTGTTATGTCAGTCAGTTACTAGTATGATAATTGTGTGTGGAATGATAGGGAGTTTTGTCAGTGAAGTCAGCACAGGACACTCTCAAAGTGGCCAACAGTGTAACCATGTGGTCAATAGTGGTATCAGTACAGGAGTGAGGGAATTAGCAAATTGACAGAATATTTTTGTCTATTTGTAATGAGAGAGTGCCTCGTTTAACGAATCTTGTGACATTGTTAAAAAGTTAAATTTGACCATAAGACCATAAGATCATAAGACAAAGGAGCAGAAGTCAGCCATTCGGCCCATCGAGTCTGCTCCGCCATTTTATCATGAGCTGATCCATTCTCCCATTTAGTCCCACTCCCCCGCCTTCTCACCAAAAATAACCTTTGATGCCCTGGCTACTCAGATGCCTATCAATCTCTGCCTTAAATACACCCAATGAATTGGCCTCCACTGCTGCTCCTGGCAACAAATTCCATAGATTCACCACTCTCTGACTAAAAAAATTTCTTCGCATCTCTGTTCTGAATGGGCGCCCTTCAATTCTTAAGTCATGCCCTCTCGTACTAGACTCCCCCATCATGGGAAACAACTTTGCCACATCCACTCTGTCCATGCCTTTCAACATTCAAAATGTTTCTATGAGGTCTCCCTCATTCTTCTAAACTCCAAGGAATACAGTCCAAGAGTGGACAAATGTTCCTCATATGTTAACCCTCTCATTCCCGGAATCATTCTAGTGAATCTTCTCTGCACCCTCTCCAACATCAGCACATCCCTTCTTAAATAAGGAGACCAAAACTGCCCACAGTACTCCAAGTGAGGTCTCACCAGCGCCATATAGAGCCTCAACATCACAACCCTGCTCCTATACTCTAGAAATGAATGCCAACATTGCATTCACCTTCTTCACTACCAACTCAACCTGAAGGTTAACCTTAAGGGTATCCTGTACGAGGACTCCCAAGTCCTGTTGCATCTCAGAACTTTGAATTCTTTCCCCATTTAAATAATAGTCTGCCCGTTTATTTCTTCTGCCAAAGTGCATAACCATACACTTTCCAACATTGTACTTCATTTGCCACTTCTTTGCCCATTCTTCCAATCTATCCAAGTCTCTCTGCAGACTCTCCGTTTCCTCAGCACTACTGGCCCCTCCAGCTATCTTCATATCGTCAGCAAACTTAGCCACAAAGCCATCTAGGAAGCTAGGAAGGGAGTTGAGAAAAAGGACCGCAAAGGTAGTAATCTCGGGATTACTGCCTGTGCCACGCGACAGTGAGAGTAGGAATGCGATGAGATGGAGGATAAATGCGTGGCTGAGGGATTGGAGCAGGGGGCAGGGATTCAAGTTTTTGGATCATTGGGACCTCTTTTGGCGCAGGTGTGACCTGTACAAAAAGGACGGGTTACACTTAAATCCTCGGGGGACCAATATCCTGGCAGGGAGATTAGCGGGGGCTACTGAGGTGACTTTAAACTAGAATGGTTGGGGGGTGGGAATCAAATTAAAGCGGCTAGGTGTGAGGAGGTTAGTTCACAACAGAGGGATGGGAACCAGTGCAGAGAGACAGAGGGGTGTAAAGTGAGCGTAGAAGCAAAAAGTACAAAGGGGAAAAGTAAAAGTGGCAGGCCGACAAATCCAGGGCAAGCATTAAAAAGGGCTAAGAGAGTTGTAAAAGAGTGCCTGAAGGCTTTATGTGTCAATGCAAGGAGCATTCGTAATAAGGTGGATGAATTGAAAGTGCAGATTGTTATTAATGATTATGATATAGTTGGGATCACAGAGACATGGCTCCAGGGTGACCAGGGATGGGAGCTCAACGTTCAGGGATATTCAATATTCAGGAGGGATAGACACGAAGGAAGGGGAGGTGGGGTGGCGTTGCTGGTTAAAAAAGAGATTAACGCAATAGAAAGGAAGGACATAAGCCGGGAAGATGTGGAATCGATATGGGTAGAGCTGCGTAACACTAAGGGGCAGAAGACGCTGGTGGGAGTTGTGTACAGGCCACCTAACAGTAGTAGTGAGGTCGGAGATGGTATTAAACAGGAAATTAGAAATGTGTGCAATAAAGGAACAGCAGTTATAATGGGTGACTTCAATCTACATGTAGACTGGGTGAACCAAATTGGTAAAGGTGCTGAGGAAGAGGATTTCTTGGAATGTATGCGGGATGGTTTTTTGAACCAACATGTCGAGGAACCGACTAGAGAGCAGGCTATTCTGGACTGGGTTTTGAGCAATGAGGAAGGGTTAATTAGCGATCTTGTCGTGAGAGGCCCCTTGGGTAAGAGTGACCATAATATGGTGGAATTCTTCATTAACATGGAGAGTGACGTAGTTAATTCAGAAACAAAGGTTCTGAACTTAAAGAGGGGTAACTTTGAAGGTATGAGACATGAATTAGCTAAGATAGACTGGCAAATGACACTTCAAGGATTGACGGTGGATATGCAATGGCAGGCATTTAAAGGTTGCATGGATGAACTACAACAATTGTTCATCCCAGTTTGGCAAAAGAATAAATCAAGGAAGGTAGTGCACCCGTGGCTGACAAGAGAAATTAGGGATAGTATCAATTCCAAAGAAGTAGCATACAAATTAGCCAGAGAAAGTGGCTCACCTGAGGACTGGGAGAAATTCAGAGTTCAGCAGAGGAGGACAAAGGGCTTAATTAGGAAGGGGAAAAAAGATTATGAGAGAAAACTGGCAGAGAACATAAAAACGGACTGTAAAAGCTTTTATAGATATGTAAAAAGGAAAAGACTGATAAAGACAAATGTAGGTCCCCTGCAAACAGAAACAGGTGAATTGATTATGGGGAGCAAGGACATGGCAGACCAATTGAATAATTACTTTGGTTCTGTCTTCACTAAGGAGGACATAAATAATCTTCCAGAAATAGTAAGGGACAGAGGGTCCAGTGAGATGGAGGAACTGAGCGAAATACATGTTAGTAGGGAAGTGGTGTTAGGTAAATTGAAGGGATTGAAGGCAGATAAATCCCCAGGGCCAGATGGTCTGCATCCCAGAGTGCTTAAGGAAGTGGCCCAAGAAATAGTGGATGCATTAGTGATAATTTTTCAAAACTCGTTAGATTCTGGACTAGTTCCTGAGGATTGGAGGGTGGCTAATGTAACCCCACTTTTTAAAAAAGGAGGGAGAGAGAAACCGGGGAATTATAGGCCGGTTAGCCTAACGTCGGTGGTGGGGAAACTGCTGGAGTCAGTTATCAAGGATGTGATAACAGCACATTTGGAAAGCGGTGAAATGATCGGACAAAGTCAGCATGGATTTGTGAAAGGAAAATCATGTCTGACGAATCTCATAGAATTTTTTGAGGATGTAACTAGTAGAGTGGATAGGGGAGAACCAGTGGATGTGGTATATTTGGATTTTCAAAAGGCTTTTGACAAGGTCCCACATAGGAGATTAGTGTGCAAACTTAAAGCACACGGTATTGGGGGTAAGGTATTGGTGTGGGTGGAGAATTGGTTAGCAGACAGGAAGCAAAGAGTGGGAATAAACGGGACCTTTTCAGAATGGCAGGCGGTGACTAGTGGGGTACCGCAAGGCTCAGTGCTGGGACCCCAGTTGTTTACAATATATATTAATGACTTGGATGAGGGAATTAAATGCAGCATCTCCAAGTTTGCGGATGACACGAAGCTGGGTGGCAGTGTTAGCAGTGAGGAGGATGCTAAGAGGATGCAGGGTGACTTGGATAGGTTGGGTGAGTGGGCAAACTCATGGCAGATGCAATTTAATGTGGATAAATGTGAAGTTATCCACTTTGGTGGCAAAAATAGGAAAACAGATTATTATCTGAATGGTGGCCGATTAGGAAAAGGGGAGGTGCAACGAGACCTGGGTGTCATTATACACCAGTCATTGAAAGTGGGCATGCAGGTACAGCAGGCGGTGAAAAAGGCGAACGGTATGCTGGCATTTATAGCGAGAGGATTCGAGTACAGGAGCAGGGAGGTACTACTGCAGTTGTACAAGGCCTTGGTGAGACCACACCTGGAGTATTGTGTGCAGTTTTGGTCCCCTAATCTGAGGAAAGACATCTTTGCCATAGAGGGAGTACAAAGAAGGTTCACCAGATTGATTCCTGGGATGGCAGGTCTTTCATATGAAGAAAGACTGGATGAACTGGGCTTGTACTCGTTGGAATTTAGAAGATTGAGGGGGGATCTGATTGAAACGTATAAGATCCTAAAGGGATTGGACAGGCTAGATGCAGGAAGATTGTTCCCGATGTTGGGGAGGTCTAGAACGAGGGGTCACAGTTTGAGGATAGAGGGGAAGCCTTTTAGGACCGAGGTTAGGAAAAACTTCTTCACACAGAGAGTGGTGAATCTGTGGAATTCTCTGCCACAGCAAACTGTTGAGGCCAGTTCATTAGCTATGTTTAAAAGGAAGTTAGATATGGCCCTTGTGGCTACAGGGGTCAGGGGGTATGGAGGGAAGGCTGGGTTCTGAGTTGGATGATCAGCCATGATCATAATAAATGGCGGTGCAGGCTCGAAGGGCCGAATGGCCTACTCCTGCACCTATTTTCTATGTTTCTATGTTTCTATTCCACAATCCAAATCGTTGATGTACAATGTAAATAGAAGCAGCCCCAACACGGACCCCTGTGTAACACCACTGGTAACCGGTAGCCATCCAGAATAGGATCCCTTTATTCTCACTCTGTTTCCTGCAAATCAGCCAACGCTCTATCCATGTATGTAACTTTCCCGTAATTCCATGGGCTCTTATCTTGGTAAGTAGCCTCGTCAAAGGCCTTTGTCAAAGGCCTTCTGAAAATCCAAATATACAACATCCACTGCATCTCCCTTGTCTAGCCTACTGGTAATCTCCTCAAAATTTGGGTCTCAGGATGTTACTCCAGCATTATTCTAGTTACTATGTATGCAGGGACCAGATGTCAACATTAACATTGGAGGGTTTCTTACAACATTTAAGAGAAATCAGGGAAAATGGGTAAATCCTTAATGTAAAACAAACCTATTTATGGGTTACAGTTGACCAGGTTCAACCTGTGTTTATGGTTCTGCTTCTGGAATAGATGAGGATAGCATAGAGCAACTGAATAATGGTGTAAGTAAATGTCAGTCACTGAGATGATAAGGCAGGTGAGGTTCTCTAGTTCCTTTCAGAACTGCTAACATCACCGTAATCAATACAGTGCTCACTTAAAGTACAGGAACTTTTCTGGCAAAGGTGTATTTGCTAAGTGTGAGGCCTTCAAGAGTGAAATTTTGAGAGTACAGAGCTCGTATGTTTCTGTCTAAATAAAAGGTAAAGATAACAAGTGTAGAGAAACTTGGTTTTCAAGAGATATTGAGGCCTTGGTTAAGAAAAAAAGGATGTGCATTGCAGGTATAGGCAGGTAGGAACAAATGAGGTGCTTATGGAGTGTAATAAGTGCAAGAGAACACTTAAGAAAGAAATCAGGAGGGCTAAAAGAAAGAATGAGGTTTGCTTTAGCATGCAAGGTGAAGGAGAATCCTAAGGGATCTACAGATATGTTAAGAGTAAAAGGATTGTAAGGAGCAAAATCAGTCCTGTGATAAATCAGAATGGTCATTCGTGTGAGGAGCCAAAACAGATGGGGGGAGATCTTCAATAATTTTTTTGTGTCTGTATTTACTCAGATGAACACGGAGTCTACAGAGGCGAGGCAAAGCATCAACTTCATAGATCCTGTACTGATTAGAGGAGGAAGTGGTTGCTATCCTGGGGCAAATCATGGTAGATGAACCCCCAGGACTTGACAAGGTTTTCCCTTGGACCCTGTGGGAGGCAAGTGCAGAAATTGCTGGGGCCCTAGCAGAGAGATTTAAGTCACCCTTGGTGACAGGAGAGGTACCAGAGGATTGAAGGATAGCCAATGTTATTCCACTGTTTAAAGATATAAACCAGGAAATTATAGGCCAGTGGGTCTGACATCAGTAGTGGGAAAGTTATTGGAAGGTATTCTAAGGGACCAGATATATAAGCATTTGGATAGACACGGACTGATTAGGATAGTCAGCATGGCTTTGTGCATGGTAGGTCATGTCTAACCAATCTTATAGAGTTTTTTGAGAAAGTTACCAGGAAACTGGATGAAGGCAAGGAAGTAGATGTCTTCGTGGACTTTATCAAGGCACTTGACAAGGTCCTGCATGGGAGGTTGGTGAAGAAGGTGCAGCTGCTCGGCATTCAAGATGAGGTAGTAAATTGTACTAGACAGTGGCTTTGTGGGAGAAGACAGAGAGTAGTAGTCAATGGTTGCCTCTCTGACTGGAGGCCTGTGACTAGTGGTGTGCTGCAGGGATCTGTGCTGGGTCCGTTGATATTTATCATCTATATCAATGATCTGGATGATAATATGGTTAACTGGATCAGCGAGGAAGGCTATCAGGGCTTGCAGAGGGATCTGGACCAGCTGGGAAACGGGCTGAAAAGTGGCAGATGAATTTAATATAGTCAGGTGCGAGATTTTGGACTGACAGGGTAGATAGGGTTGTAAAGAAAGCTTTTGGCACATTGACTTTCATAAATCAAAGGATTGAGTACAGGAGATGGGATGGTATGTTGAAGTTGTATAAGACATTGGTGAGGCATAATTTGGAGTATTGTGTGCAGTTTTGGTCACCTACCTACAGGATAGATGTAAACAAGGTTGAAAGAGTACAGAGAAAATTTAAAAGGGGATTACCGGGTCTGGAGGACCTGAGTTATAAGGAAAGATTGAATAGGTTAGGACTATATTCCTTGGAATGTAGAAGATTGAGAGGATATTTGATAGAGGTATACAAAATTATGAGGGGTATAGATAGGGCGAATACAAGCAGGCCTTTTCCTCTGAGGTTGGGTGGGACCAGTCATAGTCATACTTTATTGATCCCGGGGGAAATTGGTTTTCGTTACAGTTGCACCATAAATAATAAATAGTAATAGAACCATAAATAGTAATATGTAAATTATTGCCAGTAAATTATGAAATAAGTCCAGGACCAGCCTATTGGCACAGGGTGTCTGACCCTCCAAGGGAGGAGTTGTAAAGTTTGATGGCCACAGGCAGGAATGACTTCCTATGATGCTCTGTGCTGCATCTTGGAGGAATGAGAGGTCACGGGTTCAGGGTGAAAGGTGAAAAGTTTAAGGGGAACATGAGGGAAAGCTTCTTCACTCAGACAATCGTGAGAGAGTGGAATGAGTTCTCAGCACAAATGGTGCATACGAGCTTGATTTCACTGTTTAAGAGAAGTTTGGATAGGTACATGGGCAGTATGGATATGGAGGGCTACAGTCCTGGTGCTGGTTGATGGGAGGAGCCAGTTTGAATGGTTTTGGCATGATCTAGATGGGCTGAAGGGCCTGTTTCTGTGCTGTACTTCTCTATGACTCCAGGAACCTCTGCAGTGATCATCTTCAGTCATTGCAGAGCTCACACAGTGGATGGTACAGGATCAGACAGACTGGTCAGTATCACTAGTATTGGAACTGAAAATGGTCATTGACTGTTTTCAAGAACTGGTCTCCAGCAGTGTTTCCAAAGTCAGTCAGTGAAGGATACAATGGTCACTCAGTGTGACCAATACAGAACTGAAACATACCTGCTGGAACAGACACTGTTTCCAAGGTCAGTCAGTGAAGGATACAATGGTCACTCAATACATACCTGCTGGAATGGACAGCTCAGTGGTCAGGCAGCATTGGTGCCGGGCACAGAATGGTTGACATTTCAGGTTGATACCCTGCATCAGGAGCCATCCAGCAGTTTGTTTTTTGCACCAGGTTCCAGCATCTAAAGACCCTCAACTCTCCAGTATGGAACTAATTGCTCACCTTGATCAGCACAGAAACTATAGCTACCCCGATAGCAACAAAGACACTAAGAAACAGATTGGGAAGCAGAGCTTTGTAAGGTGCAAAAATAACAGGGTTGCTGTTATGGGTGACTTCAAATTCCCTAATATTGATTGCCACCTCCTTAAAGCAGAAGAGCTGAATTTGTTAGGTGTGTCTAGGAAGGATTCCTGAACCAGATGTAGGCAGGCTGACTGGATCTGGTGCTAAACAATAAACTGGGTCAGGTGTTAGATCTCTTGATGGGTGAATATTTCTGAGAGACACCACAACTCCTTGACCTTTACCATGGGATATGGGAATGTACTTAATTGGAGGAATGGGAATTCTGATGCTAGTAGGGAGGAACTAGGGAGGGTAAATTGGGAATGGATGTTCTCAGGGAATGAATGCATAACAGAGATATGGAGATTGTTTAGCAAGCACTTACATGGGGTTCTGCATTAGGTTTGTCCAATTCAGGAAGGGAAAGTTTGCCATGTATGATGTTGTGGGCATCACTGAATCATGCCCAAAAGAAGAGTATAGCTGGGAGCTTAACATCCAAGGATAGATATTGTATCGAAAGGACAAGCAAGAAGGTAGAGGGGGTGGGATGGCTCTGTTGGTAAAAATAAAATGAAATCAAATCATTAGAAAGAAGTGACATAGGATCAGAAGGTGTAGAAGCATAGTTAGATCAAAGAAACTGCAAGGGTAAAAAGATCCTGATAGGAGTGAAAAACAGACCTCCGAATAGTAGCAAAAATGTGATCTACAAATGACACCAGGAGATAGAAAACGTATGTCAAAAGGGCAATTTTATAATATTCATGGGGGATTCTGATACGCACGTAGATTGGGAAAACCAGGTTGGTGCTAGATTCCAAGGGGGGAATTTGTAGAATGCCTACAAGATGACTTTTTAGCACAGCTTGTGGTTGAGCCCATGAGGGGATCAGCTATTCTGGATTGAGTGCAATGAACTGGAATTGATTAGAGAGCTTAAGATAAAGGAATCCTTTGGGGCCAGTGATCATAATATGATAGAATTCACCCTGCAGTTTGCGAAGGAGAAGCTAAGTTCTCACATATCAGTATTACAATGGAATTACAGACATCCCACGCCTCCCGGAAGTTCCGGGAGTCTCCCGCATATTGTTCCGGCCCAAAATGTTGACTGATCTTTTCCACGGATGCTGCCCGACCTGCTGAGTTCCTCCAGCGTGTTGTGAGTGTTGCTTTGACCCCAGCATCTGCAGATTATTTTGTGTTATATCAGCTCCCTGATGCCTGCAAATTATATACAATATCCCGGAAATTGATTTTTTTGAGAGCGGGGCTGGGGGAGGGGGGGTGCGGGTGGAGAGAGAGAGAGAGAGAGAGAGAGGACAAATCCTGATTGGTCTCTCTTTGTGCTAAGTAGACCTATCAGTTTTCTCTATGTGCAGGCTTTACAGTCGACCTCTCTCTCTCTTTCATTGTCCATCAGTTCAGTTTAGTGTCCTGCAGCGCCATGGCAGAATGTTCCAAAAAAAGAAATTATAAAACGTACTTCACCCCAGACTCCACTAAAGTGTACCCCTGCCTAACAGGGGTCAAAAATAATGACAATGTTTGCTGCGCTGTTTGCAACAGTGACTTTTCTCTTGCTGGGTAAGACTGTAAATGACATGTTGAGGTGAGTTTAACAGGTGTCATTCATTCATTAGCATAGCTAACGTTATTTAAACTAGCTGGCTAGCTGCTAAGGAGCTACTCTATTGATGTCCTACGTGATGAGGCCAAACTCCCTGTAGACTTGCTTAAAGTTGTAAAAAAACAACTCCATGATAATATAAGTACATATTTTAATGTCACATTTTCTGCAATAAGACAATATAGTAAGGATACACCTTATGCTTTTATTTCTTTTAGGGACCACAACATAGTAGGGAGGCTAATTCATTGACACAGACTGCTATGAGGTTGAGACTTCTGGTTGAGACCTCCCTGAAATGAGTTTTTGCAGGGTGGGAGGTCTGGAATTACAGAGGTATGATAGGGGAGCTGGGCAAAGCTGATTGGAAGGGGACACTAGCAGGGATGATGCACAGCAGTAATGGCTGGAGATTCTGGGAGCAGAGGATAGATACAGATATCCCAAAGTATTCTAAAGGCAGGATGATGCAAATATGGCTGACAAAACAAGTCAAAGCCAGAATAAAACGTCAAAGAGAGGGCCTATACAGTAATAGACCAAAACTAGTGGGGAATTAGAGGATTGGGAAGCTTTTAAAAACCAATAGAAGGCAACTAAAAGTCATAAAGAAGGAAAAGATGGAATACAAAGGTAAGCCAGCCAACAGTATTGAAGAGGACCCAAAAGTTTCTTCAGATATATAAAGAGTGAAACAGAGGCAAGAGCAGATATTGGAACCCTGGAAAATGATGCAGAAGATGTGAAGTCAGAATTCCGGGTTAATGGCAGGATTCTTAGCGGTGTGGAAGAACAAAATGTATCTTGGGGTCCACATCTATAGATTGCTCAAAGTTGTCATGCATGTTGATAGGGCTATTAAGAAGGCATAGAGTGTGTTGGCCTTTACCTTGTGGCTCCTGAACTCAACCCTCTGACTCATAATGTTACAGCTCTATAAAATCCTGGTTGGACCACACTTGGAATATTGTGTTCATTTCTGGTCACCTCATTATAGGTAGGATGTGAAAGCTTTAGAAAGGGTGCAGAGATTTACCAAGATGCTCCCTAGATGAGAGAGCATGTCTTATGTGGATACTGTAGATTGAGTGAGCTAAGGCTTTTCTCTTTGGAGCAAAGGAGGATGAGAGGTGACTTGATAGAGGTGTACAAGATGAGACATTAATCAAGTCGGTAGAATAGAAAGACATACTTTAGACTTTTTCTCAGGGCAGAAATGATTAATATGAGGGGGCATAATTTTAAGGTGAATGGATTAAAGTATGGGGGATATCATAGTTAAGTGTTTTCTTTTACACAGAGAGTGGTAGGTGCATGGAACTCACTGGCAGGGGTGCTGAATGCAGATACACTAGGGTCATTAAAAAAAAATTAGATAGGCACGTAGATAATAGAAAAATGGAAGTCCTCAGTGGGAAGGAAGGGTTAGGTTTATTTTAGAGTAGGTTAAAAGATCAGCACAACAGTGTGGGCTGAAGAATCTGTACTGAACTGTTATATTCATAGTGGCTGTTGGAGCTGATACATTGGTAATGGCCACAATACAAACTGATAAAGTGCCATCCAACTACAGTGGTCTCAGCCGGGAACAAGAAATGGTCCCACTAGCCATTTGGTTTTGTTTGCAGGTGCAGCAGGCTATCAAGTAGGCCTTCATTGAGAGCAGGGAGGTTATGCTGCAACTATACAGGGGACTGGTGAATCCGCACCTGGAGTTCTGCGTGCAGTTCTGTTCTCCTTACTTGAGGAAGGAGATACTGGCTTTGGAGGTGGTGCAGAAGAGGTTCACCAGGTTGATTCCAGAGATGAGGAGGTTAGGCTGTGAGGAGAGATTGAATCGCCTGGGACTGTACTCGCTGGAATTCAGAAAAATGAGAGGAGATCTCATAGAAACATATAAAATTATGAAAGGGATAGATAAGGGCAGGAAAGTTGTTTCCACTGATAGGTGAGACTAGAACTAGGGGGGCATAGCCTCGAGATGTGGGGAAGTAGATTTAGGACGGAGATGAGGAGGAATAGCTTTTCCCAGATGGTGGTGAATCTGTGGAATTCTCTGCCCAATGAAGCAGTAGAGGCTACCTCAGTAAATATATTTAAGACAAGGTTGGATAGATTTTTGCATAGTAAGGGAATTAAGGGGTATGGGGAAAAGACAGGTAGGTGGAGATGAGTCCATGGCCAGGTCAGCCATGATTTTGACCTACTCCTCCTCCTATTTCTTATGTTCTTTTGGCCAGTACAGGAACTGATACAGGATCTGGCGTCAGTGAATAATACAATTGCTGACACTTTTACCCTGCTGCTCTTGTTGTCTCGGACATTTCCTCTCTAGTCACACTTGCATTTTTCAGCTAGCCCCATTTTCTGCACATACAGTAATTCTCAGTCATAACAGTATCTTAGGGAAACCTGCCAGACTTTAATTGACCCACTGATGTAGTCTTAGGAAAGATGAACTTCTTTGAAGATTACAGATTATCTTTAATTGTCACTGTATTTTGAAACATTCAGTGAAATGCGTCATTTGTGTCAACCACTGACATGGTATGAAGATTATGCTGGAGGTAGCCTTCAGGCACCACATAGCATACCCACAACTAACACTAACTGTATATCTTTGGAAAATGAGAGGAAACCAGAGCACCCAGAGGAAACCCACATTGTCATGGGAATATAAAATCCTCACGGACAGTGGGGTGAATTGAACCCCAATCAGTGATCACTACCGCTGTAAAGCATTGCACTAACTGCTATGTTATAGTACTGCTTTGGAGTGAAGGGGGCTGATGGGAGACTCGATATAAGCACACAAATTGAAGGAGGACACAGAAAGCATGTACAGTATAATAGGAAACTTTTTATCGAACAAGTGCTGGCAGAGACATGTAACTGTGCCAGCACTGAACTCACCAAGGAACAGAAGACCATCGAACAAGTGCTGATAAATGAGATTGGTATGGCTGAAGGGCCAGTACTGTATAACTGTTTGAGTCAGGGGTTGAATTGTTAGAATCAAATGGCAAGTTCAGTGATCTGGGTATGATTGATATTAGTGGCCATCTGGAATAATTGTTCTGACTTCGCCTAATCCCTGAACCTCTCTCTTCCAGTAAGCCCCCAGCCTGGCTTTACCATCTTTTATACCTTGCATCTTCTCATGCAGAAGTCTGGTTACCTTTGATCACTTCTTGGTGATGTGACCCATCCCAGTCCCCCCTTCTATTTTGTTCTGGTACAGTCTGTGTGTTACATCTGCACTTTCAAGTGATTGACTGTCTAACTTTCCATTTGCCAGAACATTGCTGGCCCAACCCATCAGCTCAACCAAACCCATGACTTCACTATAGTTCCCATTAGATTCATGTTCTTCCACAGGACTGCCATCCCAATAGCAAAGCATGCAGCCCGCATGGAATGAATATTGGAAAACTGAGTCATATAGATTGGTAGAGTTACAGATTAATTACACAGTCAGTTTGCACAGACAGAATAATAATAAAATCATTATGTAGTCGTTGAGCAATAAAGTCAGAGGGCTGCCATAGTGTGATTGAGTGACAGAGTTGTAGTCATCAAACAGTCAAAGTCAGAGTAATGGAGGCATAGAGTTGTCATGGAGTCACCAAGTCAGAGTTAAACCTCAGAATTATTGAGTTGTTGAGGAGTTGTACAGAATGAAAAATGATCATTCAACCCAACAAGTCTTTACCAACCGACAACTAACTATTAACACTAATTCTTCTCTAATCCCTTTTAATTCTCCATCAAGCTCCCCTGTTTCTCCTAGCCACCTATACATTCAGTACATTTACAATGTCCAATTAACCTGCCAGCCCTCACTCATGGGCCTCGCACAGATCTGCAAAAACTGCTTGCCATCCCAGTGTGATCTTCTCCCTGTCTTCTCCACCCTTAATGCAACACACATGAGAAGCTCATGGATTATTCATACTGCTATTGTCCACCTGCTGTTTCCCTCTGTGCACCCAAGACAAAACTTATCCAAGAAAGGATGTGCTGACATTGGAGAGGGTCTAGAGGTGTATACGAGGATTATCCTGGGAATAAAAGAGTTAATGCATGAGGAGCGTTTGATGGCTCTGGGCCTCTACTCGCTGGAGTTTAGAAGAATGAGGGTTGGGGGATCTCACTGAAACCTATCAAATATTGAAAGGCCTAGTTAGAGTGGACATGCCGAGGATGTTTCCTTTAGTGGGCGAGTCGAAGATCAGAGGGCATAGCATCCTTTAGAACAGAGATGAGGAGGAGTTCTTTCAGTCAGGGAGTGGTGAATTTGTGGAATTGATTGCCACAGACAGCTGTGGAGGTCAAGTCATCGGTTGATAGGTTCTTGATTAGTGAGGGTGTCAAAGGTTAAAGGGAAAAAGCAGGAGAATGGGATTGAGAGGAGTAATACATTAGCTATGATGGAATGGCAGAGCAGACTTGATGGGTCAAATGGCCTAATTCTGCTCCCATGTCCTGTGGTGTTATGATGTTCCTTCTAGCTCAGGTCAGAATCAACATCTTTCCTAAGTTCATTACGTATCTCACTCCAGGCTAACCAAAACCAACCAGAAATTGGACTGTACCTCCTCATTCCTGAACCCCATTTCTTGAGTTGGTAACCCCCTTCAGGTTATGTAGTTCTCCTTACCTTCTTCACTTCTCCCTTTTTTATACGGGTTGACGTCAGGTTCCAGTACCCTTCCTGTAACACACCTACAGGCCTTTGTATTCTTGGATGTGATATGAAATTGAGTTGTGGCCATCAATGTTCAGTTCAATACTGTAACCTACAGTGGCCAGTACAGCAGCTGACCACTGTGCGGTCACTATCGGGCCAAAACGCAAGCTGATACAGTGGTGCCAGAGTACGGCCAATACATGAGCTGATCACTATGTTTTCAATCCTGGAGGCAATCAAGATGTCACGCCAAGTGGCCAGTACAGGAACTAAAACAGTGCTCACTCAGTGTGGCCATTGGAGGGGATGAAAAAGAGGTCACAGTGTAAAGGCCAACTTACTGAACAATTAGTGGCTATTATATGGGGCCACTACAGTGGCCCTCTATAGCTAACACAATGGGTTCTGTGCCCAGTACAGGAGTGGAATATATTGGACACTCTTCAGTATGGCAGTAGATCACTGTATGTCCACTATGGATATCGTGATTGGTGACTATTAACTGACTGGTGCAGCATTACTAACTACCGAATGACTGCAGCAGTGTCGAACAAACATTAAGGGTGAAGAGGAAGAATTCTCTGAAACACAGCCAACCCCTCCCAAATCAGGAGTGTACAAACGTCTGGGAGAGGACTCTTACTTCTGCAGATTATCCGGTGTGATGGTGTCTTCATCATAGAGTCCTTCTGGGTCCATCAGTGTACCTGCCATACAAATGCATGTCAGCCCTTCAGGATAAACACAAACAACCTCTCTGAAATTCCCGACACAAGTGAGTGGAACAGAAGGATTTTCAAATATGGGGCAAAGCCACGTCCAGCTTTAATCCCACAGTGATGTTGGACAACACCTAGGTACACAGACACAGCCTCATCTTTAGCCTGATGGGCTCCGAATTCTTACCTACTTTTCCCCAATTACCTCGCCCTTCTTTATCCTTTTTATAACATGGAAGCCAAAGCTGTTGCATCATTTGTGGATTCCATACTTCGAAACCCCTCTTACTGCTCGTTTCCTGTGCTTCATGCACAGACTGACTGTGCCTGAGCTGAGGGAATCCGCTCAGGTTGGGATGGTCTTGAACAACCCACCCCAGTACACACTCGTCAGGGTCCGTGCTGATAGCAATCAACCAACTCAGAGTGTGTCCACATTTTTTGCTAAATGACCACAGTAACCTTGCCCACCCTACCCATCCTCTTGTCATCGTCTCCACTGTCACCAAACTCCATCCCCGGGTAAAACCGGGGGTGGGGGATGGGGGTGATGGGCCCTACTGCTGAGAATTGTCACCCGCACTCTCCCCACAGTCTCAATGTGCTCAGAACCTTGTTGTTTCACATCCCCACTGTAAGAATGGTGCCCTTCTCTCCAGCCCCACTGACAAAGGAGCAGAATTAGGCCATGCAGCCCATCGAGTCCACTCTGCCATTTCACCCTGGCTGATCCTGGATCTCATTCAACCCCATACACCTGGCCTCTCACCAAATTCCTTGATGCCCCGACCAATCAGGAATCTATCAACATCCGCTTTGTATATACCACGGACTTGGCATCCACTGCATTCTGTGGCAGAGCATTCCACAGGTTCATCACTCTTTGGCAAAAAAAAATTCCTGCTTACTTTTGTTCTGAAAGGTCGCCTCTCAATTTTGAGGCTGTGCCCTCATGTTCCTCTCACCCTGCCCCACAGCCCATGACGAGCTGCATGGGCAGCTCTCGTCCCTTCTTTCCCGCCCCCCCCCCGCACCCCGAGTTGTTTGCACCTCACCCCTGCACTACAGGGAGCAGTAACCATAGTTAGGCCAGTGGGGGATGGACTCACCAATCGCCCAAGGCTGTTCCTCTCCAGGGCTCAGGCGGCAGGGATCCTTGTACTGGGTGAAGAGAGAATGCTGCTGTTCCAACTTGTCCTCTGCAAAGTGAAACAAATCAGGTCAGTGCTATATAACCATATCACAATTACAGCACGGAAACAGGCCATCTCAGCCCTTCTAGTCCATGCCAAAGGGGATGCCTTCTCGTTGAATAAGCGTTTGTAGAAAATCCCATGTTCACCACACTTTGCTCTCATGTCAAGATCAACACCAGATACAGCCAGTGACTGACAGGTTACAGCTCCGTATTAGTTATAAAACCACGTGTATTATAAAACCATATTCTACCCACCCTGAGACTTGCAGGCATTCACAGGAGAACAGAATACAACAGAAACAGTGAACTACTACACACAAAGACTGACAAACAACCATTGCAAAAGACAAACTGCAAATTTAAAAAAAAAAATGTGAATAAATAATACTGAGAACATGAGTTATAGAGTCCTCGAAAGTGAGTCTGTAGGTTGTGGGACCAGTTCAGTGTTGAGACGAGTGAAGTTATCCACACTGGTTTAGGAGCCTGATGGTAAAGGGTAATTCCATTGACCACTAATTAGGGAAAAGGGTGACCAGGAAAGCCAGGAACTAATTACCTGCAAGCACAATTGTATTCTAGGACTGGAAACAGCCGGGGGGTGGGGGGTGGGGGGTGGATGGGGGTTGCGGTTAGAGCAACAGCACGACAGGAACCTGGAGACTGAGATTCAACTGGAAACTCTGGACTTGGACAACAGATGGTGAATGGAAAGAGCACATCAGACGCTGAACAGTACAGTACAGGAATAGGCCATTCAGCCCACAGTGTTGTGCCGAACCAGCAAACAGGGAAATCAAAAACGCCCAACACTAATCCCTCCTACCTACACCATGTCCAAACTCTCCATCTTCCTTATGTCCATGTGCCTATCCAAATGTCTCTTAAAAGCCTCCAGTGTATTTGCCTCTACCACCGTACCAGGCAGCGCATTCCAGACATCCACAACACTCTGAGTAAAAAAAAAAAAAATTACCCCTCACGTCCCTCCTTGAAGCTACCCCTCTCACCTGCCCTTGGGTATTAAACATTTCAACCCTGGGAAACAGATGCTCTCTGTCTACTCTGTCTATGCCTCATAATCTTGTAAACCTCTGTCAGATCTCCCCTCAGCCTCTGGCACTCCTGAAAAACAACCCAAGTTAATCCAGACCCTCGTAATAGCACATGCCCTCTAAACCAGGCAGCATCCTGGTGAACCTCTTCTGCACCCTCTCCAAATCCTCAACATCCTTCCTGTAGTGGGGTGACCAGACCTGTACACAATACTCCAGATGTGGTCTAACTAGAGTTATATAACATTGCAACATAACCTCTTGACTTTTGAACTCAATGCCTTGACTGATAACAGCAAACATTCCCTAAGCCTTCTTAACCACCTTACTGACCTTTGTACCCACTTTCAAGGAGCTATGAACATAGATCCCAAGATCTCTCTGCCCAGCAACACTGTTATGGATCTTGCCCTTAACAGTGTGCTGTCTCCTTTCATTTGCCCTATCGAGGTGCAACACCTCACATTTATCTGGGTTAAACTCCAACTCCCACTTCCCAGCAAATCTCTTCAGCTGATCTATATCATGCTGCATTCTTTGCCAGTCTTCTACACTATCCACAACTCCACCAATCTCGGTATCATCTGTAAATTTACTAACTCACTCATCGGCATTTTCAATTAGCTCATTTATATACAGTACATCAGAAACAGCAGAGGTCCCAGCACAGATCCCTGTGGAACTCCACTAATTACAGACCTCCAGCTCGAATAAGTCCCTTCAACCACTACCCTCTGTCTTTTATGAGCAAACCAGTTCTGAATCCAGACGGCTAGTTCACCATACACCCCATGAGGAACTTTGTCAAACAATGTACTAAAATCCATGTAGACAACATCCATTGCCTGGCCCTCATCAATCTTTCTCGTCACCTTGTCAAAAAATTCAATCATGTTGGTAAGGCATGACCTGCCGTACACAAAGCCATGCTGGCTCTTCCTAATTTGGCCATGGATTTCTAAATGCTTATATATCCTACCCCTAAGATTTTTGCCAGTAATTTCTCTACAACTGATGCAAGACTTGCTGGTCTATAGTTCCCAGGATTTTCCCTTGTTCCCTTCTTAAATAGAGGTACAACATGCGCCACTTGCCAGTCCTCCGGGACATTGCCTGTGGCTAGAAGGGACACGAAGATACTGGTCAAGGGCCCAGCAATCTCATCTCTTGCCTCCTTCAATGACCTGGGGTAAATCCCATCAGGCCCTGGGGACTAATCCACCTGAATACTCATTAGGAGCCCAACACTTCCTCCTCCTTGACCTCTAAATGCCCTAACATATTTATACACTCAGCACTGATCTGGTCCTTCATATCCTTTTCCTTAGTAAATACTGAAGCAAAGTACTCATTAAGTACCTCACTCACATTCTCCACATCCAAACAAATCTTCCCTCCTTTATCCTTGAGTGGTCCTACCCTCTCCCTGGTCATCCTCTTGCTCTTGATGTATGTATAGAATGCCTTGGGATTCACCCTAATCCAACTAGCCAGGGACCTTTTATGTCCCCTCCTGGCTTTCCTAATTACCTCTTGAGTTCTTTTCTGGCTTCTTTATACTCATGTATGTCATTTGATTCTAACTTCTGAAACTTTACATACTTTTCCCTTTTCTTCTTGATGAAATTCATCACTTCTCTGGACATTCAATGTTCTCTTATCTCTCCATCCCCATCCTTCCTTTCAACGGGAATATACATTTCCCACACTCTGTGCAATTTATATTTAATTACACTCCACATGTCTGATGTGGACTTGCCAGAAAACATGTTCCCAATTAACTCTCCGTAGTTCCTACCTAATACCCTCGTAATTTGCTTTACTCCAATTTAAAACTCTCCCACAAAGACCATGCCCGTCCTTATCTACAGCTATCCTAAAAGTTAAGGGGTTGTCACTGTTCCCCCACTGAAAGGTCAGTCACCTGGCCAGGCTGATTACCCAACACCAGGTCCAGTACAGCCCCTCCTCTTGTTGGAGCATCCAGATATTGTCATAGTCCAGTCCGTGAAGTCCATATTCCGGTTCACGGTCCGGTCCATCGACCCTTGCTCCAGTTTTTCCTATCTACCCTGTTTCTGTCTTGTTGAGCTAATTGAGTCAGCTGATGCTGGTTGGGGCTGGCTGCATAAATACCTTCAGAGACCAGGGTGTGGCCGCTGGATTGTTCTTGTCCTTACTCCTTGTATCCCTTCCCCTGCCCTCTGTTTCCTCGCCTGAAGCCCTGCCTTGTCTTGCTGGTAACTCTCGCCTCACCTGAAGTTCTCGTCTCGCCTTGCTTTGCCAGTAGCCTTGCCTTGTCTTGCTGTCTGGTCCTGGAGCCACACTATACCTAGCTCCTTTCCTGTCCCTTGCCTCCGCCCAGGTAAGCCAGGCCGTCTTGCCGTTACCTGGGGTTGGTTCTGTCCCTTCCTGTCCCTTGCCTCTGTTGGGTGGTGCTCCACGCCCTGCCCAGGAGGAGCCCAGCCTCGCCTCGCCTCAAGTCTCCAGCCTCCAGCCTCACCTCGCCTCAAGTCTCCAGCCTCGCCTCAAGTCTCCATCCTCACCTAAGTCTCCAGCCTCGCCTCGCCTCAAATCTCCAGCCTCCAGCCTCACCTCGCCA
Source organism: Mobula hypostoma (assembly GCF_963921235.1). Taxonomy (NCBI): domain Eukaryota; kingdom Metazoa; phylum Chordata; class Chondrichthyes; order Myliobatiformes; family Myliobatidae; genus Mobula; species Mobula hypostoma. The sequence goes on along the minus strand of NC_086110.1, from coordinate 14,897,159 downwards.
AGCCAAGTCTCTAGCCTCTAGCCTCTCGCCAAGCCAAGTCTCTAGCCTCTAGCTTCTAGCCTGAAGACTCCAGCCTTGTCTGTCCTGCCTACCTGCCTGCCAGCCAAGCCTCGTCCTTGCCTAGTTCTGGGGTCCGAGCTAGAGGCAAGACCCAGGTGCTGGGTCCTTGTCCAGTCTCTGGCTTGGAGTCCAAGCCCGAGCTCCCAGCTCTCTTGTTCAGTCCTGTTCCAGGTTCCTGGTTTTCCTGTCCATGTCCTTGCCATCACCCTGTATCCTAGTCCTGTCCCTAGTACTTCAATGTCTGTGTCTTGCACTTGGGTCCGTTCCCAGCCACCGCCCTTATGACAGATATTGTTTTAAGAAACCTTCCTGGATACATTTAACAAATTCTGCCCCACCTAAACCCCTTTGCACTAAGAAGGTCCCAGTTTATAAGAGGGAAGTTGAATTTCCTCATGACAACAACCTTATTATTTTTACACATTTCTTGAATCTGATTAATATCATGTTATCCAGTAACTGAGTGATCACCATGACCTACACAGGCACCACAGGGTGGCTCAGGTGCGCAGGCAATGGAGTTGCTGCCTGTCAGCTCCAGAGCTCTGGATTCAAACCATCACTGGTTCATGAAAAAGGATCTAGTGATTCCCAATGTATTTAATGAATAAACTCTTCTCGGGCTTCTAGCCGGGTACAGGTATCAATTATAGCCAATGGTTCAATGACAAACTCTGCTATCTTCAGAGATTATGCCTAGGCGTGTCTAGTCCAGTGGTATTTACAACCCCGTAGTCTGTCCCTCCTGATTGGTTAGTTCTCATCCAATCAACTTTCTGCTCTCCCACCTTGTTTACAATCGAATTCTGGTTCTTACTTAGAGCGAGACATTCATCTTTGTTAAAATTATTTTCCTCTAGTATTAATGGCTTCCTTTACCAGGTGGTCCTAAAAGCCATCGGCATGGCACAGTTGGTTTGTATCGTCAAAATCAATCCTATGGCCATTGTGAATGCAATGTTCTGTGACCGCCAATTTCTCCAGGTAACCCAAACAGATGTACCTCCTGTTCTCCATGATGTGGGATTCCACCGTGTGTCCCGTCTGGCCGATCAATGTACGCAGCTCTGTATTCACAGGAAATCCTGTAAACACCAGCCGTCCTGAGTCCCAGGTCATCTTTGACCAGCACAGGCTATGATTTGAGCTTCCTTACGGGTTTGTGGATGGTATTATTCCGATATTTCTTCAGGATCCTGGCAATCCTCCAGGAAACTGTGGAAATATAGGGAAGACAGGCCGTAGCGACAGGTTCCTCCTTGTTGTTAGATTGTCTGGTTTTTCGGTCAGCCCTTTCAAGGGCTCAATTCATTTTGTTCACCTTGTAGCCATTCTGTAGGAATGGGGTCAGTCCATCACAGGGAAAGCCCTTGCCCTCCAACTTACTATATGTTCTCAGAATTACTTATTACTTTTTTGCATGACTCGTCTTTTGCACACTGGTTGTCAGTCTTTTTATTTATAGTTTTTCATAAATTCATTATTTTCCTCCAAATGACTGCAAACAAATGAGTATCAGGGTAGCATGGGGTATGTGCTTTGATAATACATTTACTTTGGCTTGACCTCTCGTGCCATCTATTTGAAATCTGCACATTCTCCATGTGACTTCATGGATTTCCTCCCACATCCCAATGATGTGCGGGCACAGTGGGAAAATTTGGAGGGAGGAGAGCTGATGGGAAGGTGGGGAAAATAAAAATGCAGGATCACTGTTGGGTAGGATGGTGCGAGTTGGAGTTGCTGAGGGGCTCCTCTGGAGGGCAGCAAAGAGCCACCCAGCGTATCAGGCAGTTCAGCTGCTGCCAGTAAACAGTATTTAACCAGCAGCATTTAACCTGACCCAGCTGCCACGCCAGGATCCCCAGATGCCCCAGCACACCACCACTGCTGTGCCCACCTGAGGTGGGAGTACGGTCTGTAGCAGGCACGGGGAGAACAGTGCAGGTTGGGAAGATGTGCCCTCTAGAATTGGATGCCTCATTCTCCTGCACTCTGAGGAATAAGATTCAGCATGGCTAACTTCTGCCTTTACTTATAACTCAGGCCCTCCTGCCCAGGCAGTATCCTCATACATCTCTCCTCTCGACAGTGCTTTCCTTATAACAGAGAAGAAGACCGTACTCAATACTCCAGTTGTGTCCTTACCAATGCTGTGTTCAGTATAACTGCAACATAATGGACCTATTCCTAAACTTGATGCTCTGACTGATGAAGGCCAGCATGTCAAACACCACCTTCACCACTGTGTCTAATTGCACAGCCTTCAACAAGTTGTACACTTGTATTCCCAGGTCCCTCTTTTCCACAATGCTTGTCAGTGCCCTGCCATTCACTGTACAGGTCCCACCCTGTTTGACGGTCCAAAATACATTACCTCACACTTATCGAAGTTGAAATCCATTTGCTATTCCTCAACTCATCTCCCTTCAATAGCTTGGTAATTCATTGTAACTTGTTTCAATCAACGAGACCCCTAATTTCATATCATTAGCAAACTTGCTAATTACACCATGTACATTCACATCCCGATTATTTACATAAATAGTGAATAGCAGAGATCCCAAACAGACACCTCCAGTCAGAGGATCAACCATCAACCATCCCCATTGACTCCGTTCATTCAGCCAGTTCTGAGTCCACCTCACTGGTCCCCACCAGAATCCCGTGGGACCTAACCTTAGATCGGCCTGCCATGCAGCACCATGGCAAAGGCCTTGCTAAAGTCCATGTACTGTGTACAACATCCACTGTTTACCTTCATCTATCACCTTACCTCTTTGAAAGGCTTTAAAAGATTTGTCAGTTACAAGTTACAATACACAAAACCGCACTGGCTATTCCTAATCAGACCTTGACTATCCACATGATGCTCAATCTTGTCCTCAGAATTCCCTCCAGTAACTTGTCTCAGTCCCCTCATCTGTCCTTGTTAACCTCCTCGAAGAATAAAGCTACATGAGCTGCATTTCAGTCATGTGGTACTTTGCCAGGGCTAACAACAAAGCAAAAATCTTCAAGGCTGTAAATGCCTTCTTCCTTGTAATATACGTGTGATCCAAGACCTTACCACATATTACCCTCATTCCTTTGGAAAACATGATATTCCCCTTAGCAAACACTGAGGAGAACTAGACATTAAGTTCTCACCCATCTCCTGGGGCTTCACACTTAGGTGGCCTGATTGTTTTTAAGAGGACCTCGTCATCCTTTCAGTTAACATAACAAAGAGTCTCTTGGGATTATCTTGAACCTTGCCTGCCAAATCCACCTCAACCCCTCTTTGCCCTCTTACGCCTTGCGTTAACCTTTTTATAATCATCAATGGCTTCATTCATACCCAGCTGCCTAAGCACAAAGTACACTTCCTTTATTCTCCTTACCAGAGCCTCAATATCTCTCATCAGCCAGAGTTCCCTGAACTCGGTATGCCCACCTTTCACCCCAACAGGAAAATGCTATCCCTGGGCTCTTGCTATAAGCTTCTCACTTGCCAATTGTTCCTTTGGGTTTAAGTGGAGCCACCAGTTAACCGAGGCAAGATCCTGCCTAATGCCCTCAAACTTGGTCCAGCTCCAGTTCAGGACTTCAACATGTGGACTTATTATATTTTTTTTTCCACAACTATTTTAAAACTAATAGAACTGTGGTCACTGGACCCAAAGTGCTCTCAAACTGCCACTTCAGTTCCAAACTGCCTCATTCCATAAGAGGACTTTCCTTCCTGAGTAGTTTATTCGATGTATTGTCCAACGAGATGCACACATCTCATCCAGGTCCTTTACACTCTAGGTGGGTCAGTCAATACCAGGAATATTGAAATCTCCCACTGGCTCTACCCTACTATTCTCACAACTACACGCAATTTCTCAAACCATCTTCTCCTCAAGCTCCAGCTGATAATTGGGTGTCTATAATATACCCTACCAAGTGACCAACCTCTTGCACCTTATTTCTAAGTGCTACCTAAATGTTAGATGATCCCCTGAGGATATCCTCTGCTGTTACGCTCTTCCTTATCAAAAGGGCAGCACCTCTCCACCATTACCTGTTCCTCTGATCGGTACTCTGGGACATTGCACATCAAGTCCTACCTCCTCTCAGCCACACTTCTGGTATGGCCACAATATCCCAGTCCCTAGAGACAAACCACACCATCAGGTCACCACCTTGCCTTTTAAGCTACATGTATTGAAACAGGTGCAATTGAAAGCAGTGGTCTATCTGCCCTTCTACTGTATACATGGCTATCCTGATTGCAAGGCTTACACACTTTGGTCTGCTGCCTGCATCCCAGTCTTCTCACTGATTTAGCTCTTTAGAGTTCTCCCCTCCTGCCCCCACCGGCTAATGTAGTTTAAACCCACCCAGGTGGAAAAAGCAAATCATCCCAGTAGGTTATTGGTCCCCTTCTGGTTTAAGTGCAACCTGACCCTGTTGTACAGGTCACCTCTACCCCAGAAGAGATCCTCCGGATCCAGGAACCTGAATCCCTGCCCACGGACCAGTTCTTTAGCCAGACATTCATCTGGCCTACCTTTCTATTCTTGGACTCTTTAGCACGTGGCACCAGAAGTAATCCAGAGATCACTACCCTTGAGGTCCTGCATTTAAATTTCTTTCCTAACTCCCTATAGTCATCCTGCAGGACTTCTTCCTTGTTCTACCCCTGTCGTTTGTACCAACATGACCAATGACCTCTGACTGTTCGTCCTCGCCCCAGAGAATTTTCTGCAGCTACCCAGAGACATCCTTGACCCTGGCACCTAGCAGATTAACACACCATCCTGGTGTTTCTTGCGGTCACAGGATCTCCTGTCTGTCCCCCACACCATAGATTTCCCCTATCACTATCGCCCTGTCTGACTGCATCCTTCCCTTCTCAGTGCCAGAGGATGAAAGAACATGCCCCTCAACAGTATCAAGAGGGGTACAAACCTGTTGTGAGGGAAATGGCCGCAGGAGAATCCTGCACTGATTACTCACTCCCCTTATTTCTCCTGGTGTTCACCAACCTATTGGATGTGACCACCTCAGTAAAACGCTCATCTGTGAAACCCTTAATGCCCAGATGGTCCTTAGTACCTCAACATCCAGCTCCAGTTTCTTGATCTAACCTGCCAGGAGGTGCAGCTGGCTGCAATTCCCACAGATGTGGTCATCCGCGAGATCATGAGGTTCCCTCACTTATCACATCTTGCAGGAGCAATACTCCACTGTCCTACCTTTGCCAATTCAAGGACTCAGGATGAACAATAAAATAAAACCTTACCTGTGCCTTCTCAGTGAAGCCTTTTTTAAAGAGTCACTCTCACTCCCCGTAGCTGGGTCGCTTACTCCTCTTCCCACCAAAGCCTCAGGCACCCACTCTGCTTGAACCTAACTTATTCAACTACTTACTAACAATTTGCAAATGTTCCTCGTTTAGAGTCCTGTAAGTGAGACTCACCAGCAAGTCCCGAGACCCACCTGTTTTAAATTATGTAACCAACTATGTGGTCATTGGTTAGTGTTTCATTGGTGGGATCTCTAGTCAGCGATGTGTGAATTGTGGGGGTGGTGTTACTGGACAGTGAATGCAGAGGTCCAGATGACTAAAGCTGTTTCCGTACACAGCTGTAAAGTGAGACTGCTCATAGCACAGGATTAATTGGTCACCTCACATCAACGTCAATGGCACTTTGAGAAGTACATCACTGTCCATGAAGAGTGAATCATCTGAACTCTCACTGCTTGCTTCTAAAGTGTCCAGTAAATAAACATGGGCTCTTGGAGAACGAACTAGATAGACAGAGAGATAGAGATAGAGATGGCGATAGAGAGAGAGAGAGAGAGAGAGAGAGAGAAGAAAAAAAAGACTAAATGCCATCAGATATGAAATTACAGACTGAACTGCTGTCCTCCCGATTCTGGATAAATAATCAGATACATGCTATAGCAATCCTTCACTTCAACATAAAGTCATAGCACATAGAAACGGGTCCTTTGGCCCATCGAATCCATGCCATCATTAACCACCCATTTTACACCAATCCTACCTAAATCTTATTTTTTATTCTCCCCACTCTCTTCAAGCCCCCCAGATTCTGCGAGTCATGTCCATGGATAAATTACAGTGGCCAGGTAACCCACCAACCTGCACATCATTGGCAGAAGAGATTCTGCAGATGCTGGAAATCTTGAACAACAGACACGAAATGCTAAGGAAACTCAGTAAGTCTGAAACAATTGACTGTCTTATTTCCTTCTATAGATGCTGCCTGACTTGCCGAGTTCCTCCAGCATTGTGTCTTTGTTGCTGCACAGTTTTTGGATAGAAATCAGGAGCACCTTGGGCAAACCCCTGGGTTCACAGGGAGGACGTGTAAAGTTCACGTAGACAGCACCTGAGGTCAGCATTCAATCTGTGTCTCGAACACTATGAGACAGCTCTATCAGCTGCACCACACTTGCTTGCTACCACAGACTTGGATTTAAATCCACTGCAGTTTTAAACCTGCCTTGATTATGTCAGAGGCAGGAGTGAAACACTCAGCTGTCCACCCAGTCTGGGGAACCAGGAGCCTCAGCTGGAACTCTGTGTGAGTAATCCTGTCTCGGTCTCAGTGGGCCGCAGGTTCAACCTCAAATTTATTATCAAAGTGTCACCATAGGAGATTCATTTTCTTGCAGGCATTTACAAGAAAGTAAAGAAGTGCAATAGAATCGATAAAAAAACTATACACAAAGACTGATAAATAACCAATGTGCAAAAGATCAACTGTGCAAAATAAAGAAATAAATAATACTGAGAAAAGAGTTTTTGAGTCCTCGAAAGTAAATCTGTAGGTTGTGGAATAAATTCAGCGTTGAGGTGAGTGAAGTTATCCACACTGTTCAGGGACCCGATGGTTGTAGGGAAATAACTGTTCCTGAACCTTGTGGTGTGGGACTGAAGGCTCCTACATCCTTTGAGAAGAGAGCACAGTGTGGATGGCGGGGGTCCTTGATAATGGATGCTGCTTTCTTGTCGCAGCGCTCCTGGCAGATGTGCTCACTGGTGGGGAGGGACTGGGCTGTATCAGCCATTTTCTGTGGACTTTCAATTCCTGGGCATTGGTGTTTCTATACTCTGCTGTGATGCAATCAGTTAGAATACTTTCCACTGTGCAGCTATAGAAGTTTGTCAACGTTTTTGATGACATGCTGAATCTATGCAAACTTCTAAGAAAGTACAGGCAGCGTCACCTTCTTTGTGATTCCATTTATTTGCTGAGCTCAGGCCTGAACCTCTGATATAACGCCAACAGATTTATAAGTTACTGACCCTCTCCACCTATGATCCCCTCGTGCAGACTGGCCTATGGACCTCTGATTTCTTCCTCCTGTAGTCAATAATCAGCTCTCTGGTTCTGCTGACATTGAGTGAGGAATCGTTGCTGTGGCACCATTCAACCAGATTTTAAATCTCCTTCCAACATACCAATTCATCACCACCTTTGATTTGGCTAGTTGTCAGCAAACTTCAAACTTTGGTTGGATTCATCCCCAGCTCCAGCACTCTGTTACCCAGGAAAGTGGCCATCTCTCAGGTGAGTCGATAACTTTGGATCCCTCTATGGTCTCAGTGCAAGCAGACCCTTGTTTATTGGCATAACAGGTACATTCACCAATATTTATTTCTCACATAACACTAAAACAGATGATATATTTCACTGCTCTTTGTGGGTTCTGCCTGTGAACAAGGTGGCACTCACTCACAAAAAGACCATTTAATTTGCTGGAAAATGCTGCCTACACATCCCGAGACTGTGAAAAGCACTGTGCAAATCAAGAGAAACAATCAAGGTTCTGGTCTGCGACCTTTTGTTAGATTTCTTTGGACAGGACAGTGGTCGCCAGCCCAAATTGTGGACCTGTTCTTCCATCTCCAGAATTTCCAATCCTCTCAGACTTCTCCCTCCGGCCTCCTACCTTCTGTATCTGATGAAGCGTTATAGACAATAGACAATAGGTGCAGGAGTAGGCCATTCATTCCTTCGAGCCAGCACCGCCATTCACTGTGATCATGGCTGATCATCCACAATCAGTATCCAGTTCCTGCCTTATCCCCATAACCTTTGATTCCACTATCTTTAACAGCTCTATCCATCTCTTTCTTGAAAGCATCCAGAGACTTGGCCTCCACTGCCCTCTGGGGCCAAGCATTCCATATATCCACCACTCTCTGGGTGAAAAAGTTTTTCCTCAACTCTATTCTAAATGGCCCACACCTTATTCTTAAACTGTGGCCTCTGGTTCTGGACTCACCCATCAGCGGGAACATGCTTCCTGCCTGCAGCGTGTCCAATCCCTTAATAATCTTATATGTTTCAATCAGATCCCCTCTCGTCCTTCTAAATTCCAGAGTATACAAGCCCAGTCGCTCCAATCTTTCAACATATGACAGTTCTGCCATCCCGGGAATTAACCTTGTGAACCCATGCTGCACTCCGTCAATAGCAAGAATGTCCTTCCTCAAATTTGGAGACCAAAACTGCACACAATACTCCAGGTGTGGTCTCACCAGGGCCCTGTATAGCTGCAGAAGGACCTCTTTGCTCCTATACTCAATTCCCCTTGTTAAGAAGGCCAGCATGCCATTAGCTTTCTTCACTACCTGCTGTACCTGCATGCTTGCTTTCAGTGTCTGATGTACAAGAACACCTAGATCTCATTGTACTTCTCCTTTTCCTAACTTGACTCCATTTAGATAATAATCTGCCTTCCTGTTCTTACCACCAAAGTGGATAACCTCACATTTATGCACATTAAACTGCATCTGCCATGCATCTGCCCACTCATCCAGCCTGTCCAAGTCACCCTGCATTCTCATAACATCCTCCTCACATTTCACACTGCCACCCAGCTTTGTGTCATCGGCAAATTTGCTAATGTTACTTTTATTCCCTTCATCTAAATCATTAATGTATGTTGTAAACAGCTGCGGTCCCAGCATTGAACCCTGCGGTACCCCACTGGTCACCTCCTGCCATTCCGAAAGGGACCCGTTAATCGCTACTCTTTGTTTCCTGTCAGCCAGCCAATTTTCAATCCATGTCAGTACTCTGCCCCAATACTATGTGCCCTAATTTTGCCCACTAATCTCCTATGTGGGACTTTATCAAAGGGTTTCTGAAAGTCCAGGTACACTACATCCACTGGCTCTCCCTTGTCCATTTTCATAGTTACATCCTCAAAAAATTCCAGAGGATTAGTCAAGCACAATTTCCCCTTCGTAAATCCATGCTGACTCAGACCTATCCTGTTACTGCTATCCAAATGTGTCGTAACTTCATCTTTTATAATTGACTCCAGCATCTTTCTCACCACCGACATCAAGCTAACCGGTCTATAATTCCGTGTTTTCTCTCCCCCTCCTTTCTTGAAAAGTGGGACAACAGGAACTGATCCTGAATCTATAGAACATTGGAAAATGATCACCAATATGTCCACGATTTCTAAAGCCACCTCCTTAAGTACCCTGGGATGCAAACCATCAGGTCCCGGGGACTTACCAGCCTTCAGACTCAACAGTCTATCCAACACAATTTCCTGCCTAATATAAATTTCCTTCGGTTCATCCATTACCCAAGGTCCTTTGGCCACTATTATATCTGGGAGATTGTTTGTGTCTTCCTTAGTGAAGACAGATCCAAAGTACCTGTTTAGCTCGTCTGCCATTTCCTTGTTCCCCATAATAAATTCACCCGTTTCTGTCTTCAAGGGCCCAATTTTGGTATTAACTATTTTTTTCCTTTTCACATACCTAAAGAAACTTTTACTATCCTCCTTTATATTCTTGGCTAGTTTACCTTCATACCTCATTTTTTCCTCTACGTATTGCCTTTTTAGTTATCTTCTGTTGCTCTTTAAAAGTTTCCCAATCCTCCGGCTTCCCACTTATCTTTGCTGTGTTATACTTCTTCTCTTTTATTTTTATACTGTCCATTACTTCCCTTGTCAGCCACGGCCTCCCCTTACTCCCCTTAGGATCTTTCTTCCTGTTTGGAATGAACTGATCCTGCACCTTCTGCATTATTCCCAGAAATACCTGCCATTGTTGTTTCATTGTCATCCCTGCTAGGGTATTGTTCCATTGAACGTTGGCCAGCTCCTCCTTCATAGCTCCACAGTTCCCTTTGTTCAACTGTAATACTGACACTTCCGATTTTCCCTTCTCCCTCTCAATTTGTAGATTAAAACTTACCATATAATGGTAACTACCTCCTAATGGGTCCTTCACCTCGAGGTCCCTGATCAAATTTGGTTTATTGCACAACACTAAATCTAGAATTGCCTTCTCTCTGGTAGGCTCCAGTACAAGCTGTTCTGAGAATCCATCTCGGAGGGACTCCACAGACTCCCTTTTTTGGGGTCCAGTACCAACCTGATTCTTCCAGTCTACCTGAAATCCCCCATAACATAACCTTTGCTACATGCCAATTTTAACTCTTGATTCAACTTACACCCTACATCCAGACTACTGTTTGGGGGCCTGTAGATAACTCCCATTAGGGTCTTTCTACCCTTAGAATTTCTCAGTTCTATCCATACTGACTCTACGTCTCCTGATTCTATGTCCCCCCTCGCAAGGGACTGAATTTCATTCCTCACCAACAGAGCTACCCCACCCCCTCTGCCCATCAGTCTGTCCTTTTGATAGGACGTATACCCTTGAATATTCATTTCCCAGGCCCTGTCCACTTGAAGCCATGTCTCTGTTATTCCCACAACATCATACTTACCAATTTCCAACTGTGCCTCAAGCCCATCCACTTTATTTCTTATACTTCGCGCATTCATATATAATACTTTTAATTCGTTACTCCCCTCACCTTTCATATCAATTCCTATTTCACTTGGCCATACTGTACGATCCCTTCTTGAGCTTTCTGCTCTGTTGATTCTGTTGTCTATTGTCTATTGTCTTTTCTGCATAATAGCGAGACTTGCGGATATTTGGAAGATAAATCGCTATTAGTATATTACTGTCACATATACAGAGATACACTGCCTTGCGTACAGATCAAATCATTACACAGTGCATCGCGGTGGAACAAGGTAAGCCAATAACAGAAGGCAGAACAAAATACAATAGTTACAGAGAAAGAGCAGTGCAGGTGCAGGATCAAAATGAGATAGATTGTGAGGTCAGATGTCCAATTTATCACACTAGGGAACCATACAGTAGTTTTACAACAGTAGGATAGAAGCTGCCCTCAAGTCTAGTTTTGCATGCTTTCAGGCTTTCATACCTTCTGCCAGATGGAAGACAGAATGCCTGGATGCTTGGGTCTTTGGTTATGCTGGTTGCTTTACTGAGGCAGTGAGAAGTGCAGACAGTAATTGACCGGTAAGAGTCAGTAATATTTGGGGCTGTAGAGCTGTAATCATTGCTGGTCAGTGATACTGCCAAGTCATTTTCGTAGTTAGAGAGAAATAAGGGACAGAGATAGGCCATTTGGCCCATCAGGTCTGTACTGACTGTCGAGTGCTCATTTACACCATCCTACATTCATCGCATTTACTTTTATTTTCCCCACATTCTCTTCAACTCCCTCCAGACACTACCGCCTACCTCCATGCTCAGGCCAATGTACAATGATGAATAAACCTACCAGATGTGACTGCTCGGAACGTGTGAGGAAACCCACGTGATCACGGGTATAATGTTTAGACTCTGCACGGGCAGGACCAGAGGTCAGGATTGAAACAGGGTCTCTGATGCTGTGAGGCAGCAGCTGTGTTGCCCCGAAGACACAGATCACCACCCCTCAGTGAGAAGAAAACATTAGTTTTAAGTTGCAGGTTGTGTCTTTGCTGACCAACTCTCACTCGCATTTGCAGAGTGTTTTAAGATTGACTTCCCCGGAGGAAGTTTGGGGAGATGAGCAGCAGGGAAGATGGCAAAGAGGATAGATGTCTCGAATGGAAGTGAAAGTTTAATGGGGACAAACAAAGGAGTACCCGGACACTGCAAATAGATGATTGAGGTTCAGGCGACCTCATGTCTGAGTGACGGGAAAAGCTTCCACATTCTGACTCCTGGGAATCTCAGGCTCATGATCAGTGGAAAGGGATGGGTAATATGGAAAGCTTCCAATTCCATGCATCAGGAGCACACAGAAATCCTGTATATAAGGAAAAAGTTGATCATCTCCCAAACCCACTTCTCCTCAGCACATCTGTGGAAGAGTCCGAAGTTCCCTCATCACCTACCTCAGAACGTAACAAAACTGGAGTATAAGCAAGTCATCCTTAATGTCGATGGGCCACCTAAGAAATGGTGAGATCTTACTTACCAACAATGCCAGCCTGAGCCCTGCTTCACACCACTGGCTCATTAGTTACACCACCAGCAGGCCCCAGCTGTTAGATTAATGTCACAAGCCAGTGTGACGCCTCGAGGAGAGGACTCACCCAAGGAGCAGTTATCAAAGTTGAGATCCCCACACAGGACATCGAACGCCAGCAGCTCTTCCGTGCTGGGTGAAGAGGTAGATTTTCGGAACTCGGCCAGCCAGTTCAGCAGGTGGTCCATCTGTTCACAGCGAATGGCAGTATCTCCTGGGTGAGAGACAGATGTGAAAAGCACTTAATTAAATATAGAGTCTGAGATCCGGAAAGCAAACAGCCACACATCATCTGAGATGTGCACTGCCTTTCTTCCGTGAACTGACATAACTGGGCACTTACAACCAAATTTTAACACTCATGTCCCAATGCTAGCATTTTGGTCTTGCCATGTTTAAGTATTTACTGACCCA